>NC_081300.1:58756666-59059696 GCF_030435805.1 Mustela lutreola | reverse complement strand
ATATGGAAAAATATTAACAATGGTTGTCTCTGAGGAGGGGGTTCTGAGTGATTCTTTTCTCGTTCACTTTGCATGCCTTTGTTTTAAATAATGTGACATGTATCACTTGGATAATCAGAGTGAGAAAGTATTCTCAAGTTAGAACTGGTGGGATATGTAAAAACCCAAAGCAGATAAAATGTGACTGATTAGATTAAATGCAGGTAATTACTTAGCCATGAAATTGCCCTGCCCAATTAAATAAGCAGTCATTACTGTAAATGTATGCTTTACCATGGATTCTGCTAGATAAACTCCAGCACAGCTTTTCATGCTTTGGAATAAAAGCCTGTATGTGTTGCAGACATACTGGATTTTACTACCATGTGAGTAGCTATGCCTACCAAGCTCTTATTTTTATTTCCAAATTGTTTTTTGAGATAAAAGCTGAAAGAGCTGCTCTTACCAATCTTTAAACCTTTTTATCTAAAACTATTTTTCCCTTTACGAGAAATATAATAAAGTCAAGATTTCAAATTCCTGGCTCCATTCAACCGTAGCTGCAAATGAGGTAATTGTCTATGTCATTTTCTCCTAATGCCACAGTCTCCAGGTTAGACACTGGGGTTGACATCCTGTGTCAATTGCACAATTTGCATGCTGCATTTGTAACTGACTGCTGCTGCCACACAGTGCTCTTCAGCACAGTCGTGCACATGTGCAGGTGTGCGTGGTGTGTGTGTGTGTGTGTGTGTGTGTGTGTGTGCACGCATGTGCAAACACACGTGCATGGTGTGCATGGGGTATATATAGGTTTGGGGCAGTTTGGTGGGATTCTCAGCAAGGAAAGTACTACAGAGCATGCCACCCTCCCAGCTCTGGAGCCTTGCAACAAGCTTTCCTTCCTCACCCCTCAATATTCTTTGGGGCTCTGCAGGAAAGGGAGTATGGGCCTCCTCACAGCTCCTGTCCCTGACACACAGTACTTGGCACAGAGTAGGGCCTCATAAATGTACTTGCTGAATGAATGAAACTGGAAAACCCTTACAGAACACCCTTAATAATTTTAGGGTGTTCCCCTATCATTTCTCTGACCTTGATACCCATCCCATAACATCCCAGAACAATTCTATCCCCAAATCAGAGCTACACAACAACCCAAACACATATAATCTTGACACAGTAAGAAGGCGTGCGTGGACAATGATGGCAGGGTCTTCATTTCAAAGCTACACGCGGGGGTCTATCGAAGACACATCCTGCTGTGTGCGCGTTCAGCAGATGTATACAATCACTAACCTAGCTTTTCATGTTTCGAATCTTAAATGTTTTATGCTTCACTTTAATTGATTATATCAAGTTGTCATCAGTCTGTCCCTAAACACTATGTAATTACACAGTCATATCATCCACTTAAGGTTTAGTTCTCTTCTTGTTTGGGGAGAAAAAGAATGAACATTGTTATTATAGATCTGCCTAGCTGCGTATTTGAAGCAAGTCAATTGATTTTGCAAGAGAATATTTAACATTTAAGACCCTTGCCCCTCGTTATGTACCACTGAGTCAGATTTCTTCTTAAGATTTCATTTTATGACCAAGGGAGAGAGGGTGCAGGAAACACAGTGTTTTCTTGGTTACAAAAACTGTCTTCTTTAGTAAAATGGTATTTCAAAGATTCTTATTTTACCCTATTTAAGTGTTTTGGCCAGTTTTGTTGGGTAAGCTCATATTTGAAAATTTAGTTTTTCTTTCTTTCTTTTTTTCTTTTTTTTTTCCATTTTGCTAGAATTCCTTGGATGAAAGAGAATAGCTCAAAAATGCCTTCACCTTTCAGAAAAGTCAACGAATGCTACACAACTAAGTGGCATGGGGGGTAGAACATCTCCCCCAACATCAGTTCCAAAACTTAAAATCAAATATTTCCATTAGCAAGGGGAGTCTGCACTTTGCTGTGCATTAAAGCACCACTTATTCTGGAATACCTCAAGCTAATCTGTGTTTCTGGAGCCGGATGATTTTTGTGGCTTTTCATCTAAGCAAAGAAAACAGTGATAACGGACGTCTTCCAGCTGCATACCTCCGTGACATTCAATAGGTTTTATTTGGATTAAGAAATTCAATTGTTTTCAGAAGTGGAAGGAGAGGAAAGTAAAACTGACGTGTATACTTTTATGCCATTAGATTTTGAACTTGAGTCCTGCTCTACATTTACAGTTTAAAAAAACAGCAAAAACAAACAACAGGCTCCAAGTCTGGCCAGAGCCTAATTTACTCACCAGTAGGACATAGGGGTGATTTATGACTTGCAATGAGTTAAAATAAAAGTAACTAACAAACTGAGCAAAGACTGGAAGCCAAACATCATAGTTTTTCTATGTCATCCTTACACAGAATCTTTCTGAAGGCCTCGTGTACTTTTTAATCTTATTAATGTGACTTGCTAGTGTAACTATCTATAAATGATGTCTGAAACTATACTTAAAGTTTGTCACAAATACACTCCTGACCCCAGAAAATCTGTTGTTACCTAACAATTGCTACCATAAACAGACAAATAATGTCCTAGGGTTAGTAAAATAAGATGCCTAGGTATCAGGAAAAAAACCATTAAGCCATTCTAAGAAGATTTCAGGTAATTTCCTTCAACTCATAACTATTGAAATATACAATTAAGCTCATCTGTCGCTACAGAATTTTTAAATGCTTGTAAAACCTCCTATAGAGTAGGACACATTCATCAAGCCATTCACTAGGGTTAAGAGGATCAATACCCATTTTCAGTTAAAATTACATGAATCGGGAAAAATCAGGAGGAAAAGGAGAATACTCAATTGTTTCCTGGTGCTTTACATTATCCTAACGAATTATGACAAGCCTTTCTTAAATCCCAAGGATTTATACGTTGAACCACCATTCCATCTGTTTATTTTTTGTGCTAGAGTCCAATACTCCCTGCCAGATCCAAGGGGATCTGTGAGCAACTACAGCATGAATAATTTTGCCATTGCAGATTCACTTTGAAATTGGGTCATTTTTTTCAGGGTATCCATGACATCCAGTTAGAATTTGCAAATGCCTTTTTTCTCTTCTATCCTCTTCATCACCGTGCACCGGGTCTGAGGCGCCCCCCCCCCCACTTGGGTTAGAGTGCAGACTGACCCCTTCCTTCCTCATCACAAGGTTCTCCTTCTACCACAACCGGGTCAATCTCTAATCCCAAGAAGTTCAGGCCAACACAGACTCAAATTGGGAGATTTGGGGCTACACTCACAAGGATATACTGGGGCTTTTATTACTATTAGTTACCATTCCAGCTTAGACTAGCAGGCAGGGTAGGAAGTATAATTACAACACCCCTCTCTGAAAGGAGGGAGAAAGCGTTCAGAATTAGCCAGTCCACGATGCATATGAGGACCGCTTCTGTAGTTCAATATGCCAAAAAAAAAAAAAAAAAATCCATTTATGCCCAATTTTCAAGTAATTTCTCATGTAAAAGTCATTTGACCATCCTGTCATTTTTGTTTGCAGATATTACAACAGATTTTTTTTTTTTTAAGGGGGACAATTTTCTCTGTTTCATCTCTCTCACTCTCTTTCTTCTGGTGTGTGTGGCAGCTGCTGTTTGATCTGTTCATTGGCTCTGATTTGTTTCATGTTTCAGCCAAAGATTAAAACTGCTCTGTAATTCTAAGCAGATGGGCCTAGGAGCGCAACCCTATAATTATACCTTCTCTCTTTGGCCCTGGAACTGCAAGCCTTCCATCCTGACTTTTAAAGTCTGGGATCACTGGGGCTCGGCAGACACACCTTGGCAATCAGGCAGGTCTGGCCGCACTGGACACCTCAGCAGGGCCTGGAGCTGTCTGCCCTGAAGCAGGACTACAAAGCAAAGAGCCACTTCCATAGCTCCAGGATTCACTGGCTCCTGCCTTTCTAGATCACGCAGGTTGGGGGACTCCAGGGGGGTGGGATGGGGGTCACAGTCTGGTCTGGGTGCTAGCTACAAGTGCATCCATGCATTCTGAAGCTCTAGGGAGAGAAACTGACTGTCCTTGAGGGTGCTCATCTGACCTGCAGAGGTTGGGGAGGCTTGGTGGTGTGGAGGAAGGAGAGCCACGCTCTGGGTGGAGACGCTCCCTTAAATGTCAGGTGGCCACCATTAGGGAAAGTTCACTCAGGACTTCTCAATCAGCACAGCGTGTTCTGCGACCGCCTGCAGCGAGGATCAACACCACTCTCCCACAAAATCGGCCTTATTTTTCTCAGTGCAATTCCTGGAACTCTTTGAAAGAGTTGATGTTGTCGGGCTAAGGGTTTACTGGAGCCCCAGAGGAAATGGGGCCCACGAGGCGCAGAAACAAAACCATCAAGCAAGAGTCTGAAGGCAAACAAGGTGTCCGGGGCCGGAGAACCTTCGGAGACCGGTTTTCATAATTACACCTTCACTGTTCAGAGTCCCCTGCCCCTGGAGACTGCACCCAGTCCACTTGGGGGAGAGCCCCACCACCACACCGTCAGCAAACACTAGTCCTCTCCGAGGGCACAGTGAACCGCGCGAGGGCTGTTTTCCCCCTTAAATGACCACGGTTTCGCTTTCCAGCCCCACAAAAGCTTGCACCACATCAAGAGCCCCTCTGGCAGGCACTCTTGACACTTTGGAGACGGGATGGCCAAGCCCACGATTTCATGACAGTCCGCACTCTGAAACCCCAAGAGCGCATCAAAGTTTTCCCTGGAACTTGATGCAATCCATTCAGGAGCTAAAAGGGGTCTGTGTGTGAGCTCCGCACCCTTCCAGAAAGCAAGCTCCAGCGGCAAACCAGCTCCAGGCGCCGCCGGGGAACCCGCGAGCCCCCTCTCCCGGGAGCCGGGCAGGGAGAGCGGTCGCCCGCGCAGGGACTCACCGTGAAGCAGGAGAGCCGGGAACAGGTACGCGAGCAGGAGGCGGCACAGACCGGACATCTCCAGTCCTCCTCCGGGACCGCCCGAGCCGCCCGCCGTCCAGGGACGCCGCTCCCCCGGAACGGCCGCGGCGCCGCGCGCGCTCTGTGCCCCCGCCTCCAGCCCGGAGGACGCGACGAGGCGGCGGCGCCCAGCAAGGCGAGCGCGGCGGCGCGGGGACACGGGCGGCGGGCCCAGGCCCCGCGCGTCAGGCGGCAGCGGCGCGCCCCATGCCCGGAGGGCGCGGCGCGGCGCGGGGGCTGCGGGGCGCGCGCTCTCTGGGCGCCGTCGGGGCCCCGCGCGCCCGGCCCGGTCCAGTCCCCGCTCCCGGCCTCCCGGTACCCGGGCCCTCTGAGTCCCTCCCCGGCCGCCGCCGCCGCCGCCGCCACCACCACCACCGCAGCGCGCGCCGCTCCGAGCTGCACTGGCCGCCACCACCGCCGCAGCTGCAGCGTCTCTTCATATTTCCCGAGCGCCGCCGGCGGGGCAGCCGGGCCACGGGCCGGGGGAGGGGCCGGGGGAGGGGTCGGGGGAGGAGTCAGGGCGGCGCCGCCGGGCCACCGCCTCCCGGGCGGCAAACTGGGGCCCGGGGGCCGGGGGCGCGGAGACTTGAAAGGGCGCATGGGGCACCGCCTCTCCCGCCTCCTTCTCCAGCCTCCTCTCCAGCCCTCCTCCTCTCCAGCCCCCTCGCCTCCTCCCGCCTCCTCCTCCCTCTCTCTCCCCGCCGCCGCTCCCCTCCACCTTCCCTTTCCCTCCCAGTTCTTAACCTCTTCCCTCCCGCCAGCATCCCCCCTGCCCAGCCCCGGGCTCCGCGCCCCTCTCCCTCCTCCCCGCGCCGGCCCGGAGAGAGGTGCCCTACGCCATCCTGACCTCCACCCCGGGTACTCTGGACCCTTTCCCTCCCCTCCGCAGGGGTGGGCGCACCCGCTTGTGAAAGGTGTTCCGAAGAGGGGTGGGGGGTCCTGCAGGGCTGCAGGACTCGTGGAGGGCGTCTGAGAAAAGTCCGCTTGGAAGGATTGGGGTGCGTGTATATGTGTGTTCGCACGCGCGCGTGTCCGGGCGCAGGAGGGAAAAAGAGACTAGGAGAGACTGGAGATTAGTGCAAAGAGGAGTTGAGTTCTGGAAAATTGCTCAGGGTGGGGACGCTGCAGTGTCTGCTGCCTCAGGGGTGCCATGTGCGGCTTCGCGGACAATCTTACCCTCGGGAGCAAGGAGCCCTGTCGCAGGCCCCAACCTGTGAAGGGAATGGTGGAGGCAACAGGAGCTCTTGTTCCCCTTCCCCTAGCAGGAGGCAAAGGACTTGTTGAAACACGGGAGAAATCTCCGAGAAACACTCGCTGTCAGTCCCCAGGAAAGGGCACCGAGGCTCCTTCTCTGGTTCCTCCTCTCGCCCGGCCCAAAACTTGATTTTATCTATGTTCTGTCGGCCTTTGGGAGTGGGGGGCGGGGGGGGGGTATGGTCAATTTTACAGTGGCTTTTAAGATCCAAAGGCGGGAATGGCTTCCACTCCCTTGATTCCCCCAGGGCTCAGGTACAAGCTGTTTCCGTCCAAGGCAGCTACCCCGCTGGGCTGATGTGCCAGGGCTCTCTCAATTCTCTGGAGTCCTAGCCTCTGCAGAGCTCCTCCATGGGCCATTCACCAGCTCCCTGGAGGTTTCTGCAGGCTCTTGGGCTAAATGTCACCCCCTCCTCACACTGGGATAAGGAGCAGCCACGGGACCAGATGGAATCAAGAGAACATTTCTTGACTCTGCCAGTGTTTTTCATAAATAAAACACTTAAAAAGAATGCCTAATTTCCCAAGAGAGTTCTCTGCCCCTTTGAACAATGTAACAATTCAACTCTTTATGCTCTAGACTTTCAAAACTAGTGGGACCTTAGCATGGGTGTAAAACTTCATAAAATAGATAAGAATAGATTTGAGAGTTTCTACTTTTCCCTTCCTTCCTTCCTTCCTCCCTCTCTTTTCTTTCTTTCTTTCTTTCTTTCTTTCTTTCTTTCTTTCTTTCTTTCTTTCTTTCTTTCTCCTTCCTTCCTTCCTTCCTTCCTCCTTTCTCTTTCTTCCTGAGAAAGCCATGGCACTTTTCATGGGATGGTGCTGATACTGTTTGATGTGCTTCAGTTTTTATCACCATCATTTTCATCTTTTCTATCTTTAATACGAGGGGATCATAACATGTACCACCTGCCTGGCTCACAAGGTTGTTGTGAGGATTCCAAGCCAATGTTTGCAAATCTCAGAGATGAAAGACTCTCTCACTGTGGGAGAGAAGGCAAGGTTGAGCCGGAGTATTCTTTTGGGCTGGGTTTGTTTTGCAGCATCTTTCTGGGCCCATTTTGTTCCCTGCCTCTGGCTTGTCCCCATTAGGAGGTTTGGGTAGCAGATTATGACTTGCTGGATTTGAATGTTGCCCAAAGGTCAGTCGTGTTTAGAGCAGGAACTTGGTTTCCTCACGAGTGCTGGGCAGTTGGAAATGATGTAAACAGACGACTTGGCTGCTTCCAGCAGAACATTCGCCTTGTCACCAAGAACACATACTAGGCAGTGTTTAACTTTTCTATGCCTTCTAGTCATTTGATGCTTTTTAAGTCTATCAGCGAATATTTGAAAGAAGCAAACAAGAGGGGAGAACATTAGGGATGAATAAGAGACTGAGTTGATAGTAACTGAAAAAGGTTAAGGTCATTCATCACATGTTAGCAGAAAAATTAGGTCATGTATTTAGTTAAATAATTATTTGGTTCTGTTATTTAAGAAAAAGAAGAAGAAAACCAGCAGGCCAGCCAGTAATTGGGTGTCATCTTGACAGTCAAGTTCATTCAATTTTTGTTTTTCCAACTGGTTTTACTGGTGTGGAACAAACATAGCCAGAATGGTGTCATCAGTTTAAAATGTGTTTTGCCAGTTTATTTTCTACATGTAGTGTCATAGACTTAAAGGCTTGACCTTCAACCCTCCACATAATATTCAGCCCAAATCGCCGCTCCCAGAAATTCCCTCATCACCTCCTGCCTTGTCCTAGCTGTAGGTTTCACACACTGTATTCGTTTTTTTTTGTTGTTGTTGTTGTTGTTGTTTTGCTTTTGCTTTTGCTCTGAGGGTGCTCGCTTCTGGAAGGGACTAATGAAAACAACAGTAGGAATTGTATTAGAGTGATTGTATAGTATGTGGCTAGAGTAATAGAATTGGAAGGGCCTTTTCTGGGAGGTAACAAAGTGGCAATGAGTTCCAGCTCAGAAGCTGGCCACCTGCAAGGAATTTTCCCGGGGCCACATGCAAGGACCAAGTCCACATTCAACGACTCCTTGAGCAGGAGTGTGTGTGGCCAGGTCCTGGTAATAATGAGTGAGTCCCTAGCCGGGACAGCTGGACAAGATACCCTCACCAGTATCAACCAGTACGTTGCAATAGTTAGAGCTACTCAACTAACTTTGGGCGAGTTGATGGGGAAGAGGAAAATCAAAGGGGCTAAGTTCTCAGGCACGCGGCAAGTCAGGGGTGCACTTGGAACTCCGTGATGGTTCGATCACCAGCTCACGGGGCCTCTAACATGTTCAGAGAGTAGCCTTTTCCTACCATCACTGCTGATCCTAACACTGAGCCTCTACATTCGACTCCGTCTCTGAGTCAAAACCACGCTCTTGCTCTTTCCCAGTCACTCTGAACCATGAGCACATTTTCTGGAATGGACTGTATTGGCCACATAGCTTGAGTGGATCACCCTGGCTTGGTTTTCTTAGGAAGTTGTCTCAAGTATGACCGAGCAGAGTAGCAGAAAGCTCAACTGCGTTGATATCCCGGAAGGCACAAGAACCAATGTCCTTTAAAACCTGTGCCAAAATTTGATTTCCCAATCAGTCCTTGAGAAAACTGACTGAAGGCTTACCATCAGGCAAGTCATTTATAAGGTTGAAGATTCCATGTCTTTCTTGGAGAAAGTGATAGTGTCAAGAAGGGTTGGAGGAATAAAAACATGAATTCTGTAGCATATTCAGCTATGAATAAAGTTGAAAGCATTTTACTGCACTTGCATCCTCAGAAGATGGGAAGGATCACTGGGAATAGACTTTTTTCGAAACCCGCTGGACATCAGTGACCAGCCTACGACACCGTGGAAATGCCTTTGAGTGTGGGAGGCCTGGAGGACAGGAATGGTGTCTAGTCATGACTCAGCCCCCCTTTGAGCACCTGTGTCAGTGTTCTCAGTCTTTTCCTCCCAGCAGGACTTCTGTAGTTGATAAAGACTTGCATTTAGAAAATCTTGTACAGCTTCCTCAGAGGCAGAGCTAATAACATTATCCTGAGGAGTCCTTAGAAAGGGACATATGTCTGACTTACATTTGAAAAATACATTTGCTAGAACAAGCTCTATTTTGAAAATAAAGTGTGGTTTCTGAGCTGTGTTTCTGAGCGACATGGTCTTCTGAGCTTCAGAAATTAAAGGTTACGTTCCATTGCATCCTCTTGGCTGTTATCAGAGGAAACCACTAAAATGTCTGTGAACTTAGCATTCATTCATTCATTCATCCAGTCAATCATCCAACACGTGACCACTGCTGAATATAGATATATATGTACAATCATCCCCAAATAGGAAGAGAGGTATACGAGGAGGGCCCAGCTTACCCATCCATTTTCCCATGTCACAAGCCTTTGCAGGGCCAATGACAAGACTTGGGACCCTTAACACTGAAGGAAAATATGAGATCAATGGGGACAGGAGGCAATAACGGACCTCAGTAACATTTTTTTTTAAAAGATTTTATTTATTTATTTGACAGAGAGAGAGATCACAAGTAGGCAGAGAAGCAGGCAGAGAGAGAAGGAAGCGGGCTCCCTGCTGAACAGAGAGCCCGATGCGGGACTCGATCCCAGGACCCTGAGATCACGACCCGAGCCGAAGGCAGCGGCCTAACCCACTGAGCCACCCAGGCGCCCCCTCAGTAACATTTTTTGTCTATACTTTCATGCGTCCCTTATAACATCCTTTCTTGTCTGCCTGGTTGTCCTGTAGGTCTAACTGCTTTATCTGCTTAACGAAATTACTTGGCTCTTAGAGGGCGGGAAGAAAATTGGGTATTATGTTTGCCTCTCCCTCCATCCCCTCCCTTCACAAGTCTTTCCATAATGGGCATTTGTTGGGCTGGTAGATGAGGAAGGATAAGATCAGACCATCAAGAAAGGGTCTTTATGAGGCCAACACCTCCCTAAGCCACTGCAGCACACAACTACAGAAACAGGAAGACACAAAAACCCTGGGTTTCAATCCGAGCACGCCCTGTGTTGTTATGGCACACATAGCAACGCTCAAACATGTTTGTCAAATGGAAGGCAGTGTGGCACGCTTGGTAAGGAGCCAGATCCACCAGGCTCAGGTCTCATAGCTCCAGGACCTTGGGCAAGTTACTTAACATGGCTGTGAAGTGGGAATAAGAGTAGCAGATACCTGCACAGGGTCAAGAGCAATGCCAGCGCACCTTGAAATAAATCACTTATTGATAATGATGATGTCAGACGAGCACATACGTTCTCAGTGACGGTGAAATCACCCACAAGAGGGTGAAAATTGAGTTTGAGTGGGAAGAGGGTGTGGAAAACAAAAACAAAAACAAAAACAAAGCTCTTCTGATGGTTTGTGACTTTCCCAAGGGACACAGGGCTTAATGTGTACTGTATATCCACATTACTTACCATTTAATGGGGGCAGGAAGCAGTTAGGAATAAATGTCTAAAAGGCTCCTTGGGGACAGGGCGCCTGGGTGGCTCAGTCGTGAAGCGTCTGCCTTCAGCTCAGATCATGATATTGGGGTCCTGGGATGGAGCCCCGCATCGAGCTCCCGGCTCCACGGGAAGCCTGCTTCTCCCTCTCCCCCTGCTTGTGTTCCCTCTCTCACTGTGTCTCTCCATGTCAAATAAATAGATAAAATCTTAAAAAATAATAAAATAAAAGGCTTCTTGGGGGCCAATAATGAGAAAAGTCTGAGTACCAGTACTAGAGGAATGAAATTTAAGCGAGTCCTATTGTAATTAATCATACAGGAAACGTTTATAATAACTTCAATTCTTTAATTCACTTGATACATTTTGATTATATGAAACCAAATGTTTTACTTCAACTGACCATCTGGTGTGGCATTCTACCATCTGATTACATCATCATGATATCACATTCAAATGTTGTTTATCTTTGATTTAGATACTTCAACAATTACTAGCTCTCTTCACAGATGGGAACGCTAAAGTCAAGCCCAAAGAAATTAAATGGTTTGCATAAAAGTCTTACAGCTTTCCAAGGGCGGAGTTGGTAGGGTTCCTAACTTCCAAAGGAGGTGTTACCTTCAGCTCTAAGGCCATACCACCAAGAATAAATAATGCCTTTTACCTCTCAGAAGTAAAAACAAACAACCTGAGTTGGGTTTTGAGACAAACAAACTAAAAAAGACAATGCCATTGAGGCTCTTTGGACATTTCTTGCAACGGTCATCTGGATGGTTGGTGCTGCAGTTCCACATGTAAAATATCCAAAGAGTCTAATTTCTAATAGATTATTGAGGTCTGTAAGATAGGGCGGTTGAGCAGGAGGTCATAAAGGGAGCTGCGCTGCCCCGAGTCTCTCACCTTCTCCGCAGAAGGGCGGGCCCAGCCCCATCAGAAGTCTGTGTCACCGTGCTTTCATGCTTTCGTAGGCTTATATGCACTTTCTGCAGCATATATGCAGGGTGATGAGCTGTGCAGGCATAACTAGATGCGCTCGTGTTTCGTCTTCCGGAAGTGCAGGTCTCTAACGCACTTAAACAAAACAGTCCTCTGGGCCACCAACAGCAACCTCACGGAGTCCGTAGTAGCAGCGTCTAACCTCCGGGATGGTGTCATACTTTGTAATTCTCAAAAGATGTCCAAGGACATGTTTTCTTTTGACCTTCACGTAATCTAGTGAAGGCCAGAGGACCGCTTGGGCTGTGCTGATGTCGGGATGCCAACTCGAGTTTCAGAGAGGATTATGATGTTCGTGCTAAGATCTCATGACACAGAACATTAGACCATTTTGCATCTCTACACACTGACAATATTACTCCAGCTCTGTTGGGGCACAGGACGCCCTAGCTTAGGCCCTAACTGGTTTATTTTATTTTTTATGTTTTAAAATAAAATATTTGTTTATTTGACAGAGAGAGACACAGAGAGAGGGGGAACACAAGCCGGGGGAATGGGAGAGGGAGAAGCAGACTTCCCGCAGAGCAGGGAGCCTCATGCGTGACTCCATCCCAAGACCTTGGGATCCTGACCTGAGCTGAAGGCAGGCACTTAATGACTGAGCCACCCAGGCCCCCGTAACTGTTTTGTTTTTTATACAGAACTTGGTGTCCTTGCTGCCTCTACCCTTATGCAGGCAGCAGAGGGAATCTTTTTTGATTAGACAGAGCACTCAAAAAGCACCAGAGTTCAGTTGAAAATAAATTAATCAGGGGCACCTGGGTGGCTCAGTCGGTGAAGCGTCTGCCTTTGGCTCAAGTCATGATCCTAGGGTCCTGGGACTGAGCCCCACACTAGGCTCCCTGCTCAGCAGAGAGCCTGCTTTTCCCTCTGCCTCTCCCCCTGCTTGTGCTCTCTCTCTCTGTCAAATAAATAAATAAGATCTTAAAAAAATAAATTAATCATATTAATCTAGGTAAGCTATAAGGGTATATAGTTTTTTTTCCTCACATTTTATCTCTAGGTTTTTCATATGCTGTAGCCTGGTACCTAAATTAGAAGTTATTTGCAGACCCTCAGGTGGTGAGATGGGACCTAACCTAAGGTTGTACTGCAATGGCTCCATCGAGTGAAATGAAAAGCAGCAAATATGTTGGCAAATTGTGCTAGAAAAACAGACAAGGAGGGAACAATCTGAGTCATGTGCACCTTGAGGTTAACCAGAGACTCCACAGCCACAAGGAGATGGAGGCCTCTTGATGTCAAACCTTCCCGAGGTCACACAAACCAGGGTCTGGGTCCAGAGCCGGGGCCAGGCTCCAGGTGTCCCATCTCATTCCAGAGCATCTCTCCCTTCCACCGGTTGCTTCAGATCTGTATTTTCTTTGTCATAATGATCAAAAACCTGGAAAAATCCTGGAAAGCAGGACCTCATGAGGCATTAGGTTTGTTGAATTACTTACACTTTGGATTTCCTCATCACTGTATATTCTGCATCATTAATTCTTTCCTTCACTGCATCTCTTCTGCCTTTGCTGCTTCTGGAGGTACATGAGGTCCTTCTGTCCTGGATAAAAATATTTTCTACTTTACAAAAAGCTCCTAATTTATAATCTTGTAAGTTTTTAACTTGGTAAACTAAGTGATTCAACTTTATCTGTGGTGCTTATAATTCTTTTTCTTTAGGTCTCCATCATGGTAGCTGTTGACTTTGTGCCTTTCTGTGCAGAAGGGCCACTGTGATTCTGTGAGATGACTTGCTGGGGAAAACTACTCTTGAAAATTCATTCATGTTGTGGAGCAGGTCTGGGGAGAGACGGACAAGGAAAGAAATTGGAGGTTATGTGTTGATAGAGACTCTGTCATACCTTCCTAGACCCTCCAATTCATCTTTCTAATATTTTAATGCGGAATGAAATGCAGAGACGTCTTCCTTGCCATTGCATAACTGACAAGTATGCCAAGGCTTGGTGGCTCTCCAGGAACGTGGTAGACAGGGAGAGGAGCAGTGGTGGATTCCATGCTTCGTGGAGGAGAGGCTGAGGCCTGCCTGACCCACACTGAATTTAACACAGTGCCCTGTTGCCATCAGTTCCATGGAAGCCACAGTGACAGATAGACTTCCTGAGATGTGCCACTTTTTTGAGGTGGGACAGCTTTCTGGAAGGCCATTTGAAGATGGCTGACCCCACATATGATACTTGAATTCAGTGACTCAGATTTAACATCTTAATCCAATCTCCTGGACACAATTTTTCACAAAAGACCCTTCATTCCCCACTTCCACACATACCTCTACAGCTCTGCCCTAAAGATGTGACTTTCCTGTGGAGCCCAAGCATTTGCACAGAGCTGAGTCTGGCCGCAGGAGGTGGGCACTGGAGCAGAAGAGCCACAAAGCACTGGACAGTCAGCAGTGGTTATTACAATGTCTGCCAGGGGACAAGGCCACATGGGCAGTTGTCTGACTCCAACACTTTTAAAATCTTCACCTTCAAGTGTCCATCAATATACCCTTACATATAAAGTGTCCAACATACCCTTACATATAAAATCTATTCCATTATGTATAATATATTCCATAATAGATATAGTATATATGTCCATTATATATGGAATATATTATTATCTATTCCATTATGTATAATATATTCCATAATAGATATAGTATATATGTCCATTATATATGGAATATATTATGGAATTCCATATACTCTCTCTCTCTCTCTCTCTCTCTCTCTCTATATATATATATATATATATATATATATACTGGAATATTACACAGTCATCAAAAAGAATGAAATCTTGCCATTTGCAACCACATGGATGGAGCCAGACAGCACAGTACTAAGTGAAGTCAGTCATAGAATGACAAGTACCATATGATTGCCCTTATATATGGAACTTAAGTAACAAAGCAAATGAACAGAGGGGGGGGAGAAAAGAGACAGACCAAAAAAAAGACTTTTAACTTAGAGAACACGCTGAAGGTCACCGGAGGGGAGGTGAGTGGGGGATGGGTGAAGTAGGTGATGGGATTAAGGAAGGCACTTGTGATGATGAGCATTGGGTGATATATGGAAGTGCTGAATCACTTTATTGCACGCCTGAAACTAATATCAAACTGTATTTTGACTATATGGGAATTAAAACAAAAAACTTAAGTAAAAACAAAACAAAACCAAACTCCCATCTTGAATAAGTAAGTTCCATGGCTGACCGGGTCAGCTCAAAGAGATAAGTCGGTGGTTAAGCATGTCTTTAATCAGAGACTTCTGCACAAGCAATCACAGAAATCCTATGATAACAAAATAATTTGAAAACAAATAGCAGCTCTCTCCAATGAGCCAAAGAACAGGAACTAGCTAAGAATGAAGAATAAGGGACAAAACATAACTGAACAATCTTAGAATAAAGCTGATGTATACAGAGAGCCAAATGCAAAGAAAGGAAAATATTCAATACATTTTTTCCTTAGTTTAACAAATATTCATCGAGTCTTATTTCTCCTCTTACACATCCGCAGGTCAGAATTCAGATGCCACTTCCTCCTGGAAGACTTCCTGGGCCTCAGGCCATCCCACACACCAGCCTAGACCTTGAGGAGTGATGCCAGTCCACTTGACTCGATGACTGTGGGAAGGCAGGGCCTCAGGCCAGCCTCGAAGACAGTCACGGCACAACTGTGCATCAACTACGTTTTTGCTGAATGGTTAAGAGAGTGAATACCATGTTCTAGACATCTAGCTAGGTGCTAGAAATATAAATGAGAATCCAGTAGAATTCTTCCCCTGGGAGCTCAGAGTCAGCGTGAAGAGTGTGTTGAGAATCGTATCTTCTTCTGGACACATTCTATTGATAATCTGAGTCAGGGCAACATGAGACCATAGAGAATCTGGGAGACCATGTGGAAGAGGGTGGGGACATTTATTTTCAGCTCTGCTCCTGACAGCTAAAGGTCTCCGTTTCTCCATTTGCAAGATCAGGGCTTTCTTAGACCCCTCCCAGCCCTAAGTCCTGTCTTGAAGGAGGAGTGGGAGAATTTTTATATCAACTGGGCTTTGCTGGAAGGAGAAAAGGCAGCTGGGGGAAACTCTAAATTATCTTTTTGTTGATTTCCCGCATGATGCTATGTGCTTTTCAGAACCCACTGAAAGTGTAGCTTGTGAACTTGATCTTAAGAAATATGTTCTCCAGGGGATATGACTCTTGCCATGAGGTCCTCCTGCCTTCTGGGCCTCCTTTATAACATTGCTCGAACTCCCAAGAGCCTTCCGCATCTACCTTAAATCATACATTCATTCAATAAACATTTACTTAGCATCCACTGTATTTCAGACTCTGTTTACATAAGTGCACCACTATTTTTACCAGAAAAACACAGAAGAGCATCAGGATTAGAGAAATGAGTCTCCGAAAGATCCCCTTCTCCCTGGTGCTGCCCTGGGTCATGTTCAGCACTCATCTGACTTGACCTTCTTCCTTCCTTCGCCCATCCTCCCCAAAGATACCAGAAGGCTCTTATGTCCTCTGCCGTTATTCCCTAACAAAACAAGAGTTGATCTCATAAAACCATTCATGCTAAAATGCAAAGAATTAATAAGTCTGAAGTGTCAGCATTTAAACTGCAGATGAAACCCTGACCCAGAATGAAACCGGAGAGGAATTTTAGGGATCAGTTGGAAGCAGAGGGCTCTCCAAGCACTGTCTTGAGTAACAACCCCAACCCCAGAGCATCTCAGTTGAAAGCAGAAGGATATCCAAGCACCATTTTGAGTAACCGCCAGATCCCAGAGCATCTCACCTTCTCGCAGCACTCACGTTGCCTGTGAACCTCTGTGCTCCTTTGTAAGAGGCTGCTCACTCCCCTGTGGGGGTGTGAGGGAGGGAGTGGTGGAGACTTGGCTTTGCTGTGTTTGTTTTGAACTCCGGAGAAGCCAGATTTCTCTTTCGTTTACATTATGGCTCTGGTTGTTTTATGTTTTCTCTCTAGCTGGGGGTGGAGAATTTGGTGACACCACTGGAGTGTTGTCTGCTCGTTCTGTTCTAACTTGTAAATGTTATCTCGTTCTATTCTGTTTTCCACTTTATGTAATATAACTTCAACCTGAACCATTAATTGGGTTGCAAAACCCTTCCTTTTCCCATGTGAAAGCCAAGAGGAATATGAGACATGACTACAAATAGTCGTGTACGTATTTAGTTAGATTTGTTGTTGTTGTTGTTGTTTAGATTTTATTTATTTATTTGAGAGATAGAGATAAAGAGAGAGAGAGAGAGAGAGAGAGAGGGAGAGGGAACACAAGCAGGGGGAATGGGAGAGGGAGAAGCAGGCTCCCCGAAGAGTAGGGAACCTGATGAGGGGCTCGATCTCAGGATGCTGGGATCATGACATGAGCTGAAGGCAGACACTTAACTGAGTCATCCAGGTGCCCCCATATTTAGTTAGATTTATAGCATCATTTGCTTCTCACATGTAGAGAGGTTCTCTCATCTCTTCTCCTTTTACTATCGCTTGGCTAGTCAGTATCTTCTCTAAAGTATCACTGGAGAAAGACTTGACGTACATGGCGTAACCGGAAGCTCTGCCTGGTTTTCATTCCCTGTTGTGCTCAGATTGCTGTATCTTAGCTTTCCCGGTGGCGAATTCTCCATCATCAGTCAGCAGGGATCGAGATTCCTGCTACTGGCCAGTGGCATCCCGATGAGTTCTAGTAATAGATGAGTTCTCTGTAATAGATGGGCAGTTGGTGCATTTCAAGAGGTGGTCGATGGTCCCATCATTGAACACGCTGATGGTCTCCCCTGCTGTCTAAGAGCACCTTCTGAAATGGGGAAATGTGGATGGAGGCTGGAAGAAGCCCTTTGTGTCAGGATGGACTTTGCAGGCTCTAGATGAATCTAAAGATGGGTCAAAGACCCTGAAAATAGTCATGGTGGCCTGGGTTTGAGGTTTGCCTGGCCTGAGAGCTGAAAAAGTCAATCTGCTATTTCAGTATTAACTAAGGGAAAATTTAAGTCTATTTTTACCTGTGGGACTTGGTGTGATAAATTTCAGCTATAACAAACTTATTTTTTAACTCATTATGAAAATCAGAGTAGCTGGCTTAAATAAATAAATAAACAGGACACACTCTAGCAAACAACTTACTATCACTTCTTTCATTTGGAAAGAGGTTTCCCCTTTTGAGGATGAAAGCAGAGACATTTTCATATCAGAATTCCAAAATAACTTTTTACAATATCGATTTCTTTCGGATGCAAAGTTCTTTGAAGCTAAAATAAATAGAAATAAGAAGGCAGAAAATAAACAGTAAAATGAAAAACATTTCTCTGGATTGCAGTAAGCCTTGTGATTCTTTATGAGATAGGAAATGCAAAGAAAGTGGTGTATATTTTTTTGTTGTTCTTGTCCCACTGAGAGGTGGGCTGTCCCTGTTTATTTAAAATTTCTCTTTGGCTTATTTTCTTTTTTCAAAGTAGAAAAACTTCTTCTAGTAATTCAAAGATGTAGAATCTTTAACATATTCAGGTAATTTCCAGTGGAAACGGAAGTTATTACAAAGGAAGAATGGAATAGTTTAGTTTTAACTCATTTGCTTTTGGGGGCTCAGTTTTTCTTATAATCCATAAAATATACAGCATGGCTAAAAGCTAGCTTGAAATCACACACACAAAGAAAAATAGTAATCATATTAAAAAACATTGTATCTTACTATACAATGAAGCCATCTTCAGGCAGCTGTTAAACAATCAAGCTTTGTGTGTGTGTGAGGGTGGGGGGTGCCTGCTTCATATTCACGGAACACACATGGTAATATGAATAAACCAGAGAAAAACACAACAGGACTGGGCGAAGTTCACATGTCAGCCAGTTAACAATGTCCTGTGAGCATTTGAGCACTAACATTCCTACGAAGAGGGAAAATATTAAAACCATAGCGAAGAGAACCAACTCCTTTTATGAAGTGTATGAAGTGTAGATGGTGTCACTAGATTAGACAACACAGCTTTGTAAAAGTAAACTAAACCATCTGCTGGGCAAAGACTGGTGCGCAGGGAAGGCGTGACGGGGGCTAGGATCTGCAATGAATGAGAGTATTCAGTGTGCTGATTTTCTATTGTCCCAGCATCAGCGCTCACATTGCTCAGCCTCAAGACAGATGACAAAAGAGATGTTCAATTAGGTAGCACCTATGTGGTGGGCACTGGCTTAGATATAAAGCAGGAAGGCTACTGATGAGATGTTTAGGAAAAATTCTGATAATGTCTCCTGGTAAGCGTTCAGTCAGATAAGGTCACTCAACCACTTGATTCAAGGGAGTAATCTGTCCCAGCAGAGACCCACAGACAGCTGCACGGTGGGAGACAGGTTTCTCTTCTGCTACTTAAGGCTATGGCATCAACCATGGTTTTCGGCGATTTCTTTTTCAGTGACCCTGAAAGTCATGGCCATGGCTACAGTGACGCGAACTGGCCAATTTCACAGCTGTCTCTCAAACTTACATTTTGGCACCAAAGGTTTGACGTCTAGGTTGCAGACTGCTCCTGGTTTTAAAATTAGTTCATGCCGGATCAAATTGTGAGGTCCGGTCAGGGTCAGGAACGTGTTGTTGGTCTGCGCGGTGGTAGATAACTATGCATCTGGGGGAAAGAGAAGACAGGACTGGAGGTCAGTACGTGGACTTGGGTGTATGATGGGGCCAGTTTTGAATCTTTACTATAGCGATGGGGCTTTGGTGCATTAGTCAATCTCTCGAAACCCTTTTTTTTTTTTTTTTCGTAAAATGGTAATGACAGCTGTGCGGATCTCATGGCATCGTGTGAGGATTAGCTGAGATGACACCAAAAGCTCTGTGCACCGTGCCTGGCGCCTAGCAGATGCCAATAAAAGAGTGTTTAGTGGGAAGAGCTGAGCTGCCTTTGAGATAAGCTGGGCAGATGAGTTCTTAATGGTGCTAGATGGTGCCAGCAGCCAGTATGAGAGCCTGTGGCAACTCTTCACGTTCTCCCTGAAATCTGTTTGAATCAATTGTACAAGCTAGGATTCTTGCCTATAAAGCAACAGAGACCAACTTCAGTTGGTTTAAACTGAAAGCACATAGCTGGTCTGGTAAAGACACAGCCATGGCTGTTCCTGGGCCAGACCGTGAAGATTGCCCAGTGGGCCCCACTGACACTGAACCCTGGGAATGACCATTAGAACTACTGTCCCTTTCCCTCAAAGGTGATGACTGACTTTACCTGCTGGCTACACCCATACCAGCATGGATTCCTAGGGGACCCTTCTTGTCACCATGAACTCCAGCTACAAACCTGGGGTGGGTGAGTTGGATTGGCACCCTTGGAATCCCTTGAAGTTACTCTTTGGGGAACGAGGGGTGCCCTCATTCTGGCTGACTGCACTACTGCCCCCTAGGGGCTGCCTGATTCCAGAGTGGGGACCAAGTTCATTTCAGCACCTGCCAGCTGTGGCTCAAGAAGGGATATTTGAGAACTGGTTGGTGGCTGGGCTCTGGGTGCTTTGGCCCACCCATCTGTAACAGTCTCTGTCTTCCCTGAAGCTTAGAAAGTGGGAACTGGTGGGTCTCCATGCAGAAGACATCCAGGGGGTTAAATGACAGAACACACAGTGGGAATAGAAAGCAATATATGGAAATATGAGTATGAAAGAGGACATCACTGGGTTTTCAGAAGGGAAGTCAGCCAAAGGCACAGGCTCAAAATCCCCAACGTATCACTGTCTCTCCTCCCGAGCTCAGGGAGAGCCCCCGGGTTGCCGGGAAGTCAGCTCAGAGTAGCTTATGCCTTGTCGCCTGGCTCCAGCATGGCTTGTCCAACCCTGTGTATGATGAGGGTTGAAGAAGCTCCTGGAGCCCCTACTGGGAGCTCATGGAACTTCTACTCCTACTTAAGGCAGGAAAATCCTTGAAAGCTCACCAATGCTTTCCCTATTCCCGGGTCCATGACATGGAGAGGAAAGAGTTGCCAGCATCAGCTTTCTCTGAATATAACTGTCAGGTGCTGATTTAACATCATAGCATGTGGTTATACTTTTGCCTTATCCCAGACCTTATATTGGAGACAGGAGGATGGATACACAGACATGTTTGGGAAAGCCACAAGACAGTGACTTCTAAAGTGGTCTTGTGCACTTCCTGGCTCAAGAGAGGATGGAAGAAGATAGCAGCACTTTTATTCTGGTGTCAAAGATAAGAAAAAAGAATGAAAGTTTCTTAACTTTTCACAAAGAGACTGACCTGTCACCCTCATTTGGTCTGTGCAATGTCGGGGGAGGGTGGGGCCGGAGGTAGTCTCAGGGATCAAACGCCTGGCCCTGGCAGGACCCTCACAGGTGCTGGTTACAGCCTGTGGAGGCATGGCTGTGCACATCCTAGGAGTCTTGAGCCTGATGCGGGACTCAATCCACGGACCCTGGGATCATGACCTGAACCATAGGCAGATGCTTAACCGACTGAACCAGGAACCCAAGGAACTCTGACCTTTTCTTTAACCATAAGTCCGTCAATGGAAAGCTACCTAGTAAGGTGTTTTGGGGGGACAGGTGGGGAAGGGGCAGATGATGGAAGTAATCTTTTGAAAAAGTGAGGCTCAAAAATAAGTAATCAGGAGTAACTTATTACCCTCCAAGCAAAGGTGACTTTAAAAATAATAAATGAGGAAGAAACTGGTTTTCAAAAGAGACTATTCTACCCTCAAATATTGCAAATATATCCTTGCAGTTGTTGTAATCACTGTACAGTATAAACACATGCAGAGTATAAACACCCTCATATTTCTTCCTCTAAAACACTTGGAAAGAAAACTTTCTAATGAAATGCCCAGATACTAAAGTGTCAAAGTTTCTGACTAGTTTGCAATGAAACAGAACAGTTAGAAGTTTTGATTGACATAAGAAAATGGAAAATTTTTAAGCCAATTTCAATGGAAACCTTGATCAAATTGGTAGATAGGATTGAAAAATGAATGTCATGATTTAGGGCACCCAACTAATACAAAGTTCCTTCCATCTGGAGGGATGTAAGTGAGTATTGCCTGCTTCAGCTGCCAGAGATCTTACAGCCAAGAATGAAGATAACCATTTAACTCTCCTTATCACAAAGTATTAAAGCAAGATTTTCAAAGTTTTTTTTTTTTTAAAAAAGCACAGTCTAAAAAAAAAAAAAGCATAAGACAAAAAGATATTGTTTAACACCATTAATAATTTTTAAGATATCGTTTAGTTTAACTTTATTTCATCCTTTTAAAAATCGTCTTTATGTATGTTTTATCAAGGATGTTGTAAAGTACTGCCTTTTTTTTTTTAATTGATAGGGCTATAAAACCAGATCTTAAGAGATCTCAGCTTTAGATGTTTTATAAAACTGGAAAAAATTGGACCCCATCCTATAGGAAAGGAAAATGGAAGATGGTCTTCTCATTTATTAGAGGCGTGTACCATGTAAAGCTAAATTTAAAACCTCAAGGGGTTTATTGAACTCTGCCAATTTTGTGTCTCAAAAAGTTAAGGACAAAGTTTAAAGTATTAACTTGAGAAAATGTGTATGATTTTGCTGAGCTATTTATAAATATGTTGATTATTAAATTTTTTTAAACATTGCCTGAATAAGTGAAGGTTAAAAACAGTTGGTTGCAGTAGATTAAAAATTATAATAGGACAGACAAAATTGACCTTTTGAATATAGTCAGAAGAATTTTAGGCTGTTTAATTTCTATTTATCTTAAAATACTTATTTTCAGCTTCTAATTTTGAGACATTTTAGATAATGGTTTAATAAATATCAGAACTTTTTTTTTTTAAAGGATTTTTAGAACATAAATAATATACTCTTAAGCAGAGGTTTGGGGAATGTTTATACCACATTAACTTCATCCAAAAGATTTATATGTTCTACAGATTCAGCGAAGTCTAGTTATGTTAACTTAGCTCTTCATAATTAGCATTTTACTTGATTTTAATTACAGAATCCTATGGAGCTAGTGACAGCAGCGTTTGGGTTTTGGGTCTATTTACCTGGTTACTTTTGATCCAACCAAACATGGTCGCTTCCAACTAGTTTCTCCTTCATCACCACCGATGTCTATGTATCTATATACTCTTTTCATATCATGTCTCCAAATATAGCCAAACTGAATAACCCTGAAATATCCGGTCTGTTCAGCTCCTACACACAAAGTTAAGTTAAAAAGACAATCTAGGGGCACCTGGGTGGCTCAGTGGGTTAAGCCGCTGCCTTCGGCTCAGGTCATGATCTCAGGGTCCTGGGATCGAGCCCCGCATCGGGCTCTCTGCTCAGCAAGGAGCCTGCTTCCTCCTCTCTCTCTCTGCCTGCCTCTATGCCTACTTGTGATCTCTCTCTGTCAAATAAATAAATAAAATCTTAAAAAAAAAAAAAAAAAGACAATCTAGTGCAAGATAATGTCTGTTAGGAATTTACCATAGTGATTGAACAATTACTAAAACATCCAGCCAATCAAGCATCTATAATGAACCAATCATTGTTTCGGCAGGGAGCAAATAAGCACATAAGGGAAATGCTCTTTTAACCAGAAACTCATACTTTACTATATGTTAACTAACTTGAATTTATTATTATTATTTTTTTTAAAGATTTTATTTATTTATTTGACAGAGAGAGATCACAAGCAGGCAGAGAGAGAGGAGGAAGCAGGCTCCCTGCTGAGCAGAGAGCCCGATGCGGGCCTCGATCCCAGGACCCTGAGATCATGACCTGAGCCGAAGGCAGCGGCTTAACCCACTGAGCCACCCAGGCGCCCAACTAACTTGAATTTAAATAAAATCTTGAAAGAAAAACAAATAAATAAATAAAACTAACTGGGGTGGGGATGGGGGACAACAAAAAAACCAAAATGCCCATTTGGGCTATCACAAATATAGAACATTTTCTGTATGAACTGTATTGTATGTGATTACATGATTGCATATGAGTTTATTTTGTGTCTATTCAGCAAAATGGGGCAGACAAGCCCTTTCAACAAATATCAATGGACATGGGTCCAACTGAACAAATTTCAAACAAAATCTCAAGCATTGTTATTAATGAATGGCTTTAAGAAAATGTTTAAATGAATTTTTTGCATTATTGCCTTAAAAACTTTCCACTTAATTTTGACCCTACATTTTCCTAGTCCTTTAGAAATTCAGGACCCTGGCATAGGATTTGCTTCCTAGTGAGTATTGGGGAAGTCTTTTCCCAATTGCTTCCAGATGGCTCTCCCTAACCCACACCAGCAACTCTGGAACATATGCACTTGTTTGGGGGGAGGGAATGATCCTTTTGAATCAATCTGTTTTTCCAATGTTCAGTGTCTGAAACTGGACCATTAAGACTTGGACATTTGATGTGGTCCAAATTGCATCTCTTCTTCTTGTGTATTTGATGAATGTTAATTAGTTGTTTAAGGTTTTGTCTAATGATTTACTTTTAAAAAAATTTCCCCTAATGTATACTCTTTCAAGACAATACCATATAAAACATACATCTGAAATGGCACATGTGGTTTACTGAAAACAATTATGTTTTTTCATTGAAAGGTTTTCTTCTTTCTTCTTTTCTTTCTTTCTTCTCTTCATAGTTTCACTGATTCTTAAATGTCAAGTAAAAATGCTAGGAAAAAAATATCAGTTAAATTACATTCGCATGAACCAATAACAAGTTGCCTCAGAAGGCGGACTATTTGTTTGGCCGCAACATACAAATATCAATATCAATGTGAACGTGCACACACATATGCTTATGTGTGTGCTCAGATATGTACCTTCAGACACCAAATGGTAATCATAAACTTTGAAGATTTAAGTCTATTTTAAAAAACAACACCCCTCCCCCCCACACACACAAAACTATAGAGGGGAAGAAAGCTTTGAAACATGTCTGTAAACCATGTGAATTGCATTTAGGTTTTTCAAAGAGAATTGAAGGCTTTTAATTTCAACAGAAGTAAATTGCTGTCATTATTAATAGCAGACATGTGGCAATGTTTTTAATTGAGACCAAAAGTGTGGGTTCTTCATAGCACAAAGACGGTGCAAACTCAGAGGCTGTGAAATTTTCAAAATCAATTTTTAGTCCCTCGGGTTTTTTTTTTTTTTTTTAATGCTTAAAAATGTAGTGTGGAGACTTAGAGCTCAAGGAATAAGATATTTTGAAAAGTAGTGATAATCCTTTGAACAGGAAAAGAATGTCTATCATTACAAGAATGGTGGCTTTTAATGAGAATTAGGGCAAAATCTACCGATTCTTCCAGGCAGCACGCGAACACCTGCTTCTTCGTCGTTCTCTGACATTCTTTCTCCTAGGATTACACACTTTTGGACAACATGGTTTGACTTAGGGAACTAAATATAATTTAGTAAGTCTGTTCCCTTCATAAAAGAGTTAATAAAACTTCCCCAAATATATAAACAGACTGATATTACCTGCAATAGAAAGTGGCAAGACTACCTTCAAAGAACTTTGTAGCCAGACTGGGGAGATCGCTATGTCCTCACATAATTGCAGTTTGGTGTATAAGCACAACGATACAAATTTGAACCGGCCTCCTGTTAGCAGAGAGCGGGCAGTTGGCAAGGCTGCTGTGCGGGGAGGGACACTTACTTGGGGAAGATTTCTGGAGTCATGGTTCTCCTACTTCAAGGAGCAATCAGATTCCCCTGAAGGGCTTGTTATAACACAGATTAGAAGGCTCCGACCCAGAGTTCCTGATTCAGTGAAGCTGGGGGAGGGCCCAAGGCTATATGCTCTTCTGACATGTTCACAGGGGTACGCTAAACCTGCTACCGGGGACCCCCTGCCTGGGAACCGCTGTCCCAGATGATGAGGTGCTCGGCTGAGTTTTGTCAAAGGAGAAAGACAGGATCATTCTAGGTTTAGAAAGTGTGAGTGTGAGGGCCTCGTTAGGGAGCCTCTGGGAAGCTATAAATAGCCCTTAGGGCTGTAGAGAAGGGCCAAGGTGGGGATACCAGTCCTTCTGGTTGTTCAATGACTGGGAGGTTCCCAGGATACAAGACTAAAACCAGGACAAACCTGGATGATTGTTCACTGAGGAACAACAGGGGATGAAGCCAGGCAGGTGGGCATGAGTCACACCCCAACCTTCCCCGGAGCCAAGTCACAGGGCTTTACCTCCAACAGGGAAGCCATGTTAGCCATGAAAGGACCCTCAGTAGAGAATCTTAGTAAGGTTTATGTTTTAGGAAGATCACTTCAAAAGTCTGGTGGATGGTCTTGATTAAAAGAGGGAGCCATGGAAGGCGAGCAGGGAAGAAGACACTGGAGTGAATGAACTCAAGGACCCAGAAAGAGGGCGTGTGACCTGACGCAAGGCGTTTGAGTTGTGATGGGTAAGGCGGAAAGATAGGAAATAGTCTAGCCAACCGATTGCTGGACCCGCTGCCCTGGGTTCCAGGCATCGAGGACTGGAGGGTAGCTGAGTGGAAGTTGCTGATAAACACAGCATCCTTTCAGAGGCGGAGATAGGAGACTGTGAATGTTTGACCCAGTGGCCCAGGCCAACATGTCCTGTGGGGGCGGGGGCGGGGAGCGAGAACCGAGTACTTCCCAACAGCACGCATTTGCTATCGCACTGCCTTGCCTCTTTGCTCACTACGAGTGTTTACCCCGTGAATTTGACATCCTCCCAGCTGTACGGTGGCTAGAGCCTTCATTCTTCATGGAGCCCGAGGACGGGGGAGGAAGTGAGAAGCTCTTTCAGCACCTGTGCCCAGAACATTCTCTACTCCGCCACTTCCTGTAAAGGAGGCATCTTGCCCCTTTGGGAACACCATTTACTTTATAGTTCATTTGTGGCTTTTTTTTTTTTTTTACTCCCACTCTGACCCTGTGCGTGCTGGTTTGTTCTAATCTTTGTTCCAAGTTTCACATCGGTGAGGAGGCGTGCCCACTCTGGCTTTGTCAGCTTTTGGGTGTACACTAAAGTGACTAATATTGGTTTTTAAATGAATTTCTATTGCTCCGAATTAATCCCTCCTCCATTTTGGCCCGCTGGATGATAATGCTTCCAAACACAAGCTTTGTGAACCATGTTGACACAGCGGGAGTGTTTCAAGCCTGTTTGAGGAGCACCTTCTACTTAACATCACTGCTAATTGGAAATAAATCCCGAGTTTCAGTGTGAGTCAGCTAGCTTAATAGGAGCTCAGGGCCATTTCTCTACCACTGCTGTGCAAACAGGGGCCAAGCGGGCTTTTTGCCTTTGGCTAGGGTGAACCAGTTTACAATCCAGAAAAAGGTGAGGGTCTTGGGAACGGCTGTGTGTACAGTGACCAGCTCGGATCTATCCCCTCCCCCGATCAAAAGGAGACCAGCACTTGCTACCTAAACAGGCTTTTTCTAGTAGCTCTTAGGCATCTATGCCTTGGTTTATTTTAAGGAGTGTGTCCTATGGTTTCAACAGGGGCAAGGCTAGCTGCAGAAAGGGGAATGTCTGGAGACTGTGAGATTGATCTTTGGGGCTTGATTACAAATCGCCCTTCTCTACAAACAGTAGCAAGGCAACTGCCCCCAGCAGCCTTGCCAACTCCCTGCTCCCCTCTCAGTGGAGACTCCAGCATCTCGTGCCAGTCCCACACTGACGTGGGACCCTGCCCAAGTCAGCCCAATTTAGACCATGCCTAATATTTGAGTCTTCTGACTATACTCCTGGGGGCCCCTCATCGGCAACTTGAGCCTGGAATGTGAGCCAGGGGCCTCTCTCAAAGAAGGTTCTGGCAAACAACCTTGCCCAAAGGAAATTACTCATAGTGTCCCCATCTCAAATATATTCTTGCATCCCATCTGTCCCTTAGTTCCTCATTTGACTTTGGTTCTCAAACTGACCTCCTTTGCGGATACACCCAGTCTTCAGAGTCTCTGCTTTATAGACACCTGTTCCTTGGCGGGTTTGCTTTCTGCCCACCAGTTCTGCTGTCTTCCATCCTCCTTCCCCCAGGCACCTGCTGCTGCCCTTGGGTATTGCTTTTACTAGCTCTGTCCAGGATTCCAGCATCCATCTCTCACCCTTTGGGTCTTTGTCTTTCACCGCTCAGCAGATTGGTAGGAGATTTGATAAATGAATTCATGTGATTGTAACCATAGTTGATAATTCAAAGGGTTGATAATTTTCAGGGGGCTGGTGTCTTTCTGTGTCCTTCAAATCATACAACATAGGCAATGTCTTCTCTGCTTCTCTTTAAGGTTAATTCTCTGCTGGTGGGAGCTTCTTTTAAATTGATTATTGATGTACATAACCCTCTCCCTCCAGATCCACTAATTTTTCACCCCCTGAGGCCAATTTATTTTCTCTACGATTGACTGTTGTATACCTCTTTAAAAATGGTTCATAATTAATATAAAAATCTAAGCAATGCAGAAAAAAATATAAAGAAAGGAAAAAAATATCCTAAACCTCATCACCAGGAATTAAGTATTATTAACATTATGGAACAAATTTCCAACGATCTTTCCAGGAACATATACAAATAAAAACATAGACTCACAACCTCATTTTATGAACATGACATCACGCTGTCCATTCTATTTTTTAAAAAAGAGTTAAAAATCATCTTTCTTAAATTAAGCAGAAACATGTAAAATCAAGGGATTTCAGGAATTCGGATCATTTTTCCCCCTCTGTGAAAGAGTCTTTCCTGAAGAGATTCTTCTATGATTGATGAAAAAGGACAAGAGGCATCAGTTTTAAAGTTTTAAAGTCCATTTCAGGGGTGTCTGGGTGGCTTAGTGGGTTAAAGCCTCTGCCTTCGGCTCAGGTCATGATCTCAGTGTCCTGGGGTTGAGCCCCACATCGGGCTCTCTGCTCAGCAGGGAGCCTGCTTCCCTTCTTCTCTCTCTGCCTGCTTCTCTGCCTATAAATAAAATCTTTAAAAAAAAAAAAAAAGTCCATTTCACTTTTAGACAGGGTAGATTCACTCTTGTGAAAAGTAGATATTTGTGTACTTTTATTCTTCTTCCTGCCTCCTCTCTTAGGTCCTATGTGAGTTTAAGTTTTGTAACATTGATAGTTCATTTTGTAACCATAGTTTTCTTTGTAAATGGTTCCTTGCTCACCATCAGTTCTTTTAAAGCTGGGTATTCCATTCCTTGTTTCTTCATTTTGATTTCTCACTTAATTGGCTGGATTTCATCCTTAAATGCTTGAAAGGAAAACTTGGCTAGATATCATATTCCTGGATCACTTTCCTTTAGCATCTTATAAACATTGCTTCACTATTTTCTGGCATTAAATATTAGTCCTTGGTTTGTCCATTTAGCCCTTGGTTACATCAATACGTAGTTCTTCAAAAAAGGACTCTAGGGTGCTGTATTTCTTGAGTTCTTTCATGTTTGGGACTTTGTGTACTTGAATGACATCTTGGTTGGTTATAACATTCCTGGATTATATTTTCTTTCCCTTATAACTTTGCTCCAATGTATTTTGGCTATGAATGTTGTTGTGGACAAGTCTGACACTTCAGATTGTCTCTAGAAACTTCTCTATTTGGATGACTGAAAAATTTTTGATTTTTATTTGGAAGGTTAGTAACAACCAGGATAAGTTTCAATGGTCATAATTTTTGTATCAGTTTTCCAGAAAACATGTGCCCATGGTTAGGAGGTTTCCTTGTTTCTACATTTCAGGAAAATGCATTTCTTGACATATTTTTGAATACTTTTAGTTTTCATTTGCTGACTTTTTTCCTTTAAGGGTACAACTTCTATCTATTGCATTATTTCTATTGTGAATGGTTTATTTTGTCTCCATTTACCTTGATTATTTGAATCTGTTATTTTATGTTAGTAATTGACTTCTGACTTTAACTATTTTGTTTCTTGCTATTTCAAATCTAGTTCTTGGTTTTTCCATGCTCAATTTATTTCTTCAGTTCTGCAATTCTATGAACCTCAATCTGCATTTTTTCTAAATTCTACTTTGCCTATTCTCCGGAGTTCTTTTTAATGGTAAATCAGTGACTTTATGTACAGAAAAGATTATTTATGAGTTATTTGGCTTAAAATGAATATTTGACTGATGAAAATTGCAAATGTTAAAATACAATTTCGGCTTCAAGCTGAATCCACAAATCTAGCTGTTCTATTCAGAAATACAAACTTTGCACAAAAATTTAAGCTTGAATTACTTTCTCTCTATACTTATTTCCCAAAGCCCCATGATTGATGCATTTCCATATTCAACAAAAAGGAAGAGTTTTGCCTCCACAGGTGGAGTGGTATTTCCAGAACCCAAAACTCTAGACATCGGTGCTGTTGCTTAGCAACCAGGAATCCCAGTGAGGATGCAGAGGCTAAGACTACACTTGCAGGATGAGTTTACCCAAGTAAAGAAGTCAGGCATGGTTGTGCAGGTGGTGCCCTGCACCAGGCTATCTTCAATGGGGCATTCTAGGAGTTGCAATCCAGCCTGCACCCGGCAAAGCCATGGTCCCAGCATTGTTCTGCCCAGGGGGCTGGCCTTTTTTGTTGCTGTTTTTGTTTGTTAGTTTTAATTTTAAGCAATCTCTATCTTCAACATGGGGCTTGAACCCACAAATCCCAAGATCAAGAGTCATGTACTCTACCCACTAACCAGCCAGGAGCCTCTTGCCTTCTTCTGCCTAGTCTAGCCGGAAGGGCCCTCTTTTACTGAACAACTTGGTCTCCTACTGCTCATGCCTTCTTCTAATTTGTACAAAGGCACCTCACGTGGTCAAGGGTGAGGGGTGGCCCCAGACCACAGATGGATAAGTTTTGTCTGATGGCTTTTAGGTCAGCAGGGAACCCCAAACCCTCACTTTTAGGTGGGATCTTGGTTTTACAACCAGCCCCTCCTGGGCTCACCATTCACACGTGCCATTCTGCTCTTCTGTTCAGTGTTCATCCCTGACTTGGATAAGTGGAATTCTGCGCCGTACTCACGTCCCTGACAATTTATTTTGTGGCATGGTAGATTTGGTGAGCCTCTCTACTGCCCTGCCGGATTCAGCATTATTTATTTTTTTATTGAGGCTAGATCATTGCCATTCTACAGTCATTTGTCAACATGTGTTTTCCAAATTCCCGTGGTGTAAAGCACTTGAGGCATTTCTTTTTCTCCTTTAAGTTGTGTTTAAATTTCTTCCATTTCTTTTTTTCTTCTTCTTTCTTTTTTATAAAGATTTTATTTTTTTACTTGTCAGAGAGAGAGAGCGAGAGAGAGAGCGTGCACGCAGGCAGACAGAGTGGCAGGCAGAGGCAGAGGGAGAAGCAGCCTCCCTGCTTCTCTGAGCAAGGAGCCTCGAGGTGGGACTGGATCCCAGAACGCTGGGATCATGACCCGAGCCGAAGGCAGCCGCTTAACCAACTGAGCCACCCAGGCATCCCAAATTTCTTCCATTTCTTAAGTGATGTGTTGTTCCTAATTGGGTCCTTTGTCATACAATGCTTCTTTCCTTCCCTCCCTTGCCACACCTCTTTCTCTGTCTCCTTTCTCTCTTCTCTTATTATTCTGTTGCAGCAGACTTGTATGCTAAGAGGAGCTTTTTTTCCTTAATTAAAACACTTTTTAAAAAATCATTTTTACGTTTACAGAAAATTAAGGGAAAGTACAGAGATCCCACATACCCCTTCCCTCTGTGCGCCAGTCTCCCATTATTAGCATCTTGCACTGGTATGGGGTACATTTGTTATAAGTGATGAGCCAAATATTGATCCCTTATTAGTAACTAAAGTCCCTGGTTTACATTAGGGTTCTGTCTTTGTGTTGTATATTCTGTGGGTTTTGACAGATGTATCCAGCATTACAGTATCATACAGAATAGTTTCACTGCCCTAAAATTCCCTGGCGCTCCCCCTATTCACCAGAGGAGGCTTTCATCACCTGAGTTCATTTTGGTGGCCCCATTGATTAAATCTGATATTCGCCAACATTCTATCTGTACTGCAAATAGGGAAGAAGTTCGGATTCCTGAGGATGAATAGTAATCTCCAAAATATCACCCATTCTGCTCTAGGCTGTAGATAAGAAGGCAGCCAATTGGTCCAGATGAGGGGATTGCCTTGGGACAGAAATTGTGGGTTCCATGACCATGGTCCCCTCTTAAATGTGAATGTCCCACTTAAGTCCTGGTAAAACCAAGCTGACAGAAATGAAGTTGGTTTACAACACATTTCCTGAATAAAATTTTCAGTAAAATAGGTTTTAAAATACATAACTGAAAAGAACCGGTTTGCTCATGAGTGCAATTTACCTGCCCTTATTTATTGGCACGATGGGAAGTTCGTTAAAATCTACTAGAAATGTCTTCAATGTCTGACAGGGAAGGATAGCCCTTGTTTGGAGCTTGTTTTCCCTCATGATTCTAGTAACACTCTTCATAAAATAAATAGAAGCATTGAAGATAAGATTTTGACATCATATTGGTAACATTACTGACAATGTCCTACAAAAACATATGAGAAGTGCCAGAAGTTTAGAGATGTGAAAACAGCCCCAACTTTCAAAAGAAGGGAGAAAGGTTGATGGCAAAACCCAACAGCAAGTTATTCAAGAGTTATGCATGAGTATTTCTTAAACAAAGGAAGGAAGAGTTCCACAGGATACCATCCAGGTAGAACAGCAGACAGTTCTGAGTAGCCCATTCTGGCAAGTTTCTTGGCATCTTGAAGCATCTTTGGGAAAGAAATATATATCCTTCCTCTCCATTTCTTCAAAGGAGAGGCTTCTTGACCTCAAGAGGAAGTTGGCACTTTGTTATATGACATAAGAAGCCACAGAGAAAGGACTAGTGTATGTTACCTGTTTAGCTCTGATATCAGCCAGACCTGTTTTTGAATCCTGACTGTGCCAGTTATCAGTGGTGTGACCAAGTGCAAATTAATGAGTGTGTCTAATCCCTAGTTTCTTTATCTACAAAATAGGGACACTGGCAGTTCCTATCTAATCAGGTTGTTATGGAGATTGAAAATATGCAAGTGAGATGTTTAGCCTGATGTGTGATACCTGTGTGCTCCTCTCAAGGAGTGAAAGCTACTAGTCTTAAAAAAAAAAAAATAATAATAATAATTTATTCATTTGGGAGAGACAGAGGGAGACCCTGAGCAAGGGAGAGGGTTAGGGGGAGGAGGAGAAGCAGACTGCCCACTGAATAGGGAGCAGGATGTGGGGCTTGATCCCAGGACCCCGGGATCATGGCCTTAAACCACAGACAGATGCCTAACTGACTGAGCCACCCAAGTGCTCTAGAAGCTACTAGTTTTGGAAAGGCTCATTATGGTTATGCCCTGGATACCTCTTCAGCTGGAAAGTCATTCATCCTTGTAAAGGTCTTGTACATCTTGCTGGGGTTACTTTGGAGAAAATTCCTGGACTGACTGAATGTCGGAGTAGATGATCTTAACCTCTAAGATTCCATGACTCTTGAGCTTGTGCAAAACCATAGCTCCCAGGATGAACCGAAATGATATTGGGCCCCAGAATGGCTCCCTTCTTCTCACTTATTTGGGATACTTGTGTTGCTGGGCCTGCCTCTTGCCTAGTTGTCACTGTGACTCTGCTACACCAGTGGGTTACACTCTTTGGGGGAAAACAATCCCAAGAATCTCTGGAAGTCAAGGCTGCCGTAGTTTGCTCTTCCTTATTCATGGGGCTCCCTCACCCATTCCACCTCTATTCTGAGTGTACCTACTCGGTCATGCAACAGTTCATAAGGTCTGTCCCCCAGAGCCCAGAGAGTTGCCACTGCAATTTCATGCATGTATTAATTCATCCAACAAAAGGCATGTGCTCACCTCCTTGGTCACCGCAAAGGAAAACCCTCAGGGGCTAGGCACACCAGATATTTGTGGCTTCAAGGAGCAGGGCTCTGTGGCAGGTGTGGGTGTTGGGGCTGGCACACACTGGGGATACTTTTGCTGTCATTTCCCAATCTGGCCAAGGCAAGTCTGCATCACCATTTCCCTAAGTTGGGAGGAAATTGTGTCTAATCAGAGATATTCAATCCTTTAATTCTAAGAAGTTAGTGTTTCCCAGGCTTTGAGATAGGAGGAGACAAAGGGAGACAGGATCATCAGAAATACAGTTGGGCTATAAGGAGGAATGTGACAGTAGCTCTAGTCGTGTCTTTGTTACCGCACGTGTTTATAAATGTAGATTTTTAAGGAAAACAGCCATTTCAGCAATTTAAGCTGGTGTTGGTTAGGCTTCTGCTTATAAAGAGTTCTTTGCCCCCAAACCTCATTCTCAACCCAAATTTCAAAAACAAAAGATCAGTGATTTTAACTGCAATTGTTTGATTAAGTGCCTCCGCTTGGCATTGCCGCACATTCGAGAACATTACAGCTCAGTGTCAAGAGTCCTGGTAGAGGGACGCCTGGGTGGCTCAGTGGGTTAAGCCGCTGCCTTCGGCTCAGGTCATGATCCCAGCGTCCTGGGATCGAGTCCCACATCGGGCTCCTTGCTTGGCAGGGAGCCTGCTTCTCCCTCTGCCTCTGTCTATCACTCTGTCTGCCTGTGCTCGCTCTCTCTCCCTCTCTCTCTGACAAATAAATAAATAAAATATTAAAAAAAAAAAAAAAAAAAAAAAAAAGAGTCCTGGTAGAAGTCACAACCAAGGAAGGAAAAAATCAAAAGCAGCAGCAGCAGGGAGTGATCTGAACATGGAAACGCTGCCAAGATCTGTCCTTCCCGGGACATAAAACTGAAACAAATCAGTAAATTTGCTTCATAATGAAATGCATACCACTTTTAAGCTGTGCTGTCTTTTCTGGAACATTTATGAATTCTGAACTTGTATGTTCATTTGTGGGTTTACCATTTGAGAGCGTGTCCCTCCTTAGCCAAAGTGGCTGTCCCTGTGGTTTTCTGCGTGTTTGCTAATCTGTAGCCACCCAGCAGAGGTCACAGAGAATGTGCCATGTCCCACTGCCCACATCCGGCTCCCACGTCCTCTGCCTCATAGGGTCGTCTCTGAGTGGCTCTATGCTGGGCTCTATGCTGAGAACATTCCTTTTCTCTGAAACTAAACTTCGGTTTGGAGTGTTTCTAAAATCTGACCTTCACCTTCACCTTCTGGAAGTACTTTTGTTATTTCACTGTTTAGGGTAATTCCCTTATTACATACTGCTTTTAAGAAGGTAAAAAATGAAACATTAGGGGCGTTGCCAGGGTTACCAACTCTGTCTTTTTTCCAGAACATATTTATTGGGGACTGCCCTCTGTTGACCACCATGTAAGTACTGTGGAGACCAGCAAGGAAGAAGATTAAATATAAGGTTAAGGCCAAGATCAGGTGTCCATTCTCTTCACTAAGGCAGGCTTTGGGGTTTGAAGGGCTCTGGGCCAATATTTTATATGAAGTCCCTAACTGTACAACTTAACTTAAATACGTATTACAATTTTGTAATGAATTTTCATGGATCAATGAGAGGTATATTGATTTATATCGACAAAGATTGAGAATAATGGAGAGAGAGACATATTTATTTGCTGGTTTATTGTCCATTAGTGCACTAGCTTTGAGGATTCCAGGCACCATCTCTCCTGTTCTTTATTGTCAAGTCACCATTCCTGGTTAATGTCATAGCTCCTATTTTGAGAAAAAGTAGCCATGTGGAGTTGGGGTGGAGTGGTAGGCACAAGGCAAGGTTTAGGGGGTTGAGCACGTTTTGTTCAGTCCAGGCCAACCTAGAAAAGTGTCCTTTGAGGCACAGGAGGCTATATAGCTGACACCAAGCAAGGGTCCCTGGGGCTGTGTGGAGTGTTGTGTTGGCCAAACTCGGGTCACCTCTTGGGGACATGCTATTGTGGACATGGAACTGTGTCGCCTAGCAACTTTCTAAGCATGCAATAGTAGGGAAGCAAAGTCCACCTTTTTTTTTTTTTTTTAAGATTTTATTTATTTATTTGAGAAAGAAAGAAAATGAGAGAGAGAGAGCATGAGAGGGGAGAGGTCAGAGGGAGAAACAGACTTCCCATGGAGCAGGGAGCCGGATGTGAGTTCGATCCTGGGACTCCAGGATCATGACCTGAGCCAAAGGCTATTGCTTAACCAACTAAGTGACCCAGGCGCCCAAAATCCACTTCTTTAACCAAGATGCCGAGGAAGAGCTGTATTTGCCATCATAACCCACACATTTAACTGAAATGATACTTCCCATGACAAGCCATACTCCTACTCCATAAAACATTCTTCCACGCTATCTTATCCTACCCTAGCCTTCAAAGAGCTGGCCTGGTAATAACATGAGGAATTCTTCCAAGTTTAATCTATTGCTATACTTCTGTCTTATTGCCCCAAACCTGATGCCCCTTGTGCCTGGCTTCTTTAGTAGGATCCTCCCTTGCTCTTGATTTTGGTTTCTACAAGAGGTGTTTTCTCTTGCCGGTTCCCTTGTCTCTAAGCATCAGAGCCCAGGGGCAAGTTCTACCTGAACTGCCACACCCAGTCTTGGCATCCAGACCCCACCCAACCCAACTCAGGTGCCGCGCCCCAGGTTCTGCTGTGTGGGAGGAAGGCTCAGGCAGTGAAGGACGTAACTTATAGGCTGAACAAATGGAGAGTCTACCCCACGTTTCCTGAATCAGGGCAAGCCAGCTTTGTGACCCTGAGCATGATGGCTCATTGTCTGGGACCCTGGAAGAGCCCAGTAGCCAAAAATAAAGGCACAAGACACCTCGGAATGACCAGGTAAACTGAGCACACCGTCTGGGCAAAAGTCATTCCATTCATTTAAGTAGGATTTTCATGCTTCCTGTCTGTCCTGGTTGACTCTTCCTTTGGGAGTTTTTCAACTGCTAGCTGCTTGCACTTTTAAATTTACTCTTTATAGACTGTGTGCAAAATTGTCCCAGATGTAGGGGCAGTTTCTATATCCTCGGGGCATACTTACTGATAAATCAAGGGTAACCTCTGTCCCTCTGAGGGCCTGGGTCCTCTTTCTCAAACCAGCAACGAAGAGTGTATATGTAAAGGCTGGTATTTCTTCTTCCTCTCCCTTAAATCCATTCTCGGAATGTCTAAAAAATTTTCTTTTGAGTTATAGGGCCTACCTCATACTAAGAACTAATGAATATGGGTGCCTGGGTGGCTCAGTCGGTTAAGCATCTGCCTCAGCTCAGGTCATGATTCCGGGGTCCTAGGATTGAGCCCCGCATCATTCTCCCTGCTCGTTTCTCCCTCTCCCTCTGCCTGCCACTCCCCCTGCTTGTGCACACACTCTCTTTCTCTGTCAAATAAATAAATAAAATCTATTTGATTTTAAAAGAACTAATGAATGTATTAATTCTAATGTGTATTTAGCCATTTAACTTTGAGCTTGGAATCCTTTGGAATTATCTCATGAAATGCTTTTCCTCTCCTAGGAGATCTTAGATTAGCAGGGCATTTCTCTTTGAGAAACATGAGAGAAAATCAATTATTTTGCAATAGCATTAGCCCTCTGGTAGGCAATACTCTGTAAGTACATACGTATGTTGCTAGGCTGAGGGTCTTCCTTTTGGGAGGGTCATTAACTCGGGGCAGGGAGTCTACTGGGTCAGCAGATAGACTGATCACACTGGAGCAGAAAGTCCATCTTAAGGTGATGTGGGGTCAGCAACTGGACCTTGTCTATGACCCGCTACCTGCTGAACACTGTTTAAATATCGAAGGTTCCAAAAGACAATGCTCTAACCAATGGAATTTCTTCCCAGGTGATCAGAAGTTCACACTGGTGACTTGAAGCCCTTGTTCAAATAGGAACCATAAACCAGATGCTGAGTTGTATCCAGTTCTGACTAGCTATTGGGCCCTGAACAATTCACAACCTTCTGGGCTGTGTTTTCTTCCGTGCAAAAAAAAAAAAAAAAAAAAAAAAAAAAAGGTGGGGGCATAGGGTGTTAGGCTCAGAAGCAGTGTATTCAAACTTTAGGTTATAAACTTAATGGGCTAGGAAATCAATTTAGTGAGTTCGTCTGGCCGTTTGAAGAATGGGATAGGATGGGGTGTGATGAGATGGGATAGAATCAAATCAAATTAAATCAAATCGAATCGAATTGACTAGACTAGATGTATAGGGACCATTCTATGTAGTTAGGGCACAGCCTGTTCCATGAATTGCTCATTTCAACAATGTTTGTGTCTGAGTACCAGATTCCGATATAAAATGTGATTCATACTGTGGGTCTTGGGTAAGAAAAAAGGGATTAAAAAGCCCCTGAGCTAAACGGACAATCCCAAGTTTCCTTGGAGTTCTGGTTCTATGTTCAATGATAAGTTAAGACCTCAAAATTACTTTTCCTTTAGTTATCAATATATATATGACCAAGGTACCTTTTGGATCTCCAAAGATGAGTGACAGAGGGAATGGAATATATTTTTGTCCCAGAAGCATGTTTTGTTTTTAAATGTTAGAAGAACTGGGTATCCAGCAGGAGACCCAAAGGAATACAACAGTGGTGTTAAGCAAACATTGAAGGCAAGAACATTGTTCTTACGATTGTGTTCCTGGAACATATTTTTCCCTTGCTGGGTTCAAATGGTCATTTATATTTTGCAACTAAATTTATTCCCATGTGTGACCAGAAGAGCATCACATTCCTACAAGTTTGTGAATAAATAAGTATGCCCATGTTGAGAATCTTATGGGCACTGAAATTTGGGGGGTGGGTGGGATTCTCACAGCATTCTGTACATTCCTTCCTTCTTTAAAAAGGAGGGATTGAGTATATCAGTAACCCCCAGGACTGTTCTAGATTCTAAGGACACAAGCGGCCTGTCCTCATGGAGCTTGCATTCCAGTGGGAGAGATAGACAATAAGAAAGAAAACAGCAACAGTAAGTACAAAGCAAAGAATGAAACAGGCTTTTAGGGACTGAGTGGCTGGTCCAATGTTAGTGCAGACAATCCGGAAGGGCCTCTTTGATGGCTTAACGTATCAGCTGAGGTGTGAAAAGCAAGGAGGGGTCCCTGGGTGGCACAATTGGTTAAGTGTCTGACTCTTGGCTTCAGCTCAGGTCGTGATCTCAGGGTCATGATCTCAGGGTCTGGCTCCATGCTCAGAATGGAGTCTGCATGAGGATGCCCTCTCTTTCTCCCCCTGCCCTTCCCCCTACTTGCTCATTCTCTTGTTCTCTTGCTCTCAAATAAATAAATAAATCTTGAAAAAAAAAAAAAAAAGGAAAGGAAAGCAAGAAGTACAATTACTCAAAGATCCGCGAAGACGAACAAGTACTTGTGGTTTGTGGCGCCACATCCCTTGCTCTGTTAGTGTTGATTAAATACATTTAAAATTTAAAAAAAAATCAGGGAGAAGAACACTGCAGGCTGAGGGAAGGGCAGGTTAGAGCTCTAAGGTGAGAATACGCTTAGCAAGTTCAAATATGAAGAAAGCAGGTCTGTGTGCTGGGGCAGAGGAGGAGTCCGGAGCCCCAGGGCTGGGCAGGTGTGGCAGGGTCACAACCTACAGGACTCTGCATCAGAGCAGAGAGTCTGGACTGTGTTCTGAAAAGAGCATGAAGCCTCTGCAAGCTTAAGCAAAAAAGAGTGTGAGAAAACAAATGCCAAGAAAATGAGCCTGGCCACTGAATAGAGAAGGGATTGTGGAGAAGCCACAGTGGGAAGGGACACCAGCCCAAGCAGCAGAGAAAGAAGTCTGGGCACCTTCTGGGGGGTACCTGTCCCCCACTCCATGCTGTCAGTAGCCAAAGCTTCCTTTCTTGGCCAGGCAGTAGAAATTACACTTGCCTTCAATGGGCATCATTGGGATTCTTCTCTGTAGCCTCCACAATGTTTTATTTTGGAAGGGAAAGCCAAAACTCATTGCCTAAGGATAATTCAAACTACCTGGTACTTGAAGAACAATACCTCTTCAGGAAAATGGGAGAATGCCCAGTGCACCAGGTGCTTAGCAAGGGGAAAGGTGATATTCCCATAGCAGCAGACATCTGGCTTGGAGCACAGAGGGGCCATGACCATGGGGGAGATTGGGGCAGGCCTGCGGTCATTACTCATTGGTACCCAACTCCAAGGCTGTCAGTGCGGAGCTGCTGTCAGGGCCCACACAGGGGAGTCCTAAGATCAAAACAGCCATTTGTACTTCAAATAATCACTTGGGAATAACTTCCGAGATGCTTCTGAATGCTATTACCTTCAAAGAACCTACTTCTCCCATTTGAGAAATGGGTATTTTAATGTCTCCCAAGCCACCATTCCATGAGGCGTAATAGTGTCTAGAATGTTCTGGAGGCTTCCAGATGAAAGATCTTCAAGGGGCAGAACTTCCTGAAATCATGGAGGCCACCTCTAGAAGACGCAAGTTTCAAAGGTAAATATTAGCCTCGAGAGAAGTCCTTGGTCATGATATGTCCCATATCACTCAGCGTTGCTCCTGCTGGGCTCATTGTTGATGACAGAGGAGGAACTAAGCAATTCTTGATTTCGGGAAAGAGAGCAGAGCACTGTGAACATATGGGTGCGATTGTCTCACCAATGTAGGGTGGCGATAGGAGGGTCTGAACTCACAGATATACGTGTTTTCAGGAGGGGTGTCCAGGCAGCCTTGCCTTCTAGGTTTTGCAGACAACTTAAGTTGGGGATCCTGTCACCAACAGACTCTACCTGGCCACCCAGAGATTTCTCTGCCTGATTTTTTTTTTTTTTTTAATAAATCAGAAAGGCAGATGCAATGTTGGGGTTCCCAGGATTGGGACTTGATTGAGAAGTTCCCCACCTCCTGCTTGTGTTTACTCCCTTCTACCTGCCACCATTTACGGGAGCCCCTAGGGGCCAAGGGGCGCCCACACGGCCGGGAGACGGGAGACGTTGGAGTTAGCCAAGCTCATTAGGAAAGGGTGCCCTTCCCACACAGTGGCTGTGCCTTGCAGGCACAAGGACGGGGAATTATGTGAGGAATGTGACAGCACCAAGTCTGAACACAGAGGATGGGACGTTGGCGCAGACCTGCTCAGTCTTGATTTCAGCCTCCGGAGGAGCTGGAGGACGTTGGCCACCTTTCTCTGCCTCACGGATAGGCGAGCCAGGCTGCCGGTGACTCTCCTGCCTTTGTGGAGGGCGGGGCCATACCCTTGCGACTTCAAACCGGCCTTGTCCATGGGTGGGATGAAGAAGAGTGGGCCAGGCCCCTTGCTGGGGAGCAGGCGGCAGGGGATAGGGAAGGAAGGGAGCAGTAGCGTGTGCCCCTCGGGCAAACAGGTGGCTTGCTCTTCTTCGACTTCTCCCCACCCTGAGGTGAGATCTGCAGCATGCTTTCAGAAGGACAGACAAAAACATGCCCCGGGGAGAGAGAGGTAGAAAAGCTGCTCTGTGTGAAGACCCAAGGAGTCCGGGGTGGGGGTGGGGGGCAGGTGGGTGGATAAGATGAAACAATTAACTGTTTGCAAATGTGGAGGAATGTTAAGGAGAATGGAGATGAGATTCATTTTTTATCAATGAATGGTGCCTGGGATGCTAAGTGGAAAGACCAGAGAAAAGTGTGTCTCAATAGGGGTGTTTTCTGGGGCGCCTGGGTGGCTCAGTGGGTTAAGCCGCTGCCTTCGGCTCAGGTCATGATCTCAGGGTCCTGGGATCGAGTCCCGCATCGGGCTCTCTGCTCAGCAGGGAGCCTGCTTCCCCCCCCACACCCGCCTGCCTCTCTACCTACTTGTGATCTCTCTCTCTGTCAAATAAATAAAAAAAAATTAAAAAAAAAATAAGGGTGTTTTCTCATCATGAGGACAGAGAAGAGTAACGACTCCAGGTGGGGATGCCCAGTGTTTAAATCCCAGGCCTGTGACTCACCAGCCCTGCCATCCTGAATAAGTTAGACAACTACTGATTTTGTTTTCGCATCTGTAAAATGGGCATTTGTTCAACCGTTTCTTATTGACTACCAATTACACGCTGTGTTCTAGATATGGGAAACCCAGGAGTGGGGAATAAAAGGGATAAAACCCCACCATTTATATTCTAATGGGGAGAAAGAATAAGGAACAAAGTAAAATACCCACTGTGCTGTATAGTGAAAGGTATAATGAGAGCAAAACACAGACAGAACATAAAGAGAAGGTGGGGATATGTATGTGCATGTTCACAGTAAAAATCCCTGCCTCCTGAGGTTTTGAGAGGGAATGAAAATCTATCCATCAAAAGTCCTCCACACCCGGTATCCAACTCTTTCCTGTCTTATTCAACAATGGAAAGGCTATTGACCCTTCGATGGCTCTCTGCCTCTTACTGTGTAACCATGGGCTTGTGATTTCTGTCTTCTTGAAAATGTTGCCTTAGGAGTAAATGAGCCTGTGTGTGGCCTACTTGGAGCGGTGTCCAGCATGTAGTAGGTGCTATGGAAGTAACAACCAGGGTTCTGAGCACTTTTTCCCGAGTAGCAGGAACCCTGCTAGCCCCAACCATCAGCTGTCCCACCATGGAGCACTGGAGAGGCAGAGTAAATACTCAGGCAGAGTAAGATGGCGCAACCAGCCAAGAGGGGGCTCACATCAAAATATGACCCCACCACCCTGAGAAAGTCCTGAGCACAACCTTCTTTTGACAAAGGGCAAATCCTATTGACGGTGTGGGTGTGGACCTTCAAGTCATCTCAGAGCCAAGATAATAACGGAAGTGCCACTTTGTTAACGATGCTGTCAAGGTTATCCCATTGCCAATGTCATGGGTGGGATTCGTTGTTCAGAGAGGTGACAGCTGAGGTGTGAACGAGTTGGGAAGGCTTCCCTTAGCTATGTGGGGTGCACTGACTAAGAATTCGGGTTTCTGTTTTACACCGGTGTAAACCATCACCCACATCCTTCCTTGTTTCATGTAAGCCTCAGTACCAGATGGAGAGCTGAGACAAAGTCAGGACCACTCGTTTCCCCACTTACTGTGGAGGAAATGGAGATGTGAGGACAACCAGTTGACCCTGCTCAGGTAGCCAGGGGTGGGGAGCTGGCAACGGAAACTTTGGGATCTGATTTCTGACCTCAAAGCTGGATTTCATCAAACTTTGCTAGTGACGTCACGTGTTTCCTATAGTAAGTTAGAGTGATGTCATGATTACCCCTAGATCCTGTATCCTCCCACACTTGGTTGGGGAGGGGGTTGGGTGGGACAGGAGCCAGCAACACCAGCCTGGGGTTGGGGGGGCATAGCACAAGGGAAAATATTGGATGGGTGTCACAGATCAGGGCAGGGCACGGTCCCAGAAGGACAGGATGGAGACTTGCAGCCCTAGCTCTCTCCCTTACCCAGAATCATAGCATTCTCCTCTTCACCCCATGGACCCTCTGGAGAGAAGAGGAGGAATTCGTAGGGGGGCTGGGATTTTGTTGTTACTGTTGGCCAGAATGGTGGAGTTGAATTGGCCCCCAAGGAAAGGCAGTCCCTACACTGCTGATGAGTATGGGCTCCCTGCCCTGTGTCCAGAGGCTACCATTCCAGCTGTATTCAGTTGGCCTTCAGCCCTGAAGGCCCCCTACAGTGCCATGACCTTGTCCCAGGGACTGCTGTCCCAGCTCTCAGGTGGGGCTGGTCAGTCACTCTCTTTGTTCCTCAAACTCTAGGGAACTAAGCGAAGGTGCCCGAGGCCACCGTTGTTGGCTGAACTTATTCTGGCCCTACTTGAATGCGACTGCAAGCTTGTCAGAGAAAGGGGAGTTGGAATCAAACCTTGCAAACCTCTTCCCAGTTCATAAGGCTGGAGATACGTTCTGTCAACATTTGACTTGACGTTCACGGCTCCGAGTGGGTATTACTGAGGCTTCTATTTAACGTTCAGGAGTAGGAAACTCATAGCTATTACATTACAAAGCTTAAAAAGATCAGAGCTATCAAGAAGCATCCGTGAAGCCAAGTTTTATGACCCACAATCCATGTTCTTTAGGCATTCTTCAGTGGGTGGTAATGAGATACGGAATAGCATACGCGTGTATAATGACATTAATTAAAGAAGCAATATTTACATAGAGTGCAGAAAGCAGGAATACATGGCTGGGTATTGATTAAAGTAGGAGGGAAAAGAAATTGATAAAAACAGAATTCAGTGATTATTTGCTCATACTTTCTGTTGAACTTAACACACGTCCACCTTAAATAAATGTTTGTATATAAACGATCATCATAAAGACATGGGTTACAAAATAGTTCTGTTTTCTTGATTAGCTTTCCTGGATTTTTTGGTTTTCTCTTTTTCCCTCATGGTCTATGGGAGGAGGAAATAGGAATTGATGTGTCATTTGCAAAACCCCCTATTATTGGGGAACTCAAATCATCCCAAGTCTCTGTACCTTCGTGCTGGTGAATTGTATTTCCAAGGAAGAAAATAGTGAATGGTGCAAACTTTTCTGCACAAAAATGGTCTGGAATGCATTTAAGTTGATTTTCATTTTCCTCTACTTTTTCACAAGTCATTTAATTTTTCCTTAGTTTATTTCTGGTTATTGCGGGGGGGGGGGGTGGTTGGAAGGGGAGGCGCTGATATCCAGAATGATAAAGGCTAAGTCTGAACAGTCAGCTTTAATCTTCAGACACAGAGCGCCAGAAATATTGGAACCATTCCCATTGGCATGGAAAACTGAATGGTTTACTCACCATCCTACCCAGGCTAGAAGTGATGTTTCTTAGATTTTATGGTGAGGCTTATAATGATTATAATGATGTCTTAGAATGGCTTCAGTTAGCGTTTACTTTATTGTCAGTGATATGGTTAATGTGCATTTGTAGAGTGACGTTTTTAGTTTTGAAATCATTTCATTGTGTACTCCTTTAAATAACATGACAGAACTTGAAACTAGAAATACCAATCGGTATGGTAGCATGCGTCTTATGTCCATACAGGTTATGCTACGCTGAAGCAGAGGTTTGAACTCTGGGCTACAGGAAAGCCAAAACACAAGAGGTAACCCGGGCGTTATGTATTTGGGGAGTGCTTACACACCCCTGGTAATTGATGACTTCATGAAAGTAGCTTCTCACCCAAGGTCAGCGCATAACAATTCCTTCTCATACAAGCTGAGAACAACACATCACATCATGGGGGACTGAGGAAGCAGGAGAGGAAAGCAGGGCAGGTAGGAGTACTGAAACGGGAGCTTTTGGGAACTTGGGTCTAGAGGTGCTTCCAACACTCCTTTCCTCTGAAGTTTAAACTTGGAATCTGAGTTTACTTTACAAACAATGGATCTCAAGCATCCTGGCTGAAAGTGCTGATGAATCAGAAGAAAGCACCCAGCTGGGTCCTTCCAGTTAAGTCCTTGATATCAAGAACCAGAGTGGGACATTCTCCCCCACCCTGGGGGAGGAGCTGAAACTTCCAGGGCATGGCTGAAGGGCTGGGCTCCTCCTGGGGAGGGGGCTTTGTGGACTGCGCTAAAATCAGGCTCAGGTTGAGGGGGGAACTTTCTGCTTAAACAAGGTCGAGGCGATTATGGGGTCACTCTTGCTGGGACAGACATTTACACAGGTGCCAGGCTGCCCGAACCTCTCAGCTCCTTTGTGGAGCTCCCAGCCAGCATTTCCTGGCCCCATCGACAGATGGTTCTCTGAAGCTGGCTGGAGAAGAAAGACCTCTTGATAATGAGCTCAGTGCTCTCTCCCTCCCACCCCCTGGGCTCTCCCTTTCTCTGCCTCTCTCTCTCTGCAATCTCTCTGTCTGACAATTTACATTCCTTGGCATAGAAGGTGCAAGACTAAAAGTCTTGCCTTCCTGACCAGGTCAAAAGGAGAACGTGATGCCCCTCCCCTCCACCTTGGTGCACACATGTGATCATGTATACACTTGTTAACACAGGGAGAGGGTCTGAAATTTCACAGCTTCTGATGGGTGAACCTTCTGTTTCTGCTGGGCTGGTGTTAGGTCAGAGGCAGTCCTCCCAGCAGAGAAAGCAGTCTCCCTGTCTAGTGTAGGACTACACATTCACAGCTCCAGTTTCTAAGGTTTCCAGAAACCCGGTGTGGATTCACGCAGGAACAGCTTGGTCTTGCGAGGGTCAGTATCCATCCCGGGTTGACAGAGTCCCAGCCCTTAGATCGGGGTACCATGGGCAGTGTCTGTGGGAAAGGTTTTCCTTGGGAGCCCCTACTGCGTTGAGAGTCCTATTCTGAGAGAAGTTGTTCTTGTTTAAGGTTTCCCTTTGTGGATAACAATATGCCAAGAACCTGGCTTTGGGGCCATGACACAAACCTTCTGAGTACTGTTTAAGATATACATGAACTTAGACCTCGGTTTTGCTTTTTCTCACATTTAACGGAGCCAAATTTCTTATCTTCCGGTTTAAAAAAGTATACCGAAAGCTATTGTGTTTAAGGGAACACACGGCCCTTGTCCCCTTGTCATGTCACCAGGAGAACGTCGGCTTTCATTTCAGCTCCCTTTTTTCATCCTTAATTACTTCCCCTCCATTTTGATTTCAAATATTCTTCACCATCCGTTGATAATTGATCATGAACCTGATAGAACCTAATGGATCCCCATAAAGGATGAGGCTATTTTATGTTTTCCAGACGGAGGCAGTTGTCAGGAGAACCGAATGAGGCTGGAGGCCCCGGGACCCCATGACTCACGTAACCAGCTCAGTTTTCCAGAATCCACGTTCAAAGCATGGGATGAGGTGGAAATGAAGGGAGCGACCCCCCGTGTGTGTGTGTGTGTGTGTGTGTGTGTGTGTGTGTGTGGTTCTACCACCGCGCTATGGAATCTGATATCCCCAATTAACAGCAACAACAACAGGCACCCTTTCTATCACACTCTGGACGGGTTCATTTTTGGTGTAATAACAATCCCAGAACTGACAGATGCCACAGCTGCGAAGAGCAGACTGAGATCGCACCCCAACGATCACTACAGGGCCGTGCGTATTGACGCAAAATCCGTCGTCTTTCGCTTCCAAATTCATCTTTCTTTAACAAATGGTAAGCCAAGTGATATTTAAAATCCATTTCCAAGCTAGAGGAGGGCGTGGGGTGACCACAGATGGCAGGTACCAGGTGTCTGGGACTCATTCATACAAGCCCTGTTTCATGGTATGTAGTTGACTTTGCTTTATGCCCTCATCATGCCACTTTGAACATCGATGCCGTCTACAAATGAATATTATATTTTAAGTTGCTCTGGAAGCCTGGTGTGTTTTTAGGCCATTTTTCCTAGTTATCACATCTGGGAGCCAAAAGAGGGGTTAGGGACTCCGGTCCCCATGCACGATGTTACTTACAACCAGCCCCTCTGTCTTCCTCATTTGCTGCTAGAATCTGAGATGAAATGATGTAACAAAAATGTACAGCCTTCACCCTGGGTGCGCCCCCCACGCGGGGTCCCTCTCTCCTCAGCGCCTCTCGTTTGTTTTCCCTGTCTCTCCTCAGTGGACATTTAATCCTCTTAGGCTCCCATTCTCTCGGGTTGCCCCGAACCTCTGGGAACAGAGGAAGGAATTAGCTGTGATCACATCAAATGGCAGGAAGACCAGGCGGGGCTGGTGATCCCGCTTGGGACTCTGTGCTTGGGGACAAGGCCTGGTAGGCTTTGGGGCACCGCGTGGGGGTGAGGCAGACAGAGTCGGGCTGTGGCAGGGGGATCCTTCGGCATTAGCGAGGATGCTTCTCGAAGGGCTGGAATAAGATGATATTCTTAAAAGACCTCGTCGGAAACTTCGGCTTGACGCAGGGGACTTCAGGGATGAGGGTTTCTCTGCATCTCCTTTTTATTTTATTCCCAATAAGTCAAAGTGCTTTTGAGTTCCTGGCGTGAAGGGCACTCTGAGCATTCAAGGATATGCAGCGTTATTATGACTGTGCTGGGTGGAGTGCAACCCGCTCCTTCAAAGCCTCAGGAAAGGAAACCCATGCAGTAAATTAGCCACAGATTCAAAGCGCCGGCTTTGGGCCCAACTATTCACGCTACGCCCTGGGTCACGTGTTTCGGCTGCTCTTTTCTCTGCCCTCCATGTAATCCCTGAAAAAAAAAAAAAAAAATAGAAGGCTTTTTGTGTGTCGGGGGACCGGTGGGGGTGGGGCTGGCCGTGCAAATCCAAGCCCCCCCACCACCCTTCCAAAATGCAAAGCTGCCCCCGGGGTTGCCAGGGAGATTTTTCAGCCTCCAAGGAAATTAAGGAGCTCCTGGAAGCGGCTTATTCTCCATTTGTGGCGAGTTCAAGTGGGACAATGCCTCTGTGTGGCAAAGGATTACCCGGCCAGTCACAAAAGCATCAGGACCTTTTAATCTGAAAATCAAAATTGTGGACCTGCTGACCCCACCACCAGAGGAGGGCGTCATGCTGGAATGAAGGGACGTTTTCTTTCTCTGGAGGGCAGAACTTTCTCGTATGGAAATATCACTGTCAGGCTTCTGACATTTCAGCGCTAAGGGTACAGTACATGCTAACACCCCCTCAGGATCCCACGGGGGTTGGCTCTCTCTGCAGGGGGGCAGTGGGCTGCTGCCCTCTCAATCGCCTATGTTCTGTGAGGCCCCCGGGAAGAGGGAGTTTGGGAGCGTTTTGGAGGAACAAAGGATGCCTGGTGCGTCAGGTGGGACTCTCCCTTCTCTCCAGACACATGGGTTCCTCTGAAGCATGTGCAAGGGGTTCATTTTATTCCTCAGTTCATTCCTGGCCAGTGTTGTTTCTTTTAATTCAAGGGGCTGATCCACTGGGAACGCCAACATATCGAAGTACAAGTCGGAAGAATAATAAAATGTATATAATGTGTCTATGAGGTGTATTCCAAAGCCAAGTGTAAACTTTTTGCTAACTTGTGGGCTAAGATTTAATCATTACTACTCCTTTTTTGTTTGGATAGATAAGAGCGCAGTTTTTGTTTGTTTGTTTTGTTTTTTGTTTTGTTTTGTTTTGTTTTTTAAGGGCACAGTTTTTGAATGTCAGGCATTACCAATGGCATTCACTCCAAAGAGGCATACAAGGAGCCTTGAACTTCTCTGGAGAGAGCCCTTGCGTTCATGTCTAGGTCTCTTAGTGATTGGGATACAAGGGTGCACCTCTCTGCGTGTTTCGTCAACTGCGAAGTCCCTAAGGGCACTTCTGTGAGGTAACCCATCAAGATGGCCAGAAACTCGTATACCTGATCATGCGTGTTTCCAAGTTTGGGTTTAATGGATCCTGTTTATGAACCTATGTCTGTTGAAAAGACCAAGGGCTACTCTGGAAACCCAGAGAATATGGCAGCTGAGTCTTTGGATGCCAACTCTACAGTAATGCCTTTGTGGAACAGTGTTCTTCTAAGATGATTGGCTCTGAGCTCCTGGCCCTAGGAATTACTGTAGATGTGTTTCTGGAAATCATCAGCCATTTCCGCTGTCCTGTGGAAGGCAGACTGCAAGACAGACTGACTGAGAGCTGACCATGGTCTGAAAGAAGACGAAGCTAGGAACAGCACCCCTCTGGCGACTGCATTGGCCTGTGGTATGCGCAGCTCTGGGTGCCCCAGCTGAGGGGTCCCTGAGGGCGGTGAGGAAGGGAGGAGGGAGCCTGGGCCAGAGCACCGAAGGCACTGCTGCTTCGGGGGGTGATGCCGGCAGTGGGATCTGACGACATCCTGGGAGGAAGAATAAGATCAGTATGGCTTGACTCCATTTTTCATAACAGAACTAAAAACTCAGGTGGCTGAAGTGACTACCAATGTGACAGAGGCTCGCAGATCGTGCTGAAATTCGAATCCAGCATTCTTTCTTCCATTTATTGGTTATGTGATTACCATTGTGAAGTAAACGGATTGGTGGGTATTTGTTTCTCTAATGACCAAGCACTATGATTAAGTAGTACCACTGGGTTCTAAAAAATGGGTCATTTTTGTTGAAATCCAAGGAAAAATAGATGGTAATAAATGTATCTAATTTATTATTCCAGGAGCAATTTCAGCCTAAAAGAAGCCTTTATCAGGAGAGCAAATGCTCTGTTTCCTCCTCTCCCCTCCCGCCCGTGCCCTGTCCTCTCCTCCCCGCCTTCATTTCCCTCCTTTCCCCTCTCTCTTTTCCTCCCTGCCCTCTGCTCCCTCCCCTTCATTCCACGATTTCCACTTTCGACTTAGCCTCCAAAATGGCAAATCTACTTTAATAATTGAAAATTTATTTCTTTAATTTTCAATTAAGTAACACAGTAATGTGTTTCACACATCCGAAAATATGAAGATTATGGACCATACCTTTTTCGCAGTACATTCCACATCTACCCAGTTTTCTCCTTGACCAAATCAGAACAAAGCAACAAGTAACCATAATAATTGGCTTCTTGTATATCCTCTTAGAGATTTTCTTCATCCTTCCTTAAGCAAATATATTCTCCACTTTGGCAATGTGCCCTGTATGTCTGTAGCCTAACGTAACACTGTATCTTGCAGACTATTCCCCATCAACACATATACAGCTCCCTTATTCTTTTGGCAATTATGTTATATTGCATTGAATGCACACACCAGAATAAATTTAATAAAATTGATGAATGCACCAATCGCCTACTAATAAACATTCAGATTTTTTACACTCTTTTGCAGTTACAATGCTATATTACATAACCAAATATACGTACACGGTTACATACATAGATATACAACATATATGTAGGATCTATTCCTGGAAGTCAAATTTCAGGGTCAAGAATGGATGTGTGGATAATCTACTAGATATTTTCAAATAGCCATTCCTAGTTACCATATATATTTAGACACCTGCCATTCTATATGAATTTGCCTGTTAAGCCACAGCCTTAGCATAAGTGCTTGATTAAACTTTATTTTTGTCAAACTGCCAAGCTGGAAATTGCATCTTAATGGGGTTTTATTTAGCATTTCTCTTACTCTTGAGTGGGATTGTTTCTTCTAATGTTTAAGATGCATTTTTTTCCTAATCATTTCTGAGGTTGGCATCAGGAGTACGTGCCTCTCTTGTGCTGTTCCTGAGACCAGAGCACTTAGTAGTGTGGGTCATGAGTCAGCACGAGTTCCACTGACAGAGGGAGGGAATGACATTCTCAGCTGAAGGAATGGCCAAGCAAAGACACAGAACTTTGCTGATCCAGGGCTTGTTTGGAAATGGATCATGTCCATACAGCAGGGCCACAGGTCCATGAGGGGGCATGTGGGACTAGAGAGCTAGGATGGAGCTGCATAATGGAGGGCCTTGAATGCCAGGGCAAGGAGTTTATTTAGACTCTTCTGCCTGGTGTGGGAAACAACAGCAAGTTACTGGCTAGAAAATCAATATCTGGATTGCCCCCCTCTGCTTGTGCAATGTGCATTGCTGTGTCCCAGAGATTTATATTGACAAGCAGAACATATTAAAAAGTCACCCACAAAAAATAACATGAGTTGCAGAAAATCCTGGAGAGTCACAGACTGTTGGCGATTTGTGGTAGCTCAGAGGGTTGTGGTCCAGTTTCTGGTATCTTAGCAGCCCTGCCAGGCACTGGCTTTGATCCTAGATTGGATATCCTACCTCGACTCCCAACTCGGTCTCAAAAATAATGCTTTTGAGGGACGTCTGGGTGGCTCAGTCGGTTAAGCATCTGCCTTTGGCTCCGGTCATGATCTCAGGGTCCTGGGATCCAGTCCCTCATCAGGTTCCCTGCTCAGCAGAAAATCGGCTTTTCCCTCTGCATGTGCTCTCTCTCTCTCTCAAATAAATAAATAAAATCTTAAAAAAAAAAAAAAGATAATACTTTTGGGAAATGAGACTGGAGGAGGGAGATGGAAACCACCCCCTCCCCCAAACTGGGAGCAGTTAGAGGACAGAGAGGTTGACCCTAGGACACTTTATTCCTAAACTGGATTCACTAGGTTAGTAGATAAAGGACAGGAGAAAAAGAAATTATACCAACTGAACCAGAAAAGTTAGGGGTTTCCAGAACTCAAGGTTTTCATTTCTGATCATTCTCATATGGATGAAGTCCAACATCCACTGATATTTCTTGTTCTCATAGATAAAAAGAACTTGTCACCAAGGAATGCAATGGGTGTCCTTTAAGTTAGTTCATACTGAAATGTAAATTGTTTTTTGCATAGGCTACTGATATGAGTGATTTTTGTGTTATGTGTTTTTTATTGGTCTGATCAGCCCAAATTGAGAAATGTACACTGACTTCTTACTTTGCTCAGGGCATGGGGGAAGGAAGGAGATCCTGTCATTTTTCCGAAGCCCACAGATTCATTCATTGTGCCTTCAATAGAGGGGAAGAAACCTCTGCAACCTGTTTTCTGAGGCTACATGTGAAGCTCTTTTATGAGCTTGACTTTTTCATGTAAAATATAAGCTATATAAACTTTCAGCCTTTCCATGAAAATGAATGGGTTTCATTTGTTAAGAAATGACCATAGAAATTGATTTTATTTAACCAAATTATTAGAACAAACGTGTAAGCAGAGACACACAAGACAATTTGGATAATTCTGCTTTACACTTGGAGATTAGGGAGTGTGTGAACAGATGTGAGTGTGTTTGAGCATGTGAATGTGTGTCTGAAAAGCCACATAGCGGGAACTGTCTCTTTAGTTGCTCTCTCATTCCGGGGTACGTCTTCACTTGGCATTCTTTGTTACCTCTCCTGCCCCATGGAGACAGATGGTGTCCACACTTATGCTTTGCCAGAGATAATTAGATCAACACTCAGCAATTCTCAGGCCTCCTGGTCCTTCCAGCTCTCAGGGCTGATGGAGAGGACTCCCAGGGTGGATGAGTCTGTGAGAAGTTGGCCTTCAGTATCAAAATAATGAAAAGGCTTTAATGTGATTCTAAAAAATCATTCAACCAGGAAAAGTTGGCTCCAATGTGAAAAGCAGTTTTCCTGAGTTCTCATTTACATAGGGTTTTCCAACTGCATTTTCTTAGGAACACAAAAATACCAGTGGCTTGTCTAATAATTTAGTTAAAAATGATTTCCTTATTAACTGTAGGTACTCCATACCATTCAAACAAATGCCCATTTTTCTATGCGTTATAACTTTTTCGGGGCTATAATTTCAAATTATCAGATGAAAACAAAATCAATGCAGGGCGCCTGGGTGGCTCGGTTGGTTAAGCCTCTGCCTTCTGCTCAGCTCTTGGTGGCAGAGTCCTGGGATCCATCCCTGTACTGGGCTCTCTGCTCAGCAGGGAGCCTGCTTCTCCCTCTCCCCCTCCTCCTCCATCCCTGCTCATGCTCAATCTTTCTCAAATACAAAAATTAAAATCTTTTTTTAAAAAAGAGGAGACTATCAACGAAATCAGGGACTTGTCTATTACATCACCATGTTCTTCTTAACCCTTAGCAATCACAGTCAGAGTGCTCACCTACACATTGGTTAGTTATAAAATGAAGAAAACTTTGCAAATATGTCTCTTGGCTCTCATATAACTTTACAATCTATGGGTGTGACTCTTTTGATGACAAGACTCTCTTGGGATGGTTATTGAGTTTTCCAAGTTTCCCCAGTGGTGAGTCCCTTTTTTCTGCATCTCCCCATCTTTAGTGTAGCATGTGTTATACCTCAATGTGAAATTTTAAACTTGACAAGACACTGACTCTACATTTTTCTTGAGTACGTTTTATTCCTACGGAGCACAGTGCTCTTTTGTACACAGTACATGGTTGTAATTAATGTCTGGAGCAATAAAAGGGCAAAGTTATGTCCATTTTTAGGGGAGATTCTAGAAGGCCATCCTCCCAATTCTGAGCATTACGGAGATCATCACAGCAGTGGAGTAGACACTCTACCTTAGCAGTACATGAGTACCTACCTGCTTGAGGTCTTTTTCCTTCCTTTTTTATTTTTTAAAGCAGAATATACAAACACCCAAATACTCAGTTTAAAATATAAAAAAGTTAACATTTAGTCATTTTTTTTTGTTCCAGATTTTATTAAAGGGGAATATGTAGAAGATGATAACTTTGCATCTGGCTTTGTCACCCAAATACCAACCTGTTCAACTCCTCCACAGAGAACCACTGTGAAAAATTTGGTAAGTGTCCCTCTAGTTTCTAACTTCTACACTTTCATTACACATATCCTCATAAACAATATGTAGTGCTGCTCTTTGTGTTTTAAAATTATGTTATAAGTGGTATCATCTTAGAAAACAATTTCATTTTTTAGGGGCACCTAGGTGGTTCCGTCAGTTAAGTGTCTGCTTTCGGCTCAGGTCATGATCCCAGTGTCCTTGGATCAATCCCCGCATTGGGCTCGCTGCTCAGCAGAGAGTCTGCTTCTCTCTCTGCCTCTCCCCCTGCTTGTGCTCCTCTCTCTCTCTCTCTCACATAAATAAATAAAATCTTTTTTAAAAAACTTCATTTTTTAAACTCAACATTACATTTTCAAAATCTATTTTCATTTATGTAATCAGCACGTAGCTGAATTTTAAAATTCAATCTCTGTATTTTAACATGTGAGTTAAATTAATTTAGAGTTCATGTGATTACTGGGTACATTTGTACTTATTTCTATCATTGTATGTATGTTTTCCATTCACCATGTTTTTTCTGAGACATGTTCTAACTTTTTTTTTTAATTTTTTATTTTTTTATAAACATGTATTTTTATCCCCAGGGGTACAGGTTTGTGAATTGCCAGGTTTACACACTTCACAGCACTCACCAAAGCACATACCCTCCCCAATGTCCATAACCCCACCCCCCCCTTTTCCCAACCCCCCTCCCCCATGAGGAAGTGGTGATGCAACATGGGGACATGTTCTAACTTTTATTCATTACATTTGTTTGAAGCCATGAGTTTATTAAAAGTGCACCATTATGAAAAGATGCTCAACATCACCCATCATCAGGGAAATACAAATCAAAATCACAATGAGCTACCACTTCACACCTGTCAGTATGGCTAAAATCAAAAACACAAGAAACAACAAGTGTTGGTGAAGATGTGGAGAGAAAGGAACCATTGTGCTCTACTGGTGGTAATGCAAATTGGTGCAGCCTCTGTGGAAAAGAGTATGGAGTTTCCTCAAAAAGTTAAAAATAGAACTATCCTATGATCTAGTAGTTTAACTGTTCAATATTTACCCAAAGAATATGAAAACACTAATTCAAAATGACATATGCACCCCTATGTTTATAGCAACATTGTTTACAGTAGCCATATTATGGAAACAGTAATGTGTTCATTGATAGATGAATGGATAAAGAAGATATGATATAGAAAATATATACAAAATGGAATACTACTCAGCCCCAAACAAAAATGAAATCGTTGCCATTTGCAACACTGGATGGAAGATCTGGATGAATCTAGAGGGTATAATGTTAAGTTAAATAAGTCAGTCAGAGAAAAACAAATTACATATGATTTCAATCATATGTGGACTTTAGGAAACAAAAACAAATGAACAAAGGAAAAAAGAGACAGACCAAGAAAGAGACTCTTAAAAATATATGTTTTATTTATTTATTTGAGAGAGAAAGAGTGAGCAAGACAGAGACAGTGTGCAAGTTCGGGGGTTGAGAGTGAGAGAGGGAGAAGTAGACTCTCCACTGAGCAGGGAGTCCAATGTGGGTCTCAATCCCAGGACCCTGGTATCATGACCCAAGTTGAAGGCAGATGCTTAACAGGCCACCCAGGCACTCCCAAAAAATTATAGAGAACAAACTGATGCTTACTAGAGGGGATATGGGGGAGGATGGATGAAGTAGGTGATGAAGATTAAAAAGTGCGCTTTCCATGATGAGCACGGAGTGACGTACGGAATGGTTGAATTACTATATTGTATACCTGAAGCTAATATAACACAGTATGTTAACTCTGCTGGAATTAAATTTTTTTTAAGTCAACCATATGCATGAAATATTCATTTCATCCTTGCAGCAATCATTCCAGGCATATTTTATCATATCTTAAGACCCTAACTCATGAGTAATCCTGGGCAAGTTTCTTCCTTCCTCCCTTATTTTCCTCTTCTAGTTGGCTAGTTACGTGGTCAGGAGTTTTTTCCATATGCTGATCATCTTTGATAACAACATCAACCATAGAAGTAATGAAGCTGTCATTTATTGAAAGATTGCTATAGTTTAGATAGCATTCCTAAAAAATAATAAGATCTTGATAAACACTGGTTTCTGAACCAATTGCAAAATAGAGGAAAAGACAGAGATGGTTGCCTTCTCAGCTGGACTAAGAATGTGTCATGACCACCATCTCAAATGAGACTTCTCATTCCTTCCATCTCAGTTTAGATGGGAAGTAAAAGCAAATATATAATCACACTGGGAATCTCTGGCTTACATGGTGGTGAATGCCCTTGAAACTGTCATCTCATAGATAGAGAATAGGGACATTACAATAAAGTTGTCTCATTCTCAATTCATGCTTGTTTATTTTACAGCCCAAGATATGATTTGTCTTGGGAAGGGCTTTGTGATAATTCTTCTTGAATTAATCACTTTCACATTCTTATCATTGGCAAGGTGTGGTGGTGGAGATAATACTCTGAACATATGATTCCTTAAATTTCTAATCAAATCACCAAGTAGAAACCAAATTATAGTCAATCTTTCTATCATTGTTTAATTATGATCCAGATTGTAAGTAATCTATTGCTTGTTCTTTGATAAATCCCAAGAGAAAAAACTTTCTCAAAGAAAAGATTGAGCAGGATCATTTGATGGAATAATATCCCTTAAATATGTGGGGCTTTTTTTTAAAGAATGAGAATTGCACAAACTTGAAATACCAACTTGTTCTCATTTTGGAAGATTTTTCCAAGAGCTATTTACTGGTGAATTGTTATTTTCCTTTTCTTTTTCTTTTTTAAAGATTTTATTTGTTTATTTGACAGACAGAGATCACAAATAGGCAGAGAGGCAGGCAGAGAGAGAGGAGGAAGCAGGCTCTCTGCTGAGCAGAGAACCCGATGTGGGACTTGATCCCAGGACCTTGAGACCATGACCTGAGCCGAAGGCAGAGGCTTTAACCCACTGAGCGACTTAGGCACCCCTAATTATTATTTTCTAATGTAGACTTTAGTGTTATTAATTTCTCTCTCAGCAATGCTTTAGCTGTGTTCCACACATTTTGGTATGCTCCATTTTTATTTTTCTTCAGTTCAATGTATTCTTTCTTTCTTTTTTTTTTTTTTAAAGATTTTATTTATTTACTTGTCAGAGATAGAGAGAGAGAGAGCGAGTGAGCACAGGCAGACAGAGAGGCAGGCAGAGGCAGAGGGAGAAGCAGGCTCCCTGCTGAGCAAGGAGCCCGATGTGGGACTCGATCCCAGGGTGCTGGGATCATGACCTGAGCCGAAGGCAGCTGCCCAACCAACTGAGCCACCCAGGCGTCCCCAGTTCAATGTATTCTTAAAAATTTTTTCCTTGAGACTTTTTCCTTGACCCTGGATTATTTAGAAGTGTGTTGTCTAGTATCCAAGTGTTTCAAGATTTTCCCGTTATTTTTCTATTGTTTGTTTCTAGTTTGATCCCATTGTGGTCAGAGAACACAGTCTGTATGGTTTCAGTTCTTTAATATTTGTTGAGGTTTATTTTACAGCCCAAGATATGATTTGTCTTGGGAAGGGCTTTGTGAACCCTTGAAAAGAGTAAGTCTTCTGCTGCACTGCATGAGGTATTCTATGAATGTTGATTATATCCTGTTGTAATGGCATTACTGAGTATTTTATATCCTTTCGGATTTTCTGTCTAGTTGTTCTAATAGTCATTGAGAGAGGTGTTCCATACTGTTATTTGTAACCTACCTATACTGTATTTGAAGAAAATTCCTTTCATATAGAGTGTGTGTTTGTACATATATGTATATGTATATATGTGTGTGTATGTGTATATATGTGACATATTTCTCCTTTTTAAAAAAACTACTTTGCCAATATCTGCATTTTAATTTGTATATTTAAATCATTTATATTTAGTGTAATTATTGATATGTTAAAATTTATGTCTGCTATTTTGTTTTTTGTTTTCTCATTGTTTCCTGGGTTTTTTTTTTCCTCTTGCCTATGGTGTTTTTGAGTGTATCTCTTTATGTAGATTTTTAGTAGTTCTAAGTGTTATATTATACATGTATAACTTATCACAATCTATTGATGTTGACATTTTATCAATTTGAGTGATGTGTAGAAACCTTACTCCCCTTCAGTTCTTTTACCATCCCCCTTTTACAATTGAATTGACTTAAATATTTCCTCTACATATGTTGAGAACCACATTAGAAAATGTTATACTTTCTCCTTCAAAATCAAACATAATTTACAAAACTCAAGGAAATGGAGAGTTTATTTACTCATATTTTTCCTTTTTCCATGATCTTTTATCTTTTCTAATATTTCCCAAATCCCTACCTTTTTTTTTTTTTTTTTTTAATCATTTCCTTTCCACTTCAGGAACTTCCATTAGCCATTACTTAGGGTAGGTCTACTGGTGACAAATTCTCTTAGTTTTCCTGTATCTGAATATGTGATGGTTTTCCCTATATCCCTGAAGGGTACTTTTGCCAAATATAGGATTCTGGAGTAACAGTTATTTTCTTTTAGCATCTTGTGACACTTACTTCTGGCCCCCAAGCCTTCTGATGAGAAATCAATGGTCATTCAATTTGTTTTCCTTACAGCTAAGGTGTTATTTCTCTTTTGCTGCTTTCAAGATAATTTCTTTGTTTTTAGTTTGCAGAAGTTTAATTATATTGTGTGTTGGCATGAATTTCTTTGGGTTTTTATTGTTTGGAGCTTACTCTGCTTCTTAATCTTTAGGTTTATGTCTTTTGCCAAATTTGAAAAAAAAATTAGTAAGTACTTCTCTGAGTGCCTTTAAGCCCTACTTTCTTTATTCTCTACTTCTGAAACTTTCATGACACAAGTATTAGGTTTTTTTTTTTTTTTTTTTTTTTTTTGTCATTGTACCACAAATCTCTGAGGCCCTGTTTATTTTGCTTTTTCAAGACAAAAGGTTTTTCTCAATTGTTAAAGTTGGGCAATTTGTATTGTTCTATCTTCAAGGCCATTGATTTTTTTTTTTTTTCATCCTCTCTATTCTTCTGCTGAACCTATCCATAGAGGGTTTTTTTTTTTTTTTTTAAGATTTTATTTATTTTATTTGACAGAGAGAGAGATCACAAGTAGGCAGAGAGGCAGGCAGAGACAGAGGGGGAAGCAGGCTCCCCGCTGAGCAGAGAGCCCGATGCGGGGCTCGATCCCAGGACACTGAGATCATGACCTGAGCCGAAGGCAGTGGCTCAATCCACTGGGCCACCCAGGCGCCCCTCCATAGAGTTTTTAATTTCAGTTACTATACACTTAACTTTCTAAAATTTCCATTGGCTTCCTTCTTACTTCTTGATATTTTTTTCTATTTCTTTGCTGAAACTCTATCTTTAATTTGTTTCAAACATGCTTGTAATTGCCCAATGAAACATTTTTTATGATGGCTGCTATAAAATCCTTGATTTCAGCATCTATGTCACCTCAGTGTTGGCCTCTGTTAATTACTTTTTCTCACTCACATTGAGATTTTCTATGTTCATGATATGACAAATGATTTTCAACTGTATCCTGGACATTTGGGCATTATATTATAAGATTCTGGATCTTATTTAAGACGTTTTTTTATAACATATGTGTGTGTGTGTGTGTGTGTGTGTGTGTGTGTGTGTGATGTTACTGTTATTTAGTTTATTTCTACATATAAGTCCCACATTGTTAATATTTTTGCTTTAGATATTCAACTATTTTAAAGATATTAAAAAGATAAGTGTCTGTTATATATAATATCATTTTTATTATATCCATCACCCTTTTTTTTTCTTTGTATATATCAAAATTTCTATCTACTGCCTTACTTTTTCTTCCTGAAAAACTTTCTTCAGTGCTTGTTAGGCAATGGATTCTTTCAGTTTTTTTTTGTCTAAAAAGTCTTTGTTCTGCCTTAATTTCTTTAAGATATTTTCTCTGGACACAGCATGCTGGGATGATTGGTTTTTCTTTCCATAATTTAAAATACCTCTCAATTTTCTTTAGGCTTGATTAGTTTCTGATGAGAAGTTGGCTCTAATTTTCCCCCCTCTGTGTAAATTTTCTTTATTCTCTGGATGCCTTCAAGATTGTTTTAAAATCTATTTTTCTGCAGTTTTATTCTGATGCACTTAAGTTGTTGTTGTTGTTTTTAATCTTGCTTCAATTTTCCTAAGATTCTTATTTGTTGATCCTTACTTATTAACTTAAAAAGCCATTGTCTCTTCAAATATCTTTTCTGCCCATTCATTCTCTCTCTACTAAAATTATATGTATTTGATGTTGTTCTACAACATATCTCTTTTGTTCTATTATTTTTTTCTTTGCTTTTTGTGTTTCATGTTTTTTAGTTTCTATTTACCTATACGCTTTCCCTTTTTTTGTTCTGTTATGCCCATTTTACTGATAAGCCCGTTAAAGGATTTCTTCATCTCTGACATCATGTTTCATATTATTAGCATTCACAATTGACTCTTTTTATGGTTTATATCTTTCTGCCCAAATTCCCCACCTGTTCATGCATGTTGTTCATCTGCTGTGCTAGATTTTGCAACATATTTAACATTTTTATTTAACTATTTAAATATTTAACATTTATTTAAATATTTAACATTTCCCTTATAGTTCCAATATCTGGGTCATTTTTGGATCAAGGTTGGTTGACTGTTTATTATCCTTGCCACAATTTAACCTGGTACTGTAGGTGCTGGCTATCATTATCAAGAAAGAAAGGCAGAAAAAGTACCATAATGATTGAAAAGAAAGAAATAAACCTATGATTATTTCAGACACTATGATCATAGAAAATTCAATGAAACCCAATAAAAACAATAAGAGAACTTAGCAAGGTCAAATTTCAAAACTAAATACCATTTTTCAAGCTGATCAACAAGTAGAAAATATTAGGGAAAAAAAGAAATTCAAAATTGTAACATTATTTATAAAGCATTAGGAGTTAACAAATCATGAATACAAGTTGTTCAGAAAAATGTTAAAATTTAATTTAATTTTGTAAAATACAATTTGAATAATGGAGAATTAACCATGTTCTTGGAATGACTAATTGTTTGAGGACATTAATTCTCCCAACAGTGTTCAGTAATGTCAAAAATACCTCAATAAAATAATATATATGTTGTTTTAAGAAAGTTGGTAAACTTATTCCAAAATGTATGTGGCATAATATTGTAATATTTAACAGTCTGTGAAGAGTTAAGTCAACTTTGAAAAAGGAAAGCACAGAATGGGATCTTGCTCTACAGGCTATTAACATATGCTTCAAAGACACAGTGCTAAAAACAGTGTGGCACTAGTCAAGAAAAGATAAAAGTCCAATGAAATAGCATAGAGCAGTCAGACAGATCGCTGTGTACTTGGAAACTGATCACTGGAGAAAGGATGATTAAATTGGTGACTTCAGTGGTATACCAGCCAAAGAGTTCTCCAAGGGTGGGGGGGGAAGACTCACTTTATAGCATTTGTTGATTCCCATTGTATAAATACTCCCACCACAGACAATTTCAAACTACCAACAATTTCACAACCAAACTGCAAAATGTCTTAATGTTTGACAATCAGCTCTTGCCATCTGATACAAGGCTCATCGGGCTCAGATTCAGAAAGGACCTCAGCCACACCTTGTAGGAGATTACCTGAGGATAGCCACAGTTATAGACACCTTGGATATTACATGTGGGAAGTTATGCCATGGTTCAGCTGTTAGGAATTATAGTGAAACCTTTGAATATTTAGCAATGGGGCTAATCATGATTTGCTTTGAAAGAACTCATTAGATGAAATTTTGGTTGGAATTTCTAGTCATGCCATTAAAGAAGACAATGGTTCTGACCCCTAATGAATAACTCAGGAGTAGAATCGTTGCTAGAGTTGAAATGATTGCAAAATTGGTTTCAGGTTATGGTACATCAGACAGTATAAATGATATGGACAGAGACCAAAGAAATCACATAGGAGACTAATTGTTTAGATACATCAGAAAGTGGTGATTATGAATGGAGAGTTCCCTAGAGAAAAAAGAGGAAATAAATCTAAAGAGATGTAATTACTGGAAAAGAGAAACCAAGCACATGTGAGATGTATCAGGGAATATGGGTCTATGTACTTCACCATCAACCTTGTCTTCCAAATGTGGACACTGGCCAAGGGGTATGGGGTCTCCTGACTTTGTTTGGAACTTTATCTACAACTCTCTCCTCCTTCCAGTATCAAGTACTCCTGGTTCTGGTTGCCTCTGTATCCTTCTGTTCCTTTCCTACTCTTTCCCCCACCCCCAACCCAACCCACAGATATTTTAAAAACTGCTCTAGGGACAGACCCTGTTTCCAAGTGATTCTGGATATATTTGACTTCTTCTAGCATGTTAGGTTGTATCTGTCAGACCATCAGAGCTTAAGAAAATTCTCAGGATAAAAGTGTTAACTCTTGTATGTATTTTCGCTCTTTAAAGAGCAAAGGAGGGCAGTCTTTGTGTTCTAATTATGACCAATGCTTGTTTTGTAGATTTCAGGTCCCTGAAAGCAAGAGGAAAATACAGAGCCTCTGCCAGTGCCTGAAAGACTTAAAGTGGCTTAGTTGTATCTCCAGTGCCTAGCAGGATGTCTGCACACACTTATTTAGACCTGACACTATACAAATGCATATTGTGCAGTATTTGGTATCTGTTATGGACTGTATGCTTGTGTCCCCCGCACCCCAAATTTATATGTTGAAACTCTAATCCCCCTTGGGATGGTCTTAGGAGTTGGGGCTTTTGGGAGATAATTAGGTCACAAGATGGGGAGCCCTCATATGGGATTGGTGTCCATATAAGAGACAGGAGCTCTCTCTCTCTCCTTCCCTCCCTTCATCCCTCTCTTTCTCTACCCTGTGAACAAGAAGATGGCCATCTACAAACCACAAAGAGTTCTCATCAGACAGAAGATCTGCTAGCACCTTGATCTTGGACTTGTTAGCTTCCAGAACTATGAGAAGTGTTTCTTGTTTGGGCCATCCAGTCTATGGTAATTTATTAGAGCAGCCTAAGCTGCATCCTTAAAACAAATGAAGGCTAAGACAGCATCCTTAAGAGAAATGGGTGCTATTCTAATGTGGAAGAAACACTGCTTGTGCTATTTGTTTCCTTAAGTAGTTAGACAAAAGACTTTCAACATGACAAGGAAGGTATACTTGGAGAAGTTGGATTACCATCCATGTGAAGAAAATTGGCAGGAATTCTCTATAAGGTTGTGTCTAACAATATCTTCACAGGGGTACATTCAACATAAAAATAAATAAATAAGAGAAAAAGGCACAACTACCCCCCTAAATATGAAAATTAGCAATCAATTATCTATGTTAAAATTAGTCATAGAAAATGAACAGTACTAATATCTTCATTTAAATTAAGGCTGGTTCACTTAATTGACACTTGCAAGTCTATTTATGGACGGCAAGGGATGGCTTTCAGAGGGGCTCCAGCTACCTGGAATGATCTCCACAAGACTAGGCCCCTTGGACGGGGGTACAGAAGACTCCTCTGAAACAACTGGAGCCCAAATTCCCAGCTTGGTAGCTCTTGCTTCATTTGACTATAAGCTTGCCCTCTGCCTAGGACCATAGGCTTGGGGCCAGGAGGTAGACCTGGGTGAGGCAAAGCATGTGACTCCAGGCAGTGAGGTGCTGAGAGCCTAAGTCTTTCATAACCAGAGGCTGAGGAAAACAAGACAGAGGGTCCAGTGGACCAGAGCACATTCACTGTGCCCAGGGTTCCCAACACTAGCAGAGACAGAATCATGAGGCTGGGCTGGGCCACATACTAGGGGGTAGGGTTGTTACTGATGGCCACCAAGTCCTCCACCACTAGCCTCCCCCAATAATGACCACAGTTGCTAATGAGTGCTGTTGACCATGTTTGTGACAAATATTTTTTGAAATATGATGAATTAGGATAAATTACTTCTTTTCACTTCTGTAACTATATTTTATGCTTCCTCCCCTCTTCCAGGATTCTGGAAGAGCCTAAAGTGGTTGTCATTAAAAAAAAAAAAAAATAGGTAGCATGGGGACAGATTCAGACAAAACTCCTTGTTGGAAGACATTGGGTTCTTAGGTGGTAAGAGCTGTCCTGTAGAGCCATCAGACAGTGGCCCCAAATATAGGTGAAACTGTAATCAGTAATAATAACTAATATGTCCTAGATGCTCTGTGCCAGAGACTACTATAGTCATCCTACAAGCCATAACTCATTTAATGCTCTTAACAGTTATGGGGGGTGAGCATTGTTATTGTCCCCATATGAAGAAGCTGAGGTGGAAAGCATAACTCATCCAAAGTCCAGTCTCTTATAATAAAGGGTGAGCTGTGATGTGAACCCAGGAGACTCACCGAGATCTGCCAGATGCCACCACTTAGCCTCACCTCTCGTGACTGTGCTTTGAGGTAAGTGTGCTCCATGCCTGCTCAGGACCTGAACAAGTCACTTCTACCTCCCGTGTCTTCCTTCACTTCCTCATCCCTGAAACAAGTGGGCATGACAGAAGGGAGAGGAGGATGCTGCAGAAGGGCACCAGAAGAATTGCCAGTCATCATCTGGGTGTCCTGGAGAATTTATTCTGCTTCTCTGAGCCATATCTCCATGAATTCACACAGACCTTGCACTTGGCGCCATTGGTGTCTCTGTTTCTTTCTGAAAAAATAGTGAGGCTCACAGATGGAAGGGACGCTGAGCTACATGAGGGACCCATAGTTGTCTGGATAATTCTATACCCGGCTCTTAAACATTGAACCATTTGGTCTCTCCTAATACTCTTCTGTGATTCTGAAGTCTATTAAACCTACTTTGCAGAACTGGTGGGAGGATGAAATGAGGCAACACTTTTGAGTGTAAACAAAACCCCCCATGCAAATGGGAGGTACGGCTGTGGTGTAGATGATGCACCACCCCAGCTCTCCAGTGTGTGGTGAATTCGCACACATCCTGGGGGCTGAAGGTGCTGGGATCTGGGCAGAAGTAAAAGAAAACAGAGAGTCTGCTCACATTCCACTCCAAGTTGGGGAGACTTTCTAAATGAGAAGAATACAAAATTATGAATACCAAATTTCTAGGGCTCTTCCTCATGTCTTGAAAGGGGTTTACTCTGAATCTGCAATAGGAAGTTGCGTGACTCAGTGTAATCACTTAACCTCTCTGAGACTCAAGTCACTGACTGGAAAATGAAGATAATTATACCTAACCTCAGAAATGAGTTTCCTTGAAGCTAAATGTTTGATTTCACTTGGAATTATGATGAGATGGTTTATGTCATTTAAAACAAAAATGGGGGAGGGGCCTGAATGGCTCAGTTGGTTAGCTGTTTGACCCTTGATTTCTGCTCAGGTCATGATCTCAAGGTTATGAGATGGGGCTCCATGCTGGGTTCCGTGCTGGGCGTGAAGCCTGGTTGGGATTCATTCTCTCCCCTTCTCTCTGCCCCACCCACTCATGCTCCTCTCTATATATAAACAAACAAACAAACAAATAAATAAATAAGAAATTGACAGTAGGAAATAAGTGAATAAATAATAAATGAGGGCCCAAGGGGTTATAAGCAATATGGGAACAACACTGAAAATAAGGGTGGCTGAGAACAGATGCCCCGAAGGACAATGTGAGCACCATACAACAGGAATCTAAGAGAAAGCTACCAAGCAAGGCAACACACTAGGGTAAGGGCAGTAGTAAACGGAAGTAGATAATTCGAGAACTACTTAAGTAACTCGAGAACTAGTTGAGTACTTAGCTCATGAACAAGTGCTCAAAGCAAAAGCTTCATACCAAGGTTTGCAATGACTCCTGCCAAGAGCTGCGAATGGAAGGGCAGACAAGATGCCCAGTCCCAGAGGAGTCACTGAGAGCATCATGCAGAGATGTTCTGCATCTTTAGTATCGGGAGGGCCCGATACTAAAAAATGAAATGTGTGATTTTGAGAGACTAAATCAGATTTTGGGAACCAACATCATCTTGGAAAGCCTTAATACTTATTCTAATCATGCTTCCATTGCTCAAATTTTCTTTTGTGGGGAAATCTTTAGACCCTAATGTAGGTTCTGTAGACTGCTCAAAGTGCTGGCAAATCTTTCTTAGAGTGTCTAGATTTGTGAAATAGAATAAAATCATTTTATGCAGTCTAGTGGTAAAGGTAAGGGAATGATCTGGGTGATGACATTTTTGCCAAAAAAAAAAAAAATGAGCAAATAAGTATCAAGTAATAAGACAGATTTGTGTGTGTGTTGTTAATATCCCACTGTCCATGATATTTCCCAAAGAAGAAAAGAGGTAAACTGTTAAAATACATTTATCGACTCCTAAAGTAGCTATCCTTATTTGAAGAATTCCTGGTGTGTTTCCTTAGAATGGGAAGGAACATTTAGTGATCTCTAAAGCTCTTCTATTACTTCATGTCTACTACCTACTCACAAGGTTGTCTTGAAGATTAAATGTCAAAATGCTTGGAATGCACTTAGCATGATACCTAGAACACAGTAAGTACTTCGTAAATGTTAGGTAATATATTGTTGGTGTTCAGAACCTTCTGTTTTCAAGTCACCCTGCTGGGAGCACCTAAAAATTACCTAATTTAATGCACATAAGTGTTAGAGATTATAGTCTTCATACTTCAGGTTGAAATCCTAAATCTCAATAGAAGTGAGGAAGCAGTGAGCAGGAGGATTCCAGCCTGGGTTATCGTGGGTCTGTGCTCAGTCCTCCTTCTGATCACTGGGGTCTTGTGTGTGCTTTCATGTTACACGCAGTATTGCTACAGGAAACTCTGCAGATGGAGGTAGGTTAGATGTTACTCTCCCACCTAATAGGTGAGGAATTTGATGAGGTTCCCCTCACCTACCAAACTGGGGAAACCAATCTTGCACCCACATTGACAGCCTTCCAGTCCGGAGTTCTTTCTGAACGGGTGTACATACTTTATCTCATGCCAAGTCAAAAAAGTTCATTTGTAGATTTATCATAATTTATAACCCCCTTATTTCCTGAACTGTGGCCCCAACACATCATGCAATAACATAAGATTCATGGATATGTTATTCACTAGGATATCTTTGTGGTGAGCAGGAAGGGATTGGGCATAAATCATGTAATCATCGGGATCTGCTGTAAAATGTTTGTGGAAAATGGTCAAACTTCTTTATAGAAAAGATATGCCAATATTATCTGCTTGCTTTGCCACAACTTCCCATTTCAAATTTCTCTGTTTCTGCATGAATCTGGAGTCTTGTCATCTCAGTAGGAAATGATCATTGCTGGGTGAAATGCATGAAATTCTCAACACTTGAAGCCATCTTTGATGGAGGCACTTTTGGTCTGTCATGAGGCATCTCACCAGGTCTCTATGACAGCACTTAGACTGATTTATGTGGGCATCAAAGACGAGTCATTTACAACCTATGGATTATGCCATCACCGTGGGTCACAAATCATGGCACATTGTTCTACCATTATTATGGTGGTGCAAATTTTTCAACTGTTGTTCATTTTTTTTTTAAGATTTTATTTATTTTTTGACAGAGAGATCACAAGTAGGCAGAGAGGCAGGCAGAGAGGGAGAGAGAGAGAGAGAGAGAGAGGAGGAAACAGGCTCCCTGCAGAGCAAAGAGCCCAATGTGGGACTCGATCCCAGGACCCTGAGATCATGACCTGAGCCAAAGGCAGAGGCTTAACCCACTGAGCCACCCAGGCGCCCCTACTCTTGTTCATTTTTAAAATTTGTATAGAATGGTTCTAGCATGTGGATACTCTGATGTTTATGTTATTGGGCAAATGGTCTTTTACTCCATTTTCTTTTGTTGGAGACTGCAGCGTCGTATGGTAAAAATAACCCTTATGACCCCTTGGGCTCCCTGGTGACTGGGGTGCTAGAAGATTAACAATGACCTAGACCTTTGAGCATTTTTGTGCTTTGCAGAGGGAGGAGCCAACCATGTTGATGCTGTGGGATTGTGCCACATGGGAGTTCTCCATTAAATGCTGGACTTCATTTGTCCTGTTTGCTCATGAGACACCATTACTCTTCTGACTCTGTTTACCCTCCTGCTTACCGGGAAGGTCCTATGGCTTTGGATTTGTTAACAGTCATTTCTGTGGTAAAGAATTAAGACAAATCTGGACTCTGTTTTTTTAATTAGTTAATGTTTAAACAACTGGGCTTAGATATTTGGGTTGAAGAAAGAGGTCTGTTTGGTTAATCAGTGCTTGGGGCAAGTGCATTCATTAGTAAGCACATACTTACATTAGTTTCAGTAAAAACACATTTGTTTGTACAAACATGGAACAGAGTAGGAAAATGTTTACAGCATCCCCATTTACCAACTCAGAAAGGACTTACCCTGCAGACAAACAGATGACTCAACCTCTCCCTCCACACGCACCCCCCCACCCCCACCCCCGCCGTGTATTAGCATGGAAAGTAGCTGAAGCTCTTTGGGATGGTTTGTAAACATTGAATTTGCCTTCTATAAGGAGCTCTGGCTGTCCCAAATCAGAGGTATATCCTCCAGCATCCTTGACAGGTGCTTCTCTAGCTCTTCCTGAACAAGTTCAAAGACAGGATCCCTTCCTCCTTAGACAAAGATTATTGCTTTTCTAAACAATTCTGCTAGAATGTTCTTTTTCCATTGAGGCAAAGTCTGGATCCTTATAAGCTCTTACTATCTGTTGTAATTCCATCATCTGGAGCCAAGCAAAACAAAGCTTTTTCCTCCTCCAGACAATAGTGCTTCAAACATTTGAAGGAAGCTCTGTCAACCACCCTTTGTTTTTTGTCTCCAGTAAACATTTAGTTCTTTAAGCAACTCTTCTAAGACATGGCTTCTAGTTCTTGCACAATCTGGGCACCCTGCCCTACCCTTGGGTTTGGCTTGGTCTAGAGACAAGATTACCCCTTCCCCTTGAATTTCTTCTGATAGATTGGAAATACAAAGCCACCAATGAACGTCAGAAAGTAATTGTTTTTGAACATAATATTATCACTAGAAAGTCATGGAAATGTACCTGATCTTCTGGTTAATTGGGTAGAGATGTGCGTTCTGAAATCTTAAATGATTTAGTTGCTATCATTTCTCCTTCCGCAAAGGTAGTGTGGATGGGCTCAGCTGGCATTACTCTGGGGTGAAGGGGAAGGCAAGTGAGGTACGGGAACAGCTGGAAAGCCCATTTCTTCTGGGGGATGGAGGTGAGGAGACATTCACAGATGGCTTCCAAGTGGCCTTGATATGTGCTTGTCCCTTTCAAGGATTGAGAACTCCTGATCCAAAGATTGTTCTGCCTTTGGAGGAAAGGTAACTGATTTTTCCCTCTTGGGTTCCAGAGTGGAATCCTGCTCATTGCCAGAGTGAACCTACTTAAACCCACTGAACCACTTTTTCAGAATTTTCAGGAAAGAATAAAAAAATTGTGAATTTGGAAGCTGATTCTGGACTCTGATGTCCAACACACAAACTGTTAGGAATGTTGTGTCCCATGGGAACACCAAGCGCCCAACTGCTTATGTTCCCACTCAGCACGACCTGTGTGTGTTCCCTCCCAGGACCCCCTGCCAATCTCTCCCTTGATGTTTTAAGGGGCCCTAAATGATGTCCAGACTCACAAGCAGAAGGGATTACAGTTGGAGATCATTTTGAAGTTTAATGTCTTGGAACATTTTTCTTTCAAATTTGTTATTTTAAGCACACATTGTGATTTAATGACTCTTTTTGGGAGTTCAGTTTGTGGTTGAGGTCCGAGCACTGAGGAATGCATGTTTAATTTTTTTCATCCTATAACGAGCATTTCGTCTTAGACTAAATAGATGCACATTTTAGAAATCCCACAGAATCGCTGAAACGCCGATGTTTATATAAATGCTTGCATGTTTGAGTGAATTTTGTTAAAGGAAACAATCAGAGCTGGTTCCAAAGACTTTGTGGTACTCTGTTAAGTCCTTAATTCCCCATCTGTACCAATCCCTCCCTCATTTATGTCCCCACATAGGACTTGATGCACGTACGTAGCACCAAACCTACTGAAGGACCCTGGGTCTTCCCCACAGATTCTGGCGGTCGTGACGATGAAGAGCCTGTCTTGTGCACTTGGACCCAGCGCCTCGCACAAAAGTGTTCACTTGCTGGGCTGAGGCTACTCTCTGGCTGAGTTTGGACCCAGGGGTGGAGTTTTTAATCCTCTCGAAGAAGCCGCGAAGGGAACTGGATGGATACCTGGATGGAAACCGAAACGGAGAGACATTTATAGGAGGACCTGTGACAACAAAAAAGCCTCCATCTTCTCCAGGAGGAGGGGGAAATAAATGGACCACCTTTTCAGTTTCCTTACAATCGTAACCAAGGCAAGGCTCTGGTTTTACTTGGGTAAACATCTCCCAACACCAGAAAGGTGGTGAGCTATTGGCTACGTAAGAAAAAAATTGTCTAAAAACTTCTCTTTTGTTGGCTGGGCTCAGTGGGCTCTGTTTCTAGGAAACATATCCACACCTTTTTCTGTCTCCGGATCAGTAGTTCAGAACAGGCCAACCATGCCTGTTGCAGAAGAAAAGTATGCTTCATTTTAGTGAACAAAAATAGGGAATGACTGAATGCTCAGAGTGGGATAGAAAACACACAAGAATAGTTCCAGGGGACCTCTCAGCCACGCGAGTAAGAAAAACCATTTAACAGCATGCACATGATTTCCCGGTCATACGCATGGAATTCCTAGACCTAATTACTGCTATTCCCACTACTGGACATGGATATGCAAAAAAGGAGCAGTTTTACCCAAGTACATGCAGAACATATACAGAGAAAGAGACATTGCAGATAAACAAATTTTAGCTTGAACTCTGGTTCAGCCACACAGAGAGATCTTGGGTGAACTGACTGTCTGGAGAGTTTCCTAAGTTCGGTGAATTCTATGACAATTGGAGAACAAATGTATTTGTTGGCAGAATTCTGAAGTGGGAAGAGGTGGGAAAAGAGGGTCACTCCCAGGCCCACCAGCTGGCAAAGGAGCTCAAGCCATTTTAATGGTAGCGCGCAGAGCGCTGTCAGGGTTCCCAAAAGGGATTTTAATAGTCGTGTGGTCAGAGTTCCCTGAGTCAATAGCTCCCATTTCCACTCTAGCTGCCAGCTGGCCAAGTGGGGGACCACCTAGGTTGCCTACCCCCTTAAAGAAATGGGGAGGCAGGTTCTTTCCTTCTATAGTTTGCCTACCTGCCACTGTCCCTGGCTGTCTGACATTCCACCATTAGAGTGACATGCCCTAACTCACTTTTGGCTCCCAGTTAAAATTCAAATCCTGCTCCCAAAGACCGTATTGGAAACCTTTGTTATTTCTCTCGAACTGATTTCTGCTTCTGAATGGGCTTTAGCACCTGTTTGGAAAGCAGGGATTGTGGGGAGGAGGAGAAGAGCAGAACCGCCCGGGTTAAGGAGCCTTCCTAGGTGTTGGTCACACATCAGCCTTCTTCACTCTCCTTCCGCGAGGCTCCTCCCCATATGACGCTGCGGCTTGTGCCATGGAAAGCTAGAGTGTGTTTGTAATCCCAGGACTCTGAGCTTGGCTTAATGTCTCATCTTGGCCACTGGGACAGATAAGAGGCTTGGAAGGCACTTGGGTGATCGGACTTGATTGCTTTTGTACTTTTGCACTGTCCTGAGAACATGCCTGAGTTAGCCTGCGGGCAGCTCAGACATGCATGGATCAAAGCCGGGGGGTCGGGGAGCCAGAAACCAGCCCAGTCGCAGAAATGTGAGGGAACCCCCCAGATCACTGGCATGCCTGAGGCTCAGGGACCACATAAATGTATATTGTTGTGTGCCACTCGTGGTCTGGGGTTGTTTGTTGGGTGGTGTTATTGTGATCATGGAGAGCTGATACATCGGAGAAGAAAGGGCCCAGGATAGAGAAGGCTGAGAAGTACCAAGGCCAAGTCTGCCCCCCTCACAATTATAAACACGTGGGCCTGCCTCCGCCTTTGGGCGGCTAGAAGACAGCAGAATGTAAACATGATCATAACAGTGCAGTCAGCCTGCCCTTTGCAGGAGAGGTTGGGTGGGGGTGGCGGGGGAGAGACTGGCTTGTCCTCTCCCAGTAGAGGGATGTGACATCATGTCTTCATTGGAGGGGCTAGGAGGAGGGACCCAGATTCATCTCCTGGCTACTGTGCATTAATGACAATGTTACAGTTTCATCCAACCCATCCATGGTCCTGTGAGCTGGGAATCCTCTTCCCCACTCTACAGATGGGAAGACTGAGACCTGGAGAGATCAAGTAACTTAATTATGCTAAGCATCGGGGGCTGGCAGACCTGTGGGCAGCTGGTAACCAGGTTAGGCTTTGCAGACGTAGGGCAGCTTCTGTTACAACCCAGCCCTGCTGGTGTGTCGTGAAAGCAACCCGAAGACAACACCCCAGAGCACAAGGGCACACCAACACACACGTAGTTATGAACGCAAAACTGAATTTCATGTAAATTTCAAATGTCACAAACAATATTCTTTTGTTGTTGTTGTTTTCCAACCCTGGTAAAAAACCATTCTTAGTTCACAAGCTGTACAAAAATGGGCAGTGGGCCAGAGCTCGCCTACCCCTGATATGAACGCCAGGGCTCAGATTCAAGTCTATAAAATTCTGCAAATGGCTGGGAAGCCAAAAACTCTTTGTGGAGGAGTGTGGATGTTTCTTAGGTCCCTCGCCTTTATTACTACCGCTGAATACCTCCCTACATAAAAACAGATAAACATCAATTAAATGTCCAGCTCACTTTGGAATGTGTTAGACAGGCATGCCCAACTCCTGACCCTTTCTCTGCTGTTCTCCTGGGATCCAGTAGATTGACTCCGCTTGTGCCCTGTTTGTGTACACACGTTCTTGTGTACATGCATGTGCAGTGCCTGTGTGTACATGTGCATTCCTGCATGCGTGTACGTGCCTGTGTGTGTAGGTGTGGAAGACAGAATTTAGCGAAGTAATGGCCCAGGATGAAAGATAACATATACAGATAAGGCAGGTACACAGCGCTATTACTACCTCCACGTTGCAGAGAGGGAGACTGAGGCGCCTTAGCTACCAATGTGCACCCCTCACTCTCCTGGGAAGAGATGGTCCCCTCGGGTCCTGTCTGTCCCGTGAAGCCTTTACCTGCCACCAGGTCCCTCTGACTCGCACTCCGCCTTGGGCTCTCCCACCAGTACAAACCGGAAAATAAGTGGTCAGGACAAGATTAAAAGATCCAGCATGCACTGTTTCCAGTCATGAGTGGAAAGTCCTTGTAGGAGACAGTCCTTTCCGCTGGCCTCTATGAAGTTCGGATATGTGCCAGGGTCTCATGTCATCCCTTGATAATGAGATGACGTCAGAGACGCGGATCCAAAGCAATCATTGCACGTGCCGTCACGCCCCATTGCTGGAGTTTCGCCCCTGAGACTAGCCAGGTGCCCTTCTTGTCCCTGGTTGACATGCCCCCCAAAGCCTTCCCGTGAAAACGCAAGCACTAGCGTCTCCCACCTGGCTTGTCCAAAGGGTTCTCCATCTGGAGAGAGGGCTCGTCTCCTCTAGGCCACTTCTGCCCTGCTCATCCCTGTTCCACTGGGGCTCCGACCAGCAGACTTGAGGATCATCCTCCCCTCAGCTCATGACTTCCCATTAACAAGGCAGAAAGCCTCCACGGAATGGTTCGTTTTCTAGATTCTTCTCTCCCACGTGATATAGTGCAAGTAGACACTGGTGCAGGTCATATATGTGTCGGATTCTGAAACCCCCTGGTCTCCCTTTCCCCGTGTGTCGGCCTTGTGAGTTTTAATATCTGAGACTTGGTTCCTTTCTCTGTAGCACGGGTGCTTGTAATCATAGTTGTGCAAGCATTTTAAAGACTCTAAAGTCCCACATGTAGATAAGTAAAAATTACATTATACCCACAGAGGGTTAGCAGCTCCGATTACAACAGCGCTCAGTGTCTGGGAGACATTTACCAGACTGCATGTGATTGCGGTACAATCACAAAGCTTAGGGGGCCGGTCCTCCGTTTCCAGCATGGGGCAGTCCACCAGCCCAGGCGCATCCCTGCTAGGGGCCCAGTGTCCCCTGAAGGTGCTCTGCCACTCCCGGATTTCATTATCCAAACACTTTCAATGCTGACACATGCAACTTTTTAAAATCTGCAGCCACCCCCTTTTACAGGCAGGTTCTACAGCATTACTGACTCTTTCTTAACCTACTGCAAGCAAAACGCAGAGACAGTTTAAAACTACTGCATGCAACCAGCATGCGGTAGAAGAGGTCATGCATTTCTCCTCTTGTCTTTCAAGAATGTCGGATGAGTCATAAAAAGGTATGATTTCATCTCAACCAATACTGTAATAGTGAAATGCGTTTTTATCTTTTCTGTTGCATCTCTTTTCTCTTCGGGTTGTGGCAACTATGCTGCTCTCCTGGGCAGTTCACGCCCATGACCCACCGTCTGTAGAGTAGTGCTCACCATATGACAGGTGCCATGAAACAGCTCTGATTGCTGGTGGAATATTCTCCACATGCTGGTCAAGGTGTCAAGTTTGGGCAGGTGAGATGCGGCCAGATAAGGAAAGGTCTTACCCTCAGAAACGACCCTAAATGTCATGGAGAGTTATTGGGAGGCTTAATGCGCTGGGTTGATGTGGACTTAACTTGCATCTTAGGAAGTTTAGTTGGGCAGTGGAGTGGTGATGGTTTGAAAGGAACCATCAAGGCAGGGAGATCAAGTTAGGAAGTGACTTGAATCATCGAGCAGAGGAAAGATGACCATTTTAAACCAAGACAGTGGATCTGGAGAAGGGGAAGTTGATTTTATGGCCACTTCGGGAAAAACACTTGACAGATCAGTTGGATGATGAGGGCAAATGGGAGAGAAAACTCCCAGGTCAGGCTTAGGACGATGGCGGACCACAGTGATGGTATCCATAAGAGGGAAAATGAATGGGAGGTCATTTGTGGAGGAAAGAGGTGTGTTCTGTTTCTGATGTGTTTGGTTTGAAGTGCTTCGGAGACTTCCAGGAACCAGCATCCAGTAAGAACTGGGTAATGCATGTCAAGGCCAGAAAGAGTTACCAGCTTTCAGGTGGTGGAGGAAAACTGGGAGTTAAATGAAATCACTGGGAAGATCAGAGGATGGGAGGAAAGAAGGCTGCGAATGAGGCCATCATGAAGTCTAACATTCATGATGTGGACACGGGCAGGGGAGCCCGGGAAGGGGGCTGGAGGTCTGGGAGCACAGAGGAACAGGACTCAAAACATGAGCCAGGAGGGAGTCAAGAGAAATCAAAATGTCAAATTAAGGATGTCCGAGAGTGTCAAATACGTAGATGGTGGTAAGAAGTAAAGACCCAAAAGTGTCTGGTGGAAGTTGCCTTCCAGAAGGCAAAGCAAACATTTTGACAACAGTTTCACATGAGAAGAAATTACCTTTATGTTCTCGTTTACTCTGAGATGCTCCAAGTCTGTGATGGCTAGTGATTGATTCATGAGGCCCGTGTTTGAAAGAAGCTTAAGATGGGAGCTCTAGATATTTCTGTCCCTAAAAATTCCTAATAACCATCTTTCTTTTCTTTTTTTTTTTTTTAAGATTTTGTTTATTTATTTGACACAGAGAGAGAGATCACAAGTAGGCAGAAAGGCAGGCAGAGAGAGAGAGGGAGAAGCAGGCTCCCCGCTGAGCAGAGAACCCAATGCGGGGCTCAATCCCAGGACCCTTAGATCATGACCTGAGCCAAAGGCAGAGGCTCAACCCACTGAGCCACCCAGGCGTCCCTCATCTTCCTTTTCTAGCCAAGTTATGTTTCAGTTTAACATTATTGAGAATTCAGTCCTTTTTTACTTTCTGCCAGATTGAAGGATGGTTAAAATCAGGGTAGCGTTATGTGAAACTAGGGTCGATCGTATCTAGGAATTAGACTCAGCTCCAAACGACTGCTCATGTTGGCTGAAATCTTGATGCCAATTCTGATTTTCCATTCAGAGAAACAGCAGTGAGCTGGATTTCCTCTTCAACTCTGTGGTCCAGTGCCCATTCCCTGGAGCAGCGCACTCATTTTCCCACTGCTGAACTCAACGGCCCGATGTCCTGGTATTTGTGGGTGAGGAGGCAGGATATAATAAGCAGTGATTTCATTTGTTTCTGCAAGTTACAGAAAATGTGCTGGGTCCTTCTTCGGGGTCTTGTGTCAAGAGGTTGGGACCCAGCTGAGACGTGAAGCCGCTCCTGTCTAATTGCTATTGGCGATCAGTGCAAAGCCCAGCCTGAGCAAAGTCCTCAAAATGTTTATGTGCCAGGTTGGCAAACTGTATTAGGCCAGCATTTAAAATCCATACATGTTCCTTCTTTAAAGAACTCCAGATGGCCTCAGAGGAATGAGTGGGGGTTAGCAAAGATGTTGCAAAGTCATGCACAGCCCGCAGGTAAAGAACTGTCTCGACACGGTAGAGACGAGTTCCATAAACTGGAATGAGCCACGTGTTATGACGACATTTCTTTTTTTTTTTTTTTAAATTTAAGATTTATTTATTTATTTATTTGACAGAGAGAGAGTGAGGGATAGCACAAGCAGGGGGAGCAGCAGAGGGAGAGGGAGAAGCTGTCTCCCTGCTGAGCAAGGAGCCCAATGTGAGGCTCGATCCCAGGACCCCAAAGTCATGACCTGAGCTGAAGACAGATACTTAACTGACTGAGCCACCCAGGCATCTATGATGACATGAATGGGATCTTCGATCACAGATGTCTGAGGACAAATTCGGGACTAGAATGAAAAATCTCATCACTTTATTTAACTTTTTTTTTTAAGTTCCGAAGAGTTGGTTTCAAAATCAGTTGTGAAACGGAACTTTCATTTTTAGAATTTGAAAGCCCCAGGTATTTTTTTTTTTAAGTTGTCTGGAGCTCAGTACCTTGAGTCTAGATCCTTCCTAGCATGGGTGGGACACACACCACAGGCTCTGCGGCCTTTGCCTCCCCACGCCTTGAAGCGGAGAACCGCAGAGTTTAACTGACCATCTGGCTTATTTTATCCACAATTGATTTTCATTGGTTGGGAGACGAATAATTCCTTTTTATCTCTTTTTTTGGCTAACTCAATTAAATCAGCCCTCAAATATACCATGGAATTAGTGTGGGCATATAGTCTTATTCTTGAAGAAACAGACCTAACTTTCTAATTTCCAATAGAATACCTTTTTTTTTTTTTTTTTTTTTTTTCTATTTAAAACTTGCTTTTAACTTCTTGGTGATTTAAAGAAAATAATAATAGTAGGTCCAGATGGAGCTGAAAGGACTCTAAGACCCATTCCAAAGAGAAAAGTCTCTTCCATAAATGATTTGATATTTGATATTGATCAAAACCTCGTGGGAATCACGGCAGAAAAGTCAGACCAACCTGCAGGATTTTAGCAGTTTAAGAAAAATATGTCAGTGGGCTTTATCTTTATCTTTGGCCTCCGTGCAAACACTTTGCTAAGGTTGTGGTGGTTTCTCAAATGGAGTTGTAAAGATTTTGTGGCTCTCTGGGGCACGGTGTAGTGAGGTGCCCCAGGGACAAGTCCCCCTCCGCAGATGACAGGCCTCCATCCCAGCAAGACCACAGGCCTCCGTCCCGGCGAGGCAACACGAATGCTGGGATCACTTTTTCTTCCTCAAGGGCCAAAAGAAATGTGTGTGGGTGAGGAACAGAAGTCTGTAGAAAGGACAGGTTTTATCCCAGGAGCTTGCCCAGACACAAAAGGGCACCAACCTGGAAACAGGGTTGTGCCCACATCTCGCTCTGGGAGGCCCAGGAGGCGAACCCCGAACCCCGAGGCTGGAGGTGTCGGCTTCAGGAAACACTAGAGCACAATGTGTGGTGACACAGGGACACAGGCCGGACACATGCGAAGGCAAGAAGTGACAAAAATAAACCCGCGAGCAGGCGGGGAGCCCACATCACAAAGGATCCTATGAGGTTTCTAGAAGAGCTGATGCCTCACTTCCCATCAAATTTGGATTAGTCGTGGCAAAAGAGGAAAGAGAACAAATAAAGGAAATCCACAGATAATCCCCAAACCTCCATTTGAGCTAATAGTTTAAATTCCTTCGATGCCAAGTCAAGCCTTTTTTTTGTTTACCAGAGTTGATAATGAGGGACAAAATAAACCAATCTCACTTTAACCTCCTTCCTGTGCATGTGGATGGAAACAGGGTCTGGGCTGAGGTAATCCTTACTGGGGGTGAATCTGCACGGGTCCCACCCTGGAGTGGGGTGGGGGTGCGGAAAGAGGACTGGCTGTCCCTACCCCCAGTGGCACTGGCCACAGTGTCGCCTGAGGAGGAATTGTGGGAAGCAAGCCCTGTTGCTGTTGGGGGCGGGGGCGGTGGTAGGTACAGAAAATGGACAGTAGGTCAATGATGGGCGATGTGCGGGGTCCTCTGGTGGTCCTAGCCAGGGTTGGGGGCGGAGTGTGAGATGGGACCTACCATGCACCCACCCCAGTCCACAGCTGCTAAGCACAGCATCAGGGAACAAGAAACATCAGAGAACAAGAAATATCAGCGAGCTGCATGGTGTTGAGGCAGAGATCTCTCTCTGGCTCTGCCTGTCTTGGACACCCACTAGATTCAAACCACAGTATTGGCCATGAGAAAACCAATCCCCAGCTAGAAGTCTCCTTGGCATGTCACTGCCTTTTCAGTGTGTCTGGAACCACAGCCCCAACACCAAGGCTCAAGTAGTGACTAGCTTTCTTCACATTTCCAGACACCAAGCCTTACTCAAAGCTGGGTTCCAAGATGCCCTTTCCCTGGTGAACCCCCTTCTAAGATGACTTTACCTGCTTTTTCTGACCTTCTCAGGTCATTTTGCCTGGGGCCACTTCCCCAAAGAGTAGAAGCAGCTCCAGGTCTGCAGGTCTGCGCTGTAGCGCAGCTGTGTCACTAAGGATCTTTGCGCGTCATTTTTCTGCTGTGTTTCTCTTGCCTCATCTGCAAAATGGGAATAAAACTAGCCGTCTCTCTTCATCTCATGGCTGATACAGACTAGAACAACTTATCCTTTCTATTTAATAAACAAATTCTCAGAACACATCATAAGGAATCTCTTTCCTTCTCTCTCTCTTTCTCCCTTCTTCCTTCCTTCTTTCTCTCCTTCCCTCCTGCCCTCCATCTTTCCTATACATTTTTGCTTTTCTTTTTCTGTTTTTCTTTCTGGAAATAGTTCTGGAAGAAGAAACTTCCAGCATCCCCCTATTGATATGCTGGTTCTTTTCGACTCTTTTCCATTTGGTAATAATTTTATAAATGTGTTCTGAAAAAAATGTTTTAAAAGATGAAATGATATGAGTACAATAAAACAGTGGATAAGAAAGCCTATTAGAACCTAATACTCAACCAATGGAAGTCGGTTACTTGTTACTAAAGAACTGGAATCTTCTGGGGGCACAGGAGGTACAAAGGTCAGACTGAGCCTCAAATTCCGTGCAGTTTCAACAGGACCCATTTTCATACATATTCCTTCTCGAAAGTAGATCTCCTGAGCAGCCCTGGAAGGACATTTGTAACCACCTCAAGTTCTTTTCCCTTAGGTATCTGAAATGATTTAACCTAAAAACAAGCCTCAGTGGGCTTCTTGGCAGCTGTTGATATTTTTAGCCTCTTAAGTCAGGATTGCCTCTGTCTCTGTTCTGAAAAGAGAAAAATCCAGCCTACTAGTTAACTGCTAAGCCCTTTAAAAGTTCCCAGTTCAGGGAGTCAACTCTGATAGCCTCACTCTGAGGACAGAAAATGAGCCCAGCCCTTCCCCAGTCCCCCTCACTGGTCCTCCCCATCTTCCACCGCCCCTCATGTCCCTCTGAGAGCCCGCTGTGGAAGCAGCAGGAGGAGGAAAACAGCACCGCCTACTCCCTGGGGCTGCTGAGGGGGAGAACACGCTCCTCACTGGAAAAAGAAAGGGGCTTTTGACCTTGTCCTAGGTCAACAGAGGTACCTGTCCTCTATCTTCTGTCCTCTATCTTCTGAGTACTCCGTTAGGGTAGAGGCACCTCCTCCAGTTGGTCTCTAACCTACCCAGTAACCCCTTCTCAGAGCCTCATGCTCCAGGGCCATAGGTGCAAATGGCCCGTGGCATGGAGTCACCATGCCCTCTTACTTCCTTCTAGGGGAGAAGGCAGATGACCCTGCACAGCTTTGGGGCCTCCTGAGTGAGCACTGCTGTCCCTAAGAATCAAAGGCACACAGCCTTTCAAACAACATGTCCACATAAAAGTTGTTGGAAATAACACATCCACAGAGAGAGCTCAGGCAGCTATTGAGGGAAAACAAAACAGGGTCTGCCTGTCCCATTCTGCTTTGTTTTGTTTTGTTCTCTTCTCTCCTCCCTCCCCTGCCCCCTCTGCCTTTTCTCCCCCTATCTTCCCATCGTGTGTGTGTGTGTGTGTGTGTGTGTGTGTGTGTGTGTTAGGACGTGAGGTGTGGTGTGGGCACACCCACAGAATTAATACGTAGCGGTTATTATTATTGTTACTCCCTTGTTTTGGAGGAAAGCAGTGATGAGTTACAGCCGGAGGGCCTCCCTGTTGTTGTTGTTCTTACCTGCCACCAGGAGACTCTGTGCAAGCCATCCCACCAACAGCAATGAGCAAGGGCTTAGCCCCCCTTCTTCCCAGAGAGAGGATCTCCCAGTTTGCAAAGAGCTGTCTGTTGTGATCTTCAAGGTCTTTGCCTGGCCTTGGCAATTTGGTGTCCCTTGAACTTTTTACAAAACATGAGACTCCTTTCACATAAGGCATTTGAAATCCAACCACTTTTGCAGACCATCTGTTATGCAGTAATGTGCAAATTAGCAATAAATAATTCCAGATTCTTTTTTGCAAACCCAGTTATAAACAAATGCTCCACATGCCGAAATGGAAGTCATTTTCCCTTTGAAAACTCATTAAATGGTGCACGATGGGAAGAGGTTGAGGGAGAAGTTCCCTAGCAGATGCCAGGGAGGGTTACTACTGCACACAGATAATAACATGGAGCCAAACACTGACAAATCTTCGAGAATCTTCTGCTTGCTTCGTATGGACTCTCTTCCTGCTGTGCATTTGCCCCATCTGATATGTATGTATGCCTATAAAACCCCTTAGGGCTAATCTGTGTACAAGAGTCTTATTTGTTCTTTTAAGCAGTTAAAACATGGGAAAACAGGGCGGCTGGGTGGCTCAGTGGGTTAAGCGTCTGCCTTGGCTCAGGTCATGGTCTTAGGGTCCTGGGATCGAGTCCCGCATCGGGCTCTCTGCTCAGCAGGGAGCCTGCTTCCCCCTCCCTCTGCCTGCCTCTCTGCCTACTTGTGATCTCTCTCTCTCTCTGCCAAATAAATAAATAAAATCTTAAAAAGAAAACATGGGAAAACGATTTCTTGTCTGCAAAACAATAAGATATCACAAATAAAAATTACATTTGACCTATTTATTCCTAACAAGTTTTCAGGAAACCAAGTTTCCTCAGTGCTTCACAAACTAAGCCACTGCCATTTCTGAACACTCTGCTTGACATCCCTGCTAAGTGGTTCTTGGGGGAGGGTTTATGGGAAGTAGAAGAAAGATGGTAAGAAGGGAAGTCTCAGAAGAGTGGATTGTAACTCTCACCAAAGCTAATTATTTATTCTCTTGGAGCAAAATCAGATTTCCAGGAGCAGCGTTCAGGCAGAATTGGGATGTGGTCCCAGTTCTCTGGGACTATCTCTGTTCTTTTCTAAAGGGTGTCTCTTGAAGCACTAATTCTCTTACACAAGTGAGGTCAATGAGTCTTAAAGCAAGTACTTAGTTTTACCTTATTTTCAGTAAGGACTTTTTTTTTTTGAAGAGATGAAGAGAAAGGCTCATTCTAGAGACTAGGTATATATGAACTCATGGCAAGTTAGAGAGTTTTGTCTTCTAGTAATGAATAGAAGTTTGGCTTGATGAACATGCCTCCAGATTGCATTTATAAAGTCTTCACAAAATGTCCCCCCCACAACCAGAATCCACTGGAAAGCTACCAAGAGAAAGCAGAAACTGAAGGAAAGTGGACCTTGAAGGATGAGAACTGAACTGGGTTCAGTTTTCTGGGAGTTTTCTATTGCTGTACAATAAAATCATCACAAATGTAGTGCCTTAAAAAAATATAGATGCATTTTCTCATAGTTTCTGTAGGTGAAACCTCTGGGGACATTGCAGCTGGATCTTCTGTTCAGGGTCTTACCAGACTGCAGTCAAGGTGCAATCTTGTCTAAGGCCTGGGGTCTTCTTGCCACTCACAGGTTGTTAGCAGAAGTCAGTTGCTTGCTGCTGTGGGACTGAAGTGCTCTCAGGTCCTAGAGGCCACCCACTGTGCCCTGCCACAGGGTCCTCCCCGCTACATAGAGGCTTGGCTTCTTCAAGGCCAATAGGACAGTATCTGCTGCTCTTGTCTCTCCAACTTCTTGTAAAGGCTCACCCCATTAGGTCAGGCCCACCTAGGATAATCTTCCCTTTGGTGAATTCCATGTCAACTGATTGGAAACCTTAATTATGTATGAAAAATCCCTTCACCTTTCCCACAAAATTAACCTAGTCACACGAGTGAAATCACAATCCTATTCACAACTCTCCCTCATACCCAGGGGTGGAAACTTTCCAAGGCATGTGCACTAGGAGCCAGAATCTTGGAAACCATCTCTGAACTCTGGCTACCACAGTGAAATTTACATGCCTGATGGCACTCTCCAATTTTAACTGCAAATATAAATAGTCTTGTTCAAGTTTAAGGAGTCAGAAGTCATCTGACAAGATAACTAGAAGATTAGGAGGATACTAGAAGGAAAGAAACTGTAGAGAGAGTGAGCCCATAACTCTGCATATAAACTCTTCATGAATACTTCATGAATAATAAACTCCTCTAACTATTGAACCAAGAGTGTGCATGGGAGACTTCAAGAGGCCTGGGAAACAAATAAACAAACAAACAAACAAAAATGAAAAACAACAAGGAACTAAAAGAACCAAGAAATTTTGCCTGATGGACACTACAGGAGAGGCCATTTGGAGACATGCTAGAACAAAACTTGACACTTCTCAGAGGAATGTAACTAAACCCAGAGTCTCTACATGTATTATTCAGAATATTCATTATACAATAAAAATTTACTACACATACAAAGAAACAATACATGTGACCCTAGCAAAGATAAAATGCCAACAAATTCTGACTCCAGAATATACTAACATGAAATTAGCAAACAGGGACTTTAAAACAGCTCTTATAAAGTTGTTCAAGAGCCTACAAATAATGATACCACTGCTTTCATTTTCTTTGCATTTGCATACCTCCATGCTTATCCCTTTATTTTAAATCCCTCTTGTTACTGGAAGTGATTTTCTAATTTTCAGCATTTACTTAGACTTTGTTGTTTTAGTACAATCTGGGAATGTCTGGTTTGCAATAGGAAAACTTGCCCTTCTTTGTGTTATCATATTAATTTTTATTCCTTATATATTAATTTCTGAGTATTATTTCTTTTGTCTGATTACTTTCTCTTTTTCTCATTTTTGTTTGTATGATCTTTGTTTGATGTTTCATTTACTGTCCCCTTTTCCTTCTGCTAATGTTTATTTTGTCCTCCCTGGTGTTTGTAATCTTTACAATACTTTCAAGGCCCCACTCTTCTCTCTCAGCTCTTTACTCATCCCCAGATGAGATATTTGGTTTTTTATCACTTCTTTTCTTCCTTCTTTATCCTTTCCAACATCTAGGTTTTGCTAAGATATTATATTCCACTCAATGTATCAAAACTCACTTGCAGTTGTCCTCTGTTTTAAGTATACTTATGTTGAATTTATATAGCATATCCTTAGGAAGTTTATTTTTGACTGTTAGGTTATCTATCTAACTAGTCACTTATTTCAGATTTCATTGCTTGTCACTTTTCTTCTCCTTTCCACCTTTTCTTTCACAGAAATTTCTGATTCATGTGTCTTTTGTTTAGAGCTCTTTAAAAATTATTTTCCTAATAGGTACACACAGGTTGTATAGTCTCTGAATCTTTGAGTATTTGCAAATAATTTTTTCTTTCAACTGGACAAATGAACAAGATGTTTGGAATACAGAATTCATCGTAATGCTTAATTCTTTCTAGTTTATAGATATTATTCTGCCATTTTCTAGCATCCTGATGCTATAAAAGAAAATCTCTGTTGCAATTCTGACTCTTGGCTTTGTAAATAAATCATTCCTTCTCTCTGGAGTTCATCATATTTTCCATTTTTCCTTGGAGTAAGATACACCTAGCAGTATGCCTTTTCTCATTCAATCTGCCTGGAACTCAGTAATTATGTGCAGTTTGAACTGTTACATTATAATGTTTCATTTGTGATTATTGCATCTGGGTTCATAAATGAGGTTAGCCTCTGTTTTCCTTTATTTTGTGGTCCTTGTTGGATTGTGATATCAAAACGCTGACTTTGTAAAATTAATTTCCTATTTTCAGGAGCAACATCTTTCAGGTTTGCATGGGTCCTGTCAGCTCCTTGAAAGTTCGGTAGACTTTATTTGTAAAGCCGACATCAGGTACTTGTTGAATTTTATTTATCTAGTTAAGGTTAAACAGGGTTTTGTTTACCATTTTAGTTAATTTAATGGCTATTAGTTTACTTGGGATTTCTATTTTCCCTCTTGTATTTTTTTAGAAATTCATTTTATTCAGGTTTTCAATTATATTGGAGTTCATTTGCTTATAATATTTTTCATAATTTAAAAAATGTATGTTATATCAAGGGTTATTTTTCCATAACCATTTTAAATTGGGTTTATTTGTGTGCTTTTTCTTTTCCTCATGATCATATTTTCCCAGAGATTTAAATTACTTAGCTTTTCAATGAATTGGCTTTATCTCATATTTTGTTGTTGTTTTGGTTTTATAAATTTTTGGTTTTGTATTTTCATTGTTAAGTTTTCTTTGGCTGCACTGTTTTTTTTTAATAGTATCTTGAATTGAATCTTTAGCTCATTTATTTTGATTTTGTCTTTGTTTTAGATATATGTATTCATAATTAGTAATGTCTAAGTTGGTCCAACAGATTTTGAATATTTTATAACTCTCAGAGTTTCCCTTTTAACTTGGATTACCTAGTAACTTTTTGAATTTAGTTTCTAGTCATACAGGATTGTGTTAGCTATCTTGTCATTGCTGATTTCTGTTTTCATTACATTATTTTCAGAAAATAGAATCTGGATAATGTAGAATATTATAGCCTATGTTATGAATTATTTTGGTAAATGTTCCATGTGTGCTCAAAAATAATGTGCATTTTATTGATTAAGATCAAGTTTGATATATTGGATTGAAATATATCAAAAACTCCAACTGCAAGTGTTGAGCTATTTCTCATTTTGGTCCTGTTGGTTGGTACCCTATTTCAAGACTGTATCATTAAGTAGTATTTTCCTGATCAGTATAACCCTTGGTCCTTGCAAGAGATTCTCTCTCCTGGATACCTAAAGCATTGAGGCCCTTGTGTTTCAGAAACGCACCAAAGTGAAATTAATAACCCAAGCTTTCACTCATGACTAATTCTGTTCAGTCCCCAGGAAAATAACTTGCCACATCTCTTGTGTTATGCCCTTGACATAAAAGGCAACTATTTCAAAATGTCATAAAGGCTTGTGGGTGTGCTACTGATGACCTTGGAGAAGGACATTGCTTTTGGAGGGCTGGGAAGGATTTCAGCAATGGAAGAATGTAGGTAAGAGAAAATAAAAATGAATTAGCTTGTCAGATCCTTCCTCTCAAGGAGGACAGGGCAATAGATGCTCACATATTGAGGTTGTATGACCCAGTAGTATGGAGTGTCATTTATTTTGGTTTGACTCTCTTGGTTCCTAATTTGTAGTTCCAGAGGTTGGACATAAAACCCAAGGAACATTCTGTAATGTAAAAAAAATATTGATATTACTCTTAAATTTATAGATGTGTTGATTTAAACATAAGGCTAGCAAGTTGATGATGTTAAATGCTAGATTCATAAAATTATTTTGTAACATTTACTTAAATTTCATAAAATAAAAACAATGCTTTTTTATTTAGAATGTTAATATTTATTAAGTGTAGTGAATTCAATTTTTGAATTTTGCTTTTGGATTTTAATGGTTAATTTTGAATAGAAATAAATGAATTTTGCAATAATTTTAGATGTTTTGTTTTTCATTTACCTTAATTTATGTATATGCATAGATTGAGGAAAAAAAACACCCATACTTAGAACAATTATGTTTTAGCACTTCATGGTACCTAAAAGAAAAGGAGTACAAATAGAGGTCAAAATGGGGGAAAAAATAATGCAAAAGTAGAGCCTCAAAAAGAAAAAGTAGGAAAAGAATAAAAGATGTTTTCCAAACTCTGGTCTTCTTAAATGTTTAAAAACTGGAAAAAATTTAAATTAGCAGATTTCTGTTAAAGGTAACATAAAATGGAAACAAAACATTTTATTTATAAATACTTAATCCCTTATTAAAACAAAAATATGAACAGTAAATTATCTTCATCAAGTTGATAAAGTCATATGAAATCCCTAAAATTTCATAATCTTCACTAAATGAAGATTTAATTACTGATTTTGAAAATGAGAGAAAAAAGTCAACCTTAATGCACTAATTACAACTCTGACCTGTCCTTTAGGGATAAAGTTAGCAAATTCTAATAGAAAAATGAAGCCTGAGTGATGTTTATTGAATAATGATCCTGGAAAATAGACATCATATGCATGTGATGGTGTGAGGATATTTCCAGAAACTATAATGCAACAAATTTTGCAGTCTTCCTTTGGTTGATATGGCAGAAATTTTGAGGTTTCATTTTATACCACAAAATCCTTTAAGTGAAGAGAAAAAATATACCTTAGTGTGTTAGGTTAAAACTAAACATATTGTTACTACAGTCAAAATGGTTTTTGTTTGTTTGTTTGTTTGTTTTAAGATTTTATTTATTTATTTGATGGAAAGAGAGATCACAAGTAGGGGGAGCAGCAGGCAAAGGGAGAGGGAGAAGCAGGCTTCTTGCTGAACAGGGGGCCTGTTGTGGGGATCGATCCCAGCACCCTGGAATCATGACCCGAGCTAAAGGCCGAAGCCTAATGACTGAGCCACCCAGGCACCCACCCCAACTCATTTCTATATAAAGACTAGTTTTTGGCCATTAAAGACACAGCAAAATGTAATCTTAATAAAAGGGAGACATCCAGATGGCCAAAAGATACATGAAAAGCTGCTCAACATTACTCATCATCAGGGAAATGCAAATCAAAACTATATGGTGACATCATCTCACACATTTCAAAATGGCTAAAATCAACAACACAGGAAACAACAGGTGTTGGCAAGGATGCAGAGAAAGAGGAACCCTCATGCACTGTTGGTGGGAATGCAAACTGGTACAACCTCTTGGAGGTTCCTCAAAAAGTTAAAAATGGAACTACCTTATGATCTGGTAATCTCCCTACTGGGCATTTACTCCCACAATATCAAAACACTAATTCAAAGGGAACCATGCACCTCTGTGTTTATAGAAGCATTATTTACGATAGCCAAGATATGGAAGCAGCCCAAGTGTCCATCAACTGATGAATGGATAAAGAAGATGTGGTACAAAAATATTGTTCAGCCATAAAAAAGAATAAAGTCTGTCCATTTGCAACAACATGGATGGAGCTAGAGAATGTAGTGTTAAGCAAAATACACCAGTCAGAGAAAGACAAATACCATATGATTTCACCCATAGGTGGGATTTAAGAAATAAAACAAAAGAGCAAAAGAAATAAAAAAGGAGAGACAAAAAGACTCTTTTTAAAAAAGATTTTATTTATGTATTTATTTGTCAGAGAAAGAGAGAGAGAACAAGCAGGCAAGGTGGCAGGCAGAGGCAAAGGGAGAAGCAAGCTCCCCGCGGAGCAAGGAGCCTGATGTGGGACTTGATCCCAGGACCCTGGGATCGTGACCTGAGCCCAAGGCAGCGGCTTAACTGACTGAGCCACCCAGGCATCACAAAAAGACTCTTAACTATAGAGAACAAACTGAGGGTTACCAGCAGGGAGGTGGGATAAAGGAAGGTGCTTGTTGTGATGAGAACGGGGCGATGTATGGAAGTGCTGAATCTCCATGTGGTACACCTGAAACTAATGTAATGCTGTATGTTAACTATATTGGAATTATTAAAAAGAAATTAAAAAAATAAGAAAAAAAGAAAAAGATTTCAAAACTGAGGGAAGAAAAACACATTAGAAGAGAGTGACATATAAAAGTAAATAGACAAAAGCCGAAAAAGAGAGAGAGATTTAAATACATTGAGCAATATAACTGCTACCTTCAACTTTCTTTATCATAACCCTAAATTAAAAAATGTGGAAGCAGAAAAACCAAAATACAACTGGCTCTAGATGGTGAGAATCATAATACAAATGACAGGATAAATTTAAATGATGATTATAAACAAATTAAACATATATAAAATAAAAATATTTCCTAAGATTTTCTGTGGTGAAGATAATTTACCATAAATAACCCATTATATGACTATGTATCATGATATATCAGATTTATAACTGTTTTTGAATCTAAGAATTCTTTTAACATTTTTTTCATTTAACATTTTTATTGACATTCTGCTTGCTATTCCTCAGGTGGAATATTTTCTCCAAATTCAAATTAATTAAATTCAATGTAATAACTACAAAGACAAAAAAACTTCACTTCATTTGAAAGTGCTTCACTGACATGTGACAACAGAATATAAATTTATGTAAAATTTGAATTATGGAAGTGCTACTCATGACTCCATTGAAAGGAAGACAAGAAAATAAATTTCACAAGTAGGTATATAATAATTTATTAATTACATGGATCTTTATTTGTTTTATTCTCCCGAACATCACCAGCCATCAACATTCCACTTGGGCATATGCAATAATAAATAAATTCGGTTATCTTTGATATTGTGCCAACCTTCACTCTATACATATTTTTCAATTTAGATAAAATTACTTGAATAACACAACTTGCTAAAAGCAGATTCTAGAAGAAGTAAAAAACCAGAATAATATTATTTTTAGTAAAGAACTCGAATTTGTAATTAAACACATTCCCCGAATCTCCAACCCAAAAGAATTTGCTGGCAGATTCTTCTTACCAATCATACATAAACTTTTCCAGAAAATGAAAAAGAAGGCCCTACTTCCCAGCTCACCGTATGAGTCCAGGATCACTAACAACAAAACCTGGCCAAGGACACACCAGTTCAGACCAGTGACCATCATAAGCAGAGATGCAAAGCGCTACATCGTGTTCGTGAATATTTTACATCATATATACTTTCTGGAGTGTTGTACGCTTTGACACGTACAGTGACTACCAGCAATATGTAAAAATGATCATCTATCAGAAACAAGCTGTGTTTATTCTATGAAGCATGGTTGGTTTAACATTGGAAAATGAACTTGTGTAATTCACTACATCCCCAGAAGAAAAGGAGAAAAAGTCACGATCACATTGGTAGATGTGTGAAGCATGTTTGATAAAGTTCCTTGCCAGTTCATGAGAAAAAAATAATAGCTCTTTGACAAATCAGGAATGGGAAGGTGAAAGTAGTTAATGTCGGTGTCTCACACATGTTCCGACCTTGACTCGTGCTCTGGCTTTTTTGTAGCCCCTGGTGGATGGGGAGAGGAAGGATAAACTTCAGAGATTCCTCGCCCTTCTGGCCAGGGTACCTCTGAAGTATGCTTTACACTGACCTCCAAATATCCCCAGAACCCTGAGCTCTGGTTGCCCCCTGGGGTTCACTAGTTGATCCTGCCCCCACCCCCATAACCCCGGGGTTGATCTCTGTGCCTCTCTTTCCTCTACAAGATTCTGCTCCATTGCCTCCAGCCAGCCTGTCCTCCCCAGATTCTGGCTCTGCCTGCCCTGCTCTGGATCAGACCCAGGGGGTCTCCACTCTGGTGCCCTCCCTGTGCTTGGCTTGGGCTGTGACCTGGGGTGGTCACGGAGCTCACCTCATTGTTGCCCTTTGTGGAAATAAATGAAGACCACCCAAATGAGAGCAAGCAAGCTCCCGGCTTGGAGGCTGCTGGCTTGGAAAGCTGCGGGTGGGCTAACCAGAATTGGGACATACTGTCTGACTGCTTAGGGATACACATTCCCCTTTCTCCAGTTGTTCCTAAATTGGAGATAGAGGCAAAAATTAGGTAATCTACCAGTCGTTAATCAGATCCTGGCTATTTGGGGACGACTGTCACAGGGTCACTGTTTGACTTTCTGAAAGGTTGCTTTAGATGGAATCTCACTTCCCGGGCTGGGTGTGGCAGAGGGCTGGTCACCCGCCTGGGTTAGGTGCCACTGGTTATGGTCAGACTGCCATTTTTACATATCGTCTGTTTGTATATTTCACCTCTCACCTCTCGGTCTGAACACTGTCATTTCAAAGGTTTTCCTCAGTGTTTTAGATTTTTTTGGTGGAGTGTAAATCCCGCCCTGCTACCCTACCTTGGCTAGAAGTCTCAACCTTCCCAGAGTGAGTTTTTGGGTTAATCAGCATTTCTGAAGTGCTTGTTTTTTGTTTTATGGTTTTTGTTTGTTTGTTTTCTGTCCATCTCTCTCTCTCACTTCCTCAGCCCCTTGACTTAGACCTTTGTATCCCCTTTCACTCCCGTCTGTCCCTAGTCCTGGGCAGTCAGACCCTGAAATCTCTGGTCGGGATCCTGTCCTAAACTGAAAGGACTCCTGCAGACAACACTTTGTTGTCCCTATTTCCCGAGCCACTCACTGGGAACTTAGCACCAGACTGTTCCGGCCTTTGCCTGAACCCTGGGACTCTGATCCTTCCCTGAACCGTAGCAGGATTCCCAACGCCTTGCTTGGGCTCATCTGGTATCAGTCCACGCCAGCTCTGCATCAGAAAAATGCACCCCAACTCTTTGTCTCGGTAAGCAGAGCTCTGTCCAGCGTTGGGCACCCCCCTCCCTATTTTGTATTCCTAATGGTCCAGAATGGCTTGCTTCCAGATGCACTCCTTTTAAGGCCATTTAATTGACCAGAATTTCTGAAGCACCTGAAAACATCACATAGGAAATCTCAGCCTTTTTGTTTTTCCACATGAGGCTCTTCAGCTTGTGCATTTTCTCCTTCCTGTTGGTTCAGCCAGCCCTGCCCCAGATGGAAGTTTGGGGAAAATGATTTTCAGAGTATACAAAAGAGGCTTATTTCCCTTGTATACTATCATGTGTTGGCTGTGGTCATTAGATTGTTTCTTTTTTTAATTTTAAAGATTTTTATTTATTTACTTGATAGAGATCACAAGTAGGCAGAGAGGCAGGCAGATAGAGAGAGAGGAGGAAGCAGGCTCCCTGCTGAGCAGAGAGCCCGATGCGGGGGTTCCATCACAGGACCTGGGATCATGACCTGAGCCGAAGGCAGAGGCTTCAATCCACCGAGCCACCCAGGCGCCCCGGTCATTAAATTCTTAAAGAGGTTTACTTAGGTCTTTAATGAAGATATATATATTTACACACATATGCATACACACCCAGAGAAAAGTGTACAATTCATTGAATTTTCACTAATTGAACACACTTGTGTAGCCAACGCCCAGATTAAGAAAGACAACACTGAAACTGCATTTCATTTGTATTTTGCTTGTCCCTCTCTGCTGTTAGGCTGACGGCAGGCTCAGTGAGGACAGGACTGCCTCCCTGTTGCTCATTTTTGTGTCTCGAGGTTACAACCGAATGCCTAACCCGTCCGTATGAAGGGTATTAAATCCCTTTTTTGACTGATACTGATAAGACGGGACCATGCTCTTATTGGAAAGAACTTGAATCACATCTGTAAAAAATGAAATTCCTTTCTCTTTGGCTGTTACTAATAGGTTTCTCCCATGTGTGTTAATACACAACAGAGCTCAGAAAAATCACTGTAAATGAAAGTAAATTCCAAAACAAAACAAACTCGCTCCCTCCATTGTCCCTATGAACAAAGCTGTCACGGCCCCTCCCACTCTGGCGACCGCTGGCAACCGAACGGGTGTATCGTCAGGGTTGTGTGAATAGCTAGCTGTGTGTATTTGTGAGGGAAAATGTGTTTGGGGAAGAAAATGCACTGAGGTTGGCAAAATCCATTATTGTCTGGCAAGGTGAGTGATGATAAGACTCTCATTCCACTCCTTTTGGATGAGAAGGTGAGTCTTGTGGCCACTGTAGGGAAAAGTGGGGAGAGATTTGAGCTCAGACTAACTCAGGAGGGAGTTTTATCCACAGTGAACGTGCCTTGTCTTCACCAAGCCAGGTGCTCCTCATTTTGTATTTATCTTTGAGAGACAGAAAGGTGGAGAAACCTGTGGCCTTGGTTTGTTCCTCTGCACACCTGGAAAAATGGGTGGCTGTATTATCCCAAAGTGCTGGACACTTACCAAGATAATCAGGGCTGGAAGCAGGTGAATTTTCTGTTTACTTCAGAGAAGAACGATGGGAAATGGCCGAACAAGGGGATCCTGAGCGCCTTTGCAGAGGTGAACGGACACCAGGAAGTAACACAACTTGCCAGCCACCATCTTGTCATGGGTCCTATGACCGCTGCGTTTTTCCCTTTCATGAAGGCTGCCTTTGTTCACACTCTTGGGAGGAAGAACCAAGTTAGAACCTTGTTTATCTTGTGAAGAAAAGGCGGAAAGCCTGGTGTAGGTGAGAAAAAGCAACAATCCTGGATTAACTAGAGACATGGGATGGAGGGCCTCCAATGGGCCACCCCACTAGATGCAAGGGGGTAGGGGGGAGGCGAGGTGGGGAGTGGGTGGGAGAAAATGCATTGTGGTGTGAGCAGGAGTTGCGCTATGTGTGAATTGTTCCAAATCTTTTAAGCCTCCTGCCAGGACATTGAAATCCTTTGGCTCGTTGTGGAATTTGGATCTGGGACAATTTGCTCTAAAGGGGGTTTGGCATCCATAAGTCATTATTATTAATAAACACTTGGTGAATGCCAACCATATGCCTAATGCTGAAATAAAGCTCTTTTTTTTTTTTTTTTTTCCTCTTAGGTTAAGTTACCAAGTAGAGGGGAATGTTGCTCGACTCCTTGTTATCCCAGAAGAGGCAATTTCTTCATACTCCTGAACCTACACTTAGGTCTTTGAACCCCTGGGTGCATTTTCCTAGGGTCTTTTCTCTTTTAAGAAAACATTCCAGAACATCATAAGTGGCATAAGTGGTGACTTTAAACTCTTCACCCCTTTCATTATCAAAAGAATGGATTTCAGAGAAGGAATGTAAGTGTCTTCTGACATAGCCTTCAGTCCAACCTGCTCTTATAGGATGACTCACTTCATAGTGGCTGGGTTTTAATGCTATGTGGCATTGAGTGGGGCTGCTTCTAAATGACTGATCTTGAATTACATGGATGGATCTTTAAAAATATATACTAGACTGGGATATGTTTATTTTTAGTGGGTTTTTCCCCATAATGTCTATCTGCATGTTTCCCTGCTCTACCCTTGATCACATCTGGGAAGCAAGGAAGGGTGGGCTTCTCTAAGGAGAACATGCAAAAGACATTTGAAAACTTTCCCTTCCTTCATTTCCAGCATTGACTTCTGTTTAGGAGAATTGGCACCCAAACAAGCTACTTTGACTCTTTTTATTTTTTAAGCAATAAATGGATCTTTTAAATGACAGTGATCCCCACCTAAAGAAGGTGGGGTAAGGGACCAGAAGGAGAATGAAAGTAGAACATCAAAAAAAAAAAAAAAAGAGAGATGGAGAAGCAACCCCTTATGGGGTCGCCATGATGATTTTCATCTCAGAATTTCTAAGTGACTTATCAGATTTACAGAATAAGGAGACTACAGGAAATGTGACTTTTTTTTTTTTTTTTAAAGAAGAGTTCCCATATACGTCTATAGTGTTCTGGGGACTCTGGCCACAAGATACTTCCACTTCTCTGACTGCCTCTAACATGCCAGTCCTATAACTGTACACTGTACCGATTGTCTCTTCTTAATATAATTTGAGAAATCCAGCTCAGAGCCAACCATCACCATTACCACCACCACCATCGCCACCACTATCATAACCAACACCAGCACCAACACCACCATCACTGCTACCACCAGCACCAGCACCACCACCATCATCACCACCACTACCACCAGAACCACCAGCACCAACACCACCATCGCTGCTACCAGCAGCACCAGCACCACCACCATCATCACTGCCACTACCACCATCACTACCACTGTCACCATCACCATCATCACCACCACCATCACTAGCACCACCACCATCACCACCACCACCATTACCACCACCACCATCACCCCCACCGTCACTACCACCATCATCACCACTACCACCATTACTACTACCATCACCACCATCACCACCACCACCACCAATATTCTTCCTGGCTATCCCTTCAAGGTGCTTGAAAGTTTACCATGGAAGAATCACTCATTTATTCATTCATCTGTTTAAGGGGTTCTTACTCTGGGCTTAGTATGTGCTGGAGCAGAATGATGCAGCCTCCCAAGATCCGGGTCAACATCCCTTAAGAGCTCATTCTGCTGTTTCTTGAAGAACCAAGATGCAGGCAGCTATCCCAGATGCGTCCATTATTTCATGTCACTTCCCTACTTAGAATTCTTTATGGCTTCCCTCACTGTAAGTGAATACCAAAATCTATTCATCATAGCCCTTTGTGACATTCCTATGTCCTCTCGATTCATGCCCTGGGACCAGCCTCGTCCTTGCTCTCTGTACTCCAGCTCCCCCAGAGTCCTGTTCTCTATGGCTTTAGGATCTTCAACCTTGCTGGCTCCCTGACTAAAACAGCCTCTGCTTGTCCCAACATACCCTCTTTACCTAGTTAATTGCCATTTATTCTTAAGACCTCAGCTCAGACGTCTCTTCCTCAGGAAACTTCCCAGATCAGACAAGCAGACTGAGAGATTAAGAGGTCACAAAGCTAACTAAATAAATGACAAGGTGGGAGTCCAATTCATGTCTTCCCAGTGACAATGCTTATGCTCTCAAACACCACCTGTATTGTTTAACAGCTGTGAATGTCGGTTTTCTCATTTTGCAGCAAAGCAATCATTTTCTAAGTGTCTCTGCCATAAGAGCTCACCTCTCACAGGATTCTCTCCCTGCTCTGTCACCCATTTGCCATTGTCAGATTAACCCCTGGGCTCAGTGAACACTAGAGATAAATGCTTCCTAGGGTTCAGTAGGGTGAGATTAGAAATTAGTCAAATTCACCATTTCCACATTAGGAATGGTTAGCCTTTATTGTACCCCCAAAGGACCCCAAAACTGGTGAATTTCAAACAACAGCTATTCTGGATTTCTCACAGTGGTGTGGGTTGTCCGGGTGGCGTCTCAGCTTCGTGGGGCTCTATTTAGCTGGAGAGTTGATGAGCTGGAAGACCCAAGGTGACCCCACTCCCATGCCTGGCTCTCAGGACTGGCTCCAGGGTGGGGTGCCTCTGCTGTCGCCCCCTGAAGGGGCCACCCTCTCAGCCTGCTGGAGTGGGGGAGGGGATAGAAACTTCAGGATTTCTTGAGGCCCAGCCTAGGGGTCTCCTAATATCACATCCACTACATCCTATTGACTGGGACCCTCACAAGGCAAACCAAATTCAAGAAAACAGAGAAACAGGTACTCCCTCTTGAAGGGGAGGCCAAAGTCTCACCACAAAGAAGCACTAGAGAAATTGTCGTGAACACCTTTGGAAAAAAATACACAACCAGTGATGGTCTATGAGGCAGGGACTGAAAATAGGATTCACAAAACATTTGCCACTGATATTAAAAAAGCCGCATGAAACTATCCACATGTACTATCATCATAGCAGAGTTTAGAAGCAAAGAAACCACACATGGACTGAAGCACAAAATGAAAGACCAAAAAAAAATAGGAGACAGAAGGTTGGAGCGGGGCCTCGTAGGCGCTCCCAGGACCCACAGCACCGGGCAGTGGTTCAAGGCAGAGGCGGCTTTGACACCTCCCCTCAGAGACTGCCTCAGGGGATGGCACCCTTGCAGGTATGGGTCACCTTCCTCCTCTTCCTGGTGGACCTGCTGGGGTTCCAGAAGGCTGGGCTGGTTCTCCACACCTTTCCTGGATTTACCACTTCCTGCCCGGTCCTCTCTCACCTTTCCGGTTTTCTTCCATCACCCTCCCTATAATAGCCATCAACTCTGAAGCCTGGTGGGTTGTTGTGGTTGCAATTTTGCTCTCCTCTCTCATAGAACTACCCCCCTACCCTCCCCTACCCCCATCCCCTCTATGCTTACTTCAGCAGCGGGGGCTCAAGCTCTGAGCCACAAGCCTGAGGGAATGCCCAGGGGTCAGTGCCCACGGTATCCCCCAGGCCTCTCCATGGTCCTCTCGTCTCCTGGAGGCTCTGTGAGGAGACCCAGCTGAGAGGAGAGGACCCTGGAGCCCAAGTACCAGGACTGGAGAGGAGCCTGGGAGTGGGGAAGTGGTGTTCACACTTAGCCAGGAGTGGCTTCTTCCTTGGATGGAAACCCAGCCCTTAGTTTAGGATATGTGCTGCCAAAGCAAGCACAACCTCAGTTTAAATACAAAGGCTACTAATGCCTGTTATGCTCTCTGGGATGGATTGTTCTTTAATGAAGTGAAGACTTTCTTCAGGGCCTCTGGACACGTCTTATGCTCTCTTTGTGGAATCTTCGGGCTTTAGAGCTAAAAAAGTGCTAGCCATCACCGTGCTCTCACAGGGACCCACCCAACGGTCCTGGGTGCCAGAAGGCTCTGCCCTTAACCAGAAGGTTTTGCTGACTCTAGGGCATTTCTCTTCTTTTGAGAACGCCTGTGTTATCTTTAATTCTTCTGCAAATTTGATATTCTGGTCTGTTATAAATCTGATTGCTTTAATGAAATAGTAATGTTTTTCGGTTTCCATCAAATAATGATTTTCCAGGGAGAATATCTGACATATTCTTTTGTGTCTTCATGCGTCCCAAGCTTGGGTTTCCGGGACTGAGGACTACAGATAAAGCAGCATCTCTTGTTCCATGGGTAAGGGACTGAGGCCCCAAAGTTGAGTGACCATCCTCGGTCATGGAGTGAGCCGGCAACACCAGGCTGACCGAACCCACTGAGCTGACCCCTGCCTGGGCGTTCTCCCCTCCTGGACATTTGTGCAGGGGGTTCCCGCTCAGCCCTGGATGGGGGCTTGGTTGGAGAGAAAGGAGATGAGTGGTAATATCTTCCAGATGTGAAAAAGATGATGTTACTTCTGCAATTTAATTGCTTATAATAATGAAAGGGTTGAGAGAAGCAGGGAGTAATTAAAGATTTTGAGTCAAGCAGAAGTTCAGGTTTAGCGAGTTAATGACATTGGCAGGCACAGAGGACAGGGAACTCCAAAGCCACAACCACCTACTCTTTTTGAGAAGAATGCGGCTATGGTGACTGTATTTTATAAACCAAAAATACGGCCTGACAAAGGAATCAAAAACATGCTTTAAAAAAACACCACTTTTGACTTAGGAATTTATTTTTTATAAGTCCTAACAAAGAAATAAAAAGAAATCTATAGACTTGTACATTTTAAATGGCCTTTGAAAAAGAATAAAGCACCTATAATTGGGACTCTCAGAAAATCTGCCTTACAAATACGCCTCAAGAGAGAAGAATTTTTTTTTTTTCTTTTTGGTGTGCTGTAGACATGAGTTTGTGGGGTTGAGATGTTTTCATTTTGCTACATACCTACTCCCTCTATCAAATCCCTGAGCTCCCATGGGTCAATTCTCAGGTCCGTAAAATAGCTACGGACCTGTAAAGTTTTGAAATTCTATGAGTCTATACCTGCCTCCGGCATTTCCTTTCAAATGCGCCTTTCATATTTTATTTTAAAAATCACTCTTGTGGTTGGTAGAAGAGGAGCTCAAGGAAAATGCTTGTGTGACTCATGTGTGCTATGCAGGCTATGGCGGGGAAGAGAACGACGTGGTGAGAACAGAGCCACGGTCTCTTCTGTTCATGCCTGGATTCTCAGCAGCTAGACTGGGGATGGTGACGGGTAGGAGTGCAATGGCTACTGAGTGAATGGATGGATGGATGGATGGATGGATGGATGGATGGATCCATATTTATTGTTACTAGGTTTATTAATTCAGGGAATCGCTTCTTTTTTCCAGAAGGACCCATATATTTTCACTAAAATTCTTTGTGAAGTTTCAATCTGAAGCCAAGTAATCACCCTTTACCAACTCACAGTTTGTGTAATAGACTGGTACAAACTGATACTTATTTAATGTTAGGTGATGCAAACAAAAAGAGGATTTTGTGCTGTGAAATCTCGGTGTGTAGCTAACTGCAATGATTTAACAGTTTTATTAATGCATAAATTACACACCATTAAGTTCACCCAATTTATGTGTACAATTCAATGGTTTTAAATAATTTTACAGTGTGGCTCAATCATTATAATAATTTGAGAACATTTTTACCTGTTAGCACACTTCCTATCCCCTTGCACTTTACCTCCCCATTCCTCAACCACTAATCTGTTTTCTTTCTCTATAATTTGCCTTATCTGCACATTTCATATAAAGTGAAATTGAAAAAAATTATTGTAGCATCATCCCAATTATGACATAACCAATCTATCCCCATAGATGTGCAAAGGCATATTCCCATATATCTTCAAATTAAAGGAAGCACACCTAAATATGAAAATTGATTGCCTTCAGCTACACTTCTCTTTATTCTCCAACTTTCTACAATGTGTTAATTCTCTATCAAAAGTAGAGTGTTTTTTTTTTAATTTAGAAGTTTCTAGTGCACTTAAGTCATATTGATGATGCTATAAAATGATGATAGAGGGAACCTACAATCTTTATTTTTATGAATTAATGAAGTATTAGAGTTAGGTTGAAATATTTTTACTTATTTCCATGTTCAACTTTAGTAGCTTTGCCTCTTGGTCTGTATTTTCCCAATCCTTTATCATAAATTTTATCTCAGCTTATATACGATGCTGTTTGAAGAGGCTTTTAATCCTTCCTGGAATGAGACCCGATAGAAACATATAGGTAAACAACATAAAAGAGGATGACTTTAATACAGATGCATTAGCTAAAGGTGGATGGGGGGAGGGAATCATTAGAAGTTGCAACCCATAGTTAAATACATCAGTGTCCTCTCCAGATAAGTCAAAAAGGAGAAATGTTGACTGACCTGGGTTCTCTCTATTATCGTTTCTAGTTCCCTTCAGGGGTTCCTAATATGCAAAGAAAGTTTTCAAATTGGGGAATTAGATAAACTTTATCAGAATTATGTATGATGTCTATTAAAAATGTGAGACTTACTGAAGCAAAATCTCTTGAGGCCATGTCTAAGAATGTATCTTCCTTCCCCTGGGTGCTTCAAGTGTACACAGAAAGTTCTAACTCCAGAATGGAGGCAATGGTGAGAGCTTTACCACCTGAAAAACACATGACCCCACTAACAGCCTCCCCTGTAGTGGGACCCTTCTTTTCTGGGGACGACACGGGTTGACCAAATGACTGCCAAGCTGCCGTCAAAATACTCCAGAAACCTTTGCCCAGAGGGCTGCCCTCTGTCCTCAGCCAGAGCCCCAGCATTACCCAACTATGAGCTCAATTCCAAAGATCTGGAGTCCTCGGGTCCTGAAATTTTTATTAATATGGACAGACAGCATTCATGTGTAAAAACTTGGTGCCCTTACTCTAAGTCTGCAAACTTACTTTACTGCACTTTCCCTAAGCCTGGCTATTCTAAAGCTGGGTTTGCTTTCTCCCCAAGGTTTATTTTTCCACAATGGCCTTCCTCTGTACCAGCTTGGCTCTCCCCTGGGTCATTCGGGGGCCTTTCTGCACACAGATGAGGTCTCACCAGGAGTACAGTTTCAAGGGCTTAACTTGTCTCCAGCTTGGTCTTGAAGAGAAATATTTTATCCCCAGGTGCAAATGCAGAAAACAGGTAAACATAAGCTGTTTGCAAATGTGAGAGATGTGAGCATGGGCATTCGTTGAAATATGGGTTTATTTCAACATAAGTCTTCTTGTAATATCAGTGTCAAAAGGGAAAACAACTTGAACTGGAATCGATCATTTGCTAACATCTACCCTGCTTCTAGGTTCAGGCATCCAGAAAAAAAACAAAACAAAACAAAAAACAATTGCTTCTTTATCGAGAGAAAGAAATCTGAAGGCACTCTCAGATCGCAAATTCGTCAGTGAGCTGTATGTGCATGTGTGTATGTGTGTGTGAGAGAGGTGTGTAATTCCAAAGATTCTTTTCCCGCCCCTGCTTTCCACAGCCCATCAACAACTTAGAATATCAACAGCGTTTTCTTTCTTTTTTCATAGGAAAAAAAACCCCAGAATTTCTTCTGCTTGAATTATGCAAAACAAAGAAGCTTCAGGATGATTCTTCCCTATGAGACTCTCCCATTATGAGATGTCAAAACACTTCTCCTCTTCAAATGGACCATTGTGTTCTGGGGAGCAGTAAAGGCAGGCACTTGAATGTGTGTAAGTGGATGTGTGAGTGTGTGTGTATGGGGGGGGTATTTGTGCATATAAGAGTGTGGGAGTTTGTGTGATGTGTGACTGCTGAGTTTACCCAGTCATGGGCCTGGTGCCCAGAGATTAGGGTCCCTGCAGCTGGAGCTAAGAAGGGTCTGACCACAGAGGTGTCTGGAGCCCTGCCCAAGCCCTGCCCCATCACTGAAGGTCTCAATGTCACTGTCACCTCCAGGTACACGTACTCCTGCCCGAGACTAAACAACACTGGTGACCTCAGGTGCCCCAACTGTTCATTCCAGGGAGAAGCTGCCTGTTCCTATGGGATTTAGCTATCCCCCACTGTTGTTGATAAAACTTGAGAGAGGGAAAAGTCCTCACGTTCACAGGCGAGTTTAACGAAGGAAATGTTCTTCATTTAAGTGTTTTATACTTTTTCAAAACTTTCGGGCCTGCCATCACGGTTAGATGTAACACAGGTGGTATCTAACATAGACAAAAGGATACAGTGTATTTCTCTCATTCTTAAATACACCCCTGAACATTCTGGCATCCCTGAATTCAGGATGCAAACATTTTATCAACGGCATATTATAGTTTAACTGGAAGCGGGTTTTCGTCATCTTCAAGGCAAAAATATTAGCCTGTGATGGCTATCATTCCTCACGGGGCAGGAAATAGTCACAAGCCTGACAGAATCACCCACACCACTGTTCTCTGTCTGGAAAAGCCGCTGCCCCCAAGGAGCACACATCCCATCTGTAAAAATCTTGCTCCAGGGGCACCTGGGTGGCTCAATGGGTTAAAGCCTCTGCCTTCAGCTCAGGTTATGATCTCGGTGGTGTCCTGGGATTGAGCCACTAATCCCCTAATTGGGGGGGGGGGTCTCTGCTCAGCGAGGAGCCTGCTTCCCTCCTCTCTCTCTGCCTGCCTCTCTACCTACTTGTGATCTCTGTCTGTCAAATAAATAAATAAATAAAATCTTAAAAAAAAATCACTTTATTAAAAAAAAATCTTGCTCTAGGCCCACGGCCCCCCAACCCCCCCCCCCCCCAGCTCAAACATTTTCCCCATTCCTCCTCTCTATAGAGCACCCATGGCCTTGGGGGAGCGCGGGCCCCAAGGAAAGAATTTAATGAATTCACACACTACACTGGGGGGAACAGAGGGGCTTGGGGGAGTTTACTCCCAAGTGTTTCGCAGTTATTACCATTTTAAAAGAGTCAGGAGTGGGCAGCAAGGAGCAGAGAGTGAGCAGAGGGCCGGAAGAGTGGGCTTGCTGGGGACGAGATTTGGTGGGACTCTGGGGGGGGGGGGGGAGCATCTCTGGTGCCGGGTGCTCAGCGGGGTCCTGCCATTTCTGTCCACTGGCCACGTGTACAGAGCAAACCCAGAAACCTGCTCCGGGGTTGCCCTTAACCGAGCACCTGAACAAGCAGACAATCCCTCTTCTCACCTGAGGCCAAGGCCAGGGTCCAAAGGGCAGAGCTGAGGCCTGGAGAGCCTGAGCCAGGTCCATCCTGGCTTTCAGACCCCTCCCTGTGGCCAGGCTCCCTCTGCACTCACCATTTCAGCCACTGCTTTCTCTTCCTGGAAATAATCCACCCTCCCTCCTTGGAATTCTTTTTGCCACAGCGGGGCTAGTGGCCAACTCCTTCTCTAAAGCCCCCTTGTCCAGGCCCCTGCGGATGCACACAGACAGCAATTGAACGGTGCCCGGCCCGCTGGGCCCTGGCCTGGGCAGCCTGGTTGGAGGAGGAGGTCAGGCTCCTGCGAAATCCCCAGTGATGTGGTTGCTGCAGCCCCAGGGAAGCTGCCACAGCCGGTAATGAGGGTAAGAGGAGGGAAATTGCCGCTCCCCAGCGGTCCCTCCGAGAGCTACTGTCTCCCTGTCTTTCCCTCACCATGTCCTCCCCCATCCCAAACATTTTCTTTTTCCGAGAACCAGGTTGAACGGGTTCATTTTTGCATTCATTTTTCTCCCCGATGGACTGCAAGCTTCAATGACAAGCGGCCCTTTTTTGTAGAACTCGCTGCTCCGGGAAGACCGCAGGCGCACAAGGCCCTCAAGATCCCTCCTGCCTTCCTTACCTGGGAGTTCTTTGGGGCGGGGGGGGGGGGGGGACCATCTGCAGCCCTGCCTGCCTCCCCTTTTCACTGGGGAGTCCCTCTGGCCAGCTCGTCCACCCCCCTGCTCCCCAGACCCTCCCCGCGGCCCCAGTGCTTACTGTTACTTGACAGTTTACCTTCCTTATTTACTCTGCCACTAACATGCAGGTCTCACCAGGGCTGGGATTTATTTCTGGCTGTGCCGCCCAGCACTGCATCAGCCGTGCCTGTGAGAGAGATTGAAGTGCTCCAAAATGTTCCTGGCTAAATAAGAAATGGGAAGACTTCTACCTACGGCCATCAGTTGGTGTGGAAGCTCTCGTGTTCATTTTTATCTCCTGGGTCTATTGCTTTGAAAATGATCCACTTACTCATCCCTCGCTCTCAATTAGCATGCATTTATTGAACACTTGTTACACTGGCTGGGCTGGGCTGTGTGGGGCCGGATCCTGGCTCTGGGGTTCAAGGCTCTGGGGAGGCAGCGATGGAACCAGAAGGTTCCCACCCATGGGTGCTGGGTTCTGGTCCAAAGAGAGGCATGTGAGACCATGCAGGGATAGAGACATGACTTAGGTCTCCCAAAACAATTGCAGGTGAGGGAGAAGGTATCCTGTGTTGGACTATATTCTGGCAGAGGCCAAGGCTCAGCTGAGAAGCATGCCATTGGGGTCAAGGATGGGGGTGTGAAGCCGCTGTGGGAGGCACAGAGAGGGAACCTTTAGGGCTGGCTCACTTCCAGGAGGAATGCCCATGCAAGGGCTGGGGCCATGCAGGAAAGGTACAGAACCTGACTCCACAGACTTATGGGGACAGCTGAGGGTGTAATCATGGCCTCTGCTGAGGCAGAAGATAGAGTGGGGGCGTCTGGGAGGAGAGATAACCAGTTCTGTGTGGCCAGGCACATTGGCGATGTCCATGAGCCCCCACGTGGGGGTGTGCTGGCTCCTGGGAATGCAGGGCTGGTTCAAGAGAAGGGTCTGGACCAGTACGAGGAGTTTAGGACTTTGAACATACGAATGGCAGCTGAAGCCAAGGGGATTAGGTGAGAGACACATTGGGGACAGTGGGTGTCCTGGGTTCCCAGGGTAAGTGAGGGCTGGAGGAAGGAGGGGACCGGCCAGGCCTGTGTAGGGGAGAGAAAGGGAAGGGCAGCTCCAGAGGGGCCAGGGTGTGGTCCTGGAAATGCAGAGAAAGAAGAGATTTAGGACAACACATCAGACAAGGAGGTTCTGAAGTATCTTCCCTTGGCGGTGACTCAGGCTCAGGCACCTCCTGCAGCCCGCATCCGGGTCCCTCTGGTTTGGGGGCTCTGCATGTTCCTTCTATAGGACTGACCCCCAATTGCTGCCGGGAAGCCCCTTGTCCTGTATCAGTGTGGAAGCTAGGGACTGACGTGACCCCCGGGTTGCCTGAGGCTTAAGGACAGAGGTCCTCAACGTTGGTGGGCACCTCATTCCAGACCTTATCTCTGAGCTCTGTTGCCACACCCAAGATGTGGACGGAGGCGACCCTGAGAAATCCCAGGACACGAGGAAGGCAGATGTTCAGTGGCCTTAGGGCTGCCTCACCCTGCCTTCCTGGGCCTTCTGGGTCTTTTCAAATAACCTGGCACAGTTCTGTTGCAGCCTGTGAGCGAAGGCCCCAGACTTCCTGGCCAATGGGGCTGATTTGCTTGGCATTTTCTTTATTATTTCTTTGCCTTCATTCCCATCTGAGGACTGGCAGCCGGGCTGGGCTTCCTCACAAGGTGGACCGGGTCATGTCCTCCTCACTGGGTCACCAGAGGTGCCATCTCAGCCACCCCGTAAAGCAGCAAAGGAGAAGAGCCTTGGCTCCAGGTCACTGGACAATGGCCAGTTCCAGGGCTGCTGAGCTGGAAAAAAAGAAAAACTAAACTAAACTAAAAAAAAAAACCCAACTTTGTTTCCAATCAGACCCTTTGTACTTCACTTGATTCTCTACACAGTAAGTCTACGGCGAGGCCTTCTCTAAAGGCTCCTCTAGGGACAGGCAGACTGGTTTTGCCCCACGACAGATCCTGAGCCGAGAAGGCCACTGCCCGGAGGAGGGTTCTGCTGCTCCCCAAGGGGATCCCATCGATCACAGCTGTCTGGCCGCTCGATGGGCCCCTTCACTCTTCCCCCCCAGAGCCTCCTGCGCAGACACAGGCCAAGGACAGGGCAGCTAGAAATACAGTGAGGAACGAGGAACTTCTCAACCAAGGAAGAGAGATGAGACGGTCTGTCGTGTGGCGGGACCGTGTCAGGTCGTGGAATGAGCAGCAGCTTCCTGTCACAGCCCTGCTCTCGAGTCTGCCGTCCGCCACCTCGGTGTGGCTCTAGGACCCTGGCATGTGACGGAACTCTTGAGTATCTGAATCTGAGAAGGGCTTTCAGGGGTGTTGTGGGGGGCCAGAGTCCGGGCCTATGAAGTGCTTGAGTTCTAGTATGTGCATGGTACGCTTTGCTCTGTCAGTCATTGATTGTCACCGTGGGAATCCACACGCGCCCCATACATCGAGAGCACAGCAGCGTCCAAGTGGGATGACAGATGCCTGCCCAGGCGCCAGCCCCTTACGCGTGTCCTCGTACTTCTCCCTCAGCACACACCTTCTCTTTCTCTCCTGCTCCTCCATCCCTGGCCTTTCCTTGTGGACCCCCACCCGGCTGTGTCCATGGACTTTGGTGTTAACCTATTCAAGGGTTGGCTCTGCGCTCCAGCTCGTCTGACCCCCACCTTACTCTTCCTACGTGGGTCCTGGCACATGAGGAATGGCCATGCCATTGACAGCCTGGGCAGCAGGAAGAGGAGACATGGTGTGGGTTGGGAATGCTTCCTAAACATCCTTGCAGTGACCTGAGCTCTTCAAATAATTAAACAGAAAAATTGAACAGGGGTTTGAAAATAGCCTTTAGGGAGAGCCGACTGCATGTCAGGGAACATGCCTCATATCGGTCCTACTAGCTCCGCTTTACAAATGTGTATTTTTTTTTTTTAAGATTTTACTTATTTGACAGAGAGACAGCAAGAGAGGGAATACAAGCAGGGTAAGTGGAAGAGGGAGAGGGAGAAGCAGCTCCCCGCCGAGCAAGGAGCCCGATGTGGGGCTCGATCCCAGGACTCTGAGATTGTGACCTGAGCTGAAGGCAGACATTTAACAATGGAGCCAGCCAGGTGCCCCTACAAATGTGGATATTGAAGGCAGGAGAGAATTCGTATTTTGCCCAGGAGACAAAACCAGGATTCAGACCCAGTTCAGACTAAGAGTCTGTGATTTCCTGTTGCCCCACATTGCTTTTTGAGGAATAACCATACATAACCAGAAAGAAGCCCACCCGCAGGACGTTATCAGTCCTGAAGTCCAACTCTCCATCACCTCCCATTTCCTGCTGCTACCATGAGTCCAACAGTCACCTGCAGAGGAAAGATGTTGAGTGGGAGAAAGAAGCAAGAATCTCCTAAAGGCATAGCAGCATCAGTGGACTTGAACTCTACTTTTTTTTTTTTAATTACCTGTGCCAGCTTAGGACCAGAGGTAAATGGTGGGAAATAACCCTATAGGAAAAATGAGCTTACAACTTATCTGTCCACAAGTTCAGTAAAACACAAGTTTCCATTGTCTACACACTTCAGAGGAAAGTCACGGTGCAGGAACTCAAAGGGGAGACCTGTCTTACAGATCCTGCTGGGGCAAGCAGACCATCAGCCTCTTTCTTTGCATCTTCACTCGATACTTACCTAATCCAGGCCTGGGTGAGTTCTTGCCTGGGTTCGGGTGGGATAACTACCTGACTACCCACCACGGGGTCTCCACCTGCTCCTTTCCCTAAACACTGACTCCACTCGCCCACAGGGCCCCTACCGAACCGGTGAGCCGTGGGTAAAACCCCTACTTTCCCTCCGTGGAGTTTGGCCTTCCTTCCAGGAGCTCCCTGTCGACCTTGTGACCCCACCGGGGAGAACCAAACAGAAATATCTGATCCGAGGATGCTGGGAGTTAAGGACTTATTTTAGAGTGAGGAGAACCCTTTTTGCCATCCTTCCAGTCCTACTGATTATAATCACACAATCCACCCGTATGTATGGCCGATTCTTTCCCTAAAAGATATCCAAGAAGGAAATCTTCGCCCTCCAAATATTATCTTTAAGAAGCTGTTCTGAGTCATGCTACCTTTATCTTCCCCGTTACAGCACTCTGTTCATTTATCACACTTTACACACAAATATGTATCAGTTTGTTGGGCAAAGTTTTGTTGGTCTACTCTTTAAGCTGTTTTCTTCATTCTATTCCATTCTGTGCTCTGGAGTCTGCCTGGGACCTCACAGTTGGAATGTTGTGAGCTGAGATATCCAGTTTGAAAGGAACAGGGCTTTGGGGTGATAGATACGGCAAGAAGAAATCAAAAACTTTGTCTCTAAATTCATGCTTTTTTCATCAGTCTACATATTCACAAAACAAAACAAAATCCTCCGCCTAGGAAGGAGAGAGCTACGTGAGCCTTGGGGCAGCTGTGCCTTTCCTGAGGTCTCCCCGTTAGAGCTCCATAACCTTTGGAAGTAGGTCCTGTGATCTTCCCACTGGGCACGAGCCAGGCTGGGCAGAGGGCTGTGGCATTCAGCCCCAGTGGTTCCCTCTGAAGATTCTTCAAACCCAGATTCACAGAGGGGTTTGGAGGGGCAGCTCGTCCTGTTCTTTCCTCCTAGAAGGTGCTGTCTCTCATGTGTTATATGGAGACTTCAGCTTTTTTTTTTTTTTTTTAAAGATTTTATTTTTAAATAAACTCCACACCCAGCCAACATAGGGCTTGAACTTACAACCTCGAGATCAAGAGTCACACGCTCCACCGACTGAGCCAGCCAGGCACCCCTCAGATTTTTTTTTTTAATCTAATAAAAATAATTTTTCTAGATTAACACTGAAATGAAAACAGACTTAAAAAAATTTCTCACAGAGCAAAAATATTCAGCCTGAATAGCTCCACAGCTTGAGAAACACAGAGGGTTTGGGTAAACGTGTTCTTTCCACCAAGTGTGTTTTTTTTCTCTCTCTGGGGAAACAATGCTTTAATTTTCATCGAAGTAGAATTTCCTAGCAAATGACATCACTGTGGTTGGTATCTGAAGCGATTTTAAATTTTAACGGTGGTCTATACGTTTGAATATATGGTAGCAGGTCATTTTTCTGGATCACATAAACAGGAGTTAAAATGTAACCCTATTTCTCAAAAACTAATTAGCTTTTATCTTGAGCCCCCATCCTGCCCAATGCTAGAAACTTAAGTCGGGCTGCCTCCAGGGTTTAGCACAGATTAACACTGTAAGGACACTCCATATCATTTAGCATTTGTGGATATTTAAGTTTGTGGATATTTAATATTGCAAAATAGGTTTAAGTCAGCTCTAGGGATGCAAAGGAATTGTTTTCCCTCTGAAGAGGGTCTGTATGTTATTCCCATTTAAGCACTGTGTTATTTCCACACTTTAGCAGGACTGGAGAGCCCTGACGTTGGAAATGCTTTGTTCTTAGAGTCTCAGGCCTATTTTTGATCAGTATTTTGAAGCCACTAAAAGACAATCCCCTGGGAGTTTGGGCTGGGGGGCCTTGCAAAATCTCCGAGCCCTGTGGACACCCACATTCTCTCTCTCTGGATTGGCGACACGTCCATGAGCACATACGTGCGTGTTGGTGTGGTGTGGACCAACAAGAAAGCACCTGGTGGGTCCCCTGGGCACAGAGCTCACAAGCCAGCACCCAGGGCGTAGAGGCCAAAGTGGGGACTTTTTACTAGGTCACAGGAGAGGACACTCAAGGACAAAGTGTCCTCTCTCTAACTGGTTCCCACACCACATCTGGCTTTTCTTGTTGCCAGACTGGAAGGGTTGATTTGCTCAAATGAATGTGTTCTGGAATTTGGGAACAGTTTCCAGTTGTTCATAGCCCCGGAGAAAACCTTTTAACACTTCTGTGCCCCTCTCTGCGAAGCTCTTGTGTTTAGGTCTATGTTTGTACATTGCTGTCACTATGTTTTCATACATTTTATTTGTGGCTACTCTTCTTTTCTTTTTTTTTTTTTGAGGTAGTCAGCTCCTTAAAGACCCGTCTCATTTTGCTCTGTTTAATTGTTAACAAACTTCGTATCTCAAGAGTTAAATGTTGGCTTGATATACTATTAAAAACAAACAACTCATTTCTTAGGGGGGGAAATCATTAAAACCTTCAAAATATTAAAAATTTGGACCTTCACAAAACTCCCGAGAAATAACAATTTGATCATTCACACAAGTAGTTCAAGGGATAGGGAGGATCTGTTCCCATCAAACAGGCAGATTGCTGGGAGACTGCCCATTCTCTGTATTTTTCTGGGGCTGTATGTGAAGAGGACCCCAGAGTTGACCATTACTGTCATGCTACTTATCGTCCGTATTGATCTACTACCAAGGCTTAGATAATAAAATTAACTTAGAAAATGAGACATTTTCATGGAAATAACAGAACCCTCTGTTACTGGGTCGTATTAGTGAAATTTTTGACCTTCAAGTATATTTCAAGTATTTCTCATGGAATTCTATGGGTTACAAATATGGCTCCTCCCCCACCCCCACCCCCCGCAGATGTAGGTCGATATCTCACCAAGCAAATTAGAGCCAGCTTTAATGTTGCATAAGCTAACACCAAGGCCAAAGAAACCCAAGGGAGCCATGTTCAAGTGCTATCATTCTCTCAAAAAATATGCTTTGAGCTCTTAACATAGACCTGTATTTTTGCACAGAGCATTTTTTTTTAAAGATTTTATTTATTTGTTTGGTGAGGAGGGGTAGGGACAAACTCCACACTATGTGCTGAGTGCAGAGCCCAGCGGGGGCTTGATCTCAAGACCCCGAGATCAGGTCCTGAGCAGAAACCAAGAGTCAGAGGCTTAATCGAACACACCCTCTGCCCAGAGTGCTTCTAAGATAGAATATAACATGGAGTTTATCAAGAAGCAGATAATCGGGGCACCTAGGTGGCTCAGACGGTTGTGCGTCAGCCTTCAGCTCCGGTCATGATCCCAGGGTCCTGGGATCTAGCCCCACATCAGGCTCTCTGCTTGGCGGGGAGCCTGCTTCCCCCTCTGCCTGCTGCTCTCCAGGCTTGTGCTCTCCTTCTCTCTCACTCCTGTCCTATCTCAAATAAATAAATAAATAAATAAATAAATAAAAGCTTAAAAAAGAGAAGGATAATCTAGGGGAGCTACAATTGTGTTTTTTAAAAGTGGGTTACAAGGAAAGAAAAGTGCAAAGTAAGTTCTACACAAGAGGTAACATCAAGATGTTTCTGCAACGGGAACAAGGAGGACGGATGCCTGGGAGGGGAGGGGAGAGGGGAGGGAGGATGAGAACTGCGAGTGTCGCACACACAGCAGCCACAACCCTGGGCGGAGCGTGCATGGACCAAGGCATGAGCTGGGAAACTCGTTACTGAGGAAGTTGCCCAGCCGTGGTCCAGGCTTCAGGGCAGCACGCCATCCAGAAAGTGCTCCGAAAACGTGACACAGCAGCGGCTCTCCTCCTCGACGGCAGGGATTTTTGAGCTCCTGCTGTATGTGGGGCTCTAGGTTGTACACTTGGTGGGAAATACAAAGAAATTTAAACAAGGTCTCGAATCTCCAAGTGCTTGGGCTGAAGTCAAAGGAGCGATCCTAGGACCAGGGCTGGCATTATGCGAAGGACTGTCACTGAGGCAGCCTCTCCCCCACCCCACTGCTCCGTGAGCTGCAGCCACCTGGGGGCTGGTCCTCAGGCTGGCAGCAGCCGTAGACGCAGCAGCTGACGGCAAAAAGCAGAGTGTCCACGGGGAATCCCACTGACCTGCCTCTGGAGAGGTGCTGTGTGGCCCAGACCAGCAAAGTTGGAATTTAGTGCAAGGAAGAATTCTCCGTGGATTGGACTGTCATCTCTCTGGGGCGCACCTTCCAAGGAGCCTGTGTGAGAGTCGGGGGTCAGAAGGTTGCTTGGTGATGGCAGGTTTAAAGAAAGGAGAAAGAGACGGTCTTGAAGCTTACTGTCACCAGTTGATGGAGGAGTTGGGTGAAACTCTACAGCTGTTGGTCAAACAGCTGAAGACAGCTCGTGTCCTGCAGAGACAGACTGCCTCTCCCGTCCCCGAGAGCTGGGCCACCAGGGCCAACTTGCCTCTCCATCACCCCTATTTTTCCCACCTCACTGGCTGATCTGATAAGAGAGTCTTTCTTTAGATTGTCCCATTTGTTGGCTAATTAAACTAGAATCGACCTGCCAGCTACATTGGCCTTGGGGATATCTTTTCCTCCGCTTAAGTATTGGTATGATTATTTTCAGGTTCTTGGCAAGGCAGGGGGTGGGGGACACCTCACTGGGATATTCTAATCATTCGTGTACGTTTACGACCCAGTCGAGTCAATCATGTCTACGGAAACATCACTTACACTCTGGATGTCTGTAGAGACAGTGGCTCTCCTGCACATCCATGATCTCACAAATTCTCAAAAAAACTTTGTAGATGGTAGAAACCAGCCCTTGTCTCTAACCTGCCACGTGTCACGTGTCACGTGTCACGCTCTCCAGCTGCTTTGCATTTTTCCCTCGGTTAACCTTACCCAGTTCTGTAATGTCGATATGATTTTTGCCTATTTACCTTTGAGAAAACGGGAGTGATGGAAGTTGCCACGGCTCAGCCGGTGGTAAAAGCCTAAATCAAAGTAAGTTAAAACATCCCACACTCCTAACTCTACGTGCAGGGGTTTCTAGCTACTTTCCTGAGAACAGAATGGATCAACCCCGACAACGCAGGAACAGGCTGGTGAGCACCAACGTCCGACCCTGAGAGAAGGAGACCCAAACCCTGGAAGGCTGGGAGCGTGCACCGGAAAGAAAAACCAGGAAACAGAGGTCAGCAGAGAGACTTGGATGAGAAAAATTATGAATGCTGATGACTGTCAGGTTCATACTCCTAGTATATCCCTTTTCCAAATGAGCATCTAGAAGCTGGTGAAATGGAAATGCTGGTTTTGGATGGAGGACGGGGTGGCCTGTTTGTGGGCTTTCTCCAACGAGTAACATTGGTCAAACCCGAAACCCATCTTCATTTAAGTTAGACAAGAATAAACTGATTTATTTGTTTGTTTGCTTATTTATTTTACCATTATTAAATTTCAGAGAATAAAACGTATTCAGCATGCATTAGCCCTCCTGTGTTTCTTTGAGCCCCATGTGACTTGTCATTGGCCCGTGATCGCAGGTTTCCAAGGTTGGCATGCAGACGTTAGTGGCCGGAAGAGGCCCAGGGGAGAGCAGCTGGCTTTCCTGGGGCAGGCCAGCTCTGGGGGCTGTCCCCCAGCGCACAGACCCCGCCCCCCCGGGGGACCAGCCTCCAGTATTGCCACTTGGCAGGTGTTGCCTGATCTGCTGGGAAACTAATGAGAAATGGGGAGACTCTGGGAAGCCTTTCAACTCTATCCTGGGTTTGCAAGGACGGCTGATAGGAGGCGAGGGTGACCCTGTAGACAGTTAAAGAGATGAAAGCAAGCCTTTCGGATTAACTAAGATTTAGGAAATAAAAGGATTAGAGGGACACAAAAGCTAGATTTACGGGTTTATTTAGCCCGGGGGCAGTGTGGCATACCAGGATGTGGGCCTTCCAGAAAGAGATAAAAGGGGCTAACTCGGGAGGTCGCAGGGCAGCAAAGATGAGCAGGGTCCCCCCAAAAGCCCGCTAAATCTTCTGATAATTGAAAAATGGGCCAGAAAGGGATAGTGCCCAGTACTAATTCTAACTCCTCCACCAGGCAGTAAGAAGAGATACAATGACCGGCCATCGCATGGACGGAGGGTCAGGGCTCAAATGAGCTTAGGAAGCAGAAAGTTCATCTTCTGACAAAGTCTTAGTCACAGATTGTTTCTATCTTTGGCAACAAAGCAAAGTCTGACATCAGGGGGTAGGGGATTTAATATCATTTGCAGGTAACAAAAATTTCAAAGATGTCCTCTTTGCTCAGTATTTGTCTTCTCCCAAATTGTCAGACCAGAAATCCTGAACACTAGACGGGGCAAAAGTGTGTCTGGTCTAACCAGCTTTGTAAGGTGGGGTGTCCCCTCCAGCACCAGATGGATGGCCCTCCGTGCCAGCCAGGGACCATACTACCCAAAGGCAGAACAGTGTGCGTTAGAGGCAAGTTGCTTCTCGTTTTTAATGGTTCTTCCTCGCACGATACCTAAATCTATTGGTCCTTGTTCTGCAAGATGGAGAACTTTAGAACAAGTCCGCCTTCCTCTTTACACAACTGCCATCCAAACATCTGAAAAGAGCTAGTACGATGCCCTTAAATATTTTTTTCCCCTTGCTAAACTTCTTACCTCTCCTTTGGTAATTATTATATTTGATTTCTGGTTCTTTGGGGGACACTGAAAAGAAGGAGGGTGTTCTTCCGAGCTTCCTTCCACACTGCTCCCCAAGCCGTGCCTAGAAGCACTCGTGAGGTTTATTTCCCTGATCATTTGTCTTCCAATTCCTGCACCCCTGTATTCAATAAACATAGCCCATGAAGCTAGCCTCATCCAAGTTTTCTCCTCCCAGTCTGAGGCTATTAAAACAGATACTAGACAGCTACCTTAAGAGCTATAATGAATGCATGTTACCGCATCTGAACTTGGTATTCATATTTACGGAGCACCTGTTAGGTGTCTGGTGCCCACTGAGCGCTAAGAGTAGGTAACTAATAGGTGATTAACACATGGTCACGGCCCTGGAGGAGCTCACAGTTTAGGAGCAGATGTGGACACTTAAGTAATCATACTTAAATGTGATATAAGCTACAAGAGAAGTAAGTTCCAGGGATCAGAGTGCGGGGTATCTGGCTGTTCTGCAGATAAACAAGGAGAAAAGAACTTTCTCAGGAGGTGGAACTATACATACAGGGTTATGAAGGCAGGTAGGAATTTGGCACACTCACAAATAAGTAGCAAAGTTGAGAGGCTTTCGGTCCCGAGTGGACTGGTGTGTTGAAAAGCAGAGATACGGGAAGAGGGGTAGGGAGGGAGAAGGGGGGCGGAGGAAGGCAGAGGGGAGGGGAAGAGGGGAGAGGGAGGAGGAGAGGGAGAGAGAGGAGGAGAGGGAGGGGTAGGAGGAGGGGGAGGGAGGGAGAGAGTGGGAGGAGGAGTGGAAGGAAGCAGGAGGGAGGGGGAGAGAGAGGTGGAAGGAGGGAGAGAGAGTTAGAGAGAGGGAGGGAGAGGATGAGGGGAGGTCGGAAAAGTAGGGGAGGGAGAGGAGAGGGGAAGAAGAGGGGGAGGGGGGACACACGGGGAGGGGGAAGGGAAGGCAGAGGGGAGGGAGAGAGGTAGAGAGAGGTGGATAGGGGGAGGAGGGAGAGGAGGAGGAGGAGGAGGAGGAGGGAAGGAGAGAGAAGGAGAGAAATAAAAATGACCTCCAGCTCTGACTGGGGAGATTTGATGGAGAGCACGTATTACCTGAAGGGAGAGAATCAGCGCAGGATGAAGAACCGAGCAGACGAGCCGGGAGGGAAGGGAGTATCCGCGAATGTGCCTATTACTAACACTGGTAAAATGGTAAAAGTCACCCTCTGTTTCACTGTTTCATTACTCCTCTTTGTCTGTACCTTAAACTCATTTCCCTCTGGTCATATTTTTGAAGTTGTAAAACACATGCATAAGCTTCTGAAATAGAAGTGGATTGAGTCCAAAGACACCCAAGCCAAAAAAAAAAAAAAACTTGTGACAGTTATTTAGTGAAGTGATTCTCAAAAAATATTTTAGCAGAAGCACCTTTCTTTCAAATGTGCAAGTTCAAGGTGTGCAGAGGGTATGGGAAACAGCTTTGCCCCGGGACCAGGAGGAGGGTCCCATAGGTGGCTGCCCATGCCCCCTGCCCATCCTCCTCACTCCCTCCAGCCTCGCCCAACCTCAAGAAGGCAGCCTAACACTTCCCTTTCAGGGATAAGGAAACTGAACTCAAAGGCAGATGCCAACAGAAGAGAAAAGCCGGAAAGGCCAACCCATAGCAGAGATAGGGCCAGAAACACAAACTCCTCTTTGAAGAGCTGTGTTCAGGCGTGGGTGGAGTCAGCCCTGCCATCTTTCCTATGAGCGGAACGCGTAGAATGTCTGCGAAAGGTCTGCCTTGTGAAAAAGCGATAGACAAGCGAATAATCTGCCTTTCTAAATTGAGCAATAAATGTAAGCTTCGCAAACTCAGGGTTCATGGTGCCCATGCATTCCTGGGTCCCTCTCCGTGGCTCGGGGAGTATAACTGGGGAACGAGTACAAAAAGAGAGGAACCAAATGAGGAAACCAAGAAATGATGGCTTTTCCATTTTTGCTGTGAACCATGTGGTATGAAAGACATTGTTTGTGAAACAGAAACCCGGGCTTTTAGCAAGTATCTCTCATACACATTTGGCCATACTGCGCTGTTAATACCCGGCATGTCCTGGAGGGTCAAGCAGACACTTGACCCAAGGTGCACTGGGCAGTGGAAAATCACTCATTCCTCTTGCCTGCGGTCTTGTTGCAGCCTGACCCAGGACACTTGAACACCCGGCGGACTGCCCCACGACTCGGACAAGTGAAGGTCACGGGCAGGAGCAGAGGTGAGTACCTTCTGTCTGACTGCCTCAACTAATACCATTTCTATTTTTCCTTCTTTATTTTCATTGTCCTCACACAGGCCCTTCCGAGACTGACTTCGTGATACAAACAGTATACACATCAAGGATGGAATGATTCTCTCACTGATTAACCAAACCCTTGTTAGGTATCTGTGATAGGCCTGACAGGCCCCCACAAACCTGTCCAAAAATATCTAGAGTGGCTTGTGAGGATGGCCTTCCAGGAATAGTCATTGGACCGATGGTTCATACCAACTTCCGACTCAGCCTTTCAGTATTGTGAGGTGAATATTGTTCTCTCTGGAACCTGGGGTTGCATCTCTGAAGCCCCCTGAGACAGAAGAACTGGAGGCGTGCAGGGGAGTGGAAATAAAGGCAGGAGGACAGATTTGGGAGTAATGGTATGAAAATGTTCATGCATGCTTCTCGTATGTAGCAAAACCAAGCAATCCAGACAGCTGACTAGAAGTCTCAACTGGTGACGGGGAATGGCAGTGGAAATTTGTTTACCAGCTCTTCTTGATCTACAGAGTCTTTTCAAACCATCACCCTTGGCAGGACACGCCACATCTGTCTCTGCAGTCCCATGTGGGGGTGTGATGGAGCTTTCTGGACCTGACAAGCAGATCCCATCTTTACTTAAAATCTCGATATTCTATCCATATTCTATCGATATTCTATTAATTTTTCCATTAATTTTTTGACTTTTCAAAAGATGGCATCGAAATATGACCTCTGTTGATTATGGATGCCCCCTTTTAATTTTATGTCCACAGAGAGTGTCTCAATCTCCTTATCTAGGACCCAGGCCTGAGCCTGGGAGCAGCCAGTTTGCTTAGTTTGGTCTCCAAGGGCAGGGGGCAAGCCCAGGAGAGTCTAGCAGAAGGTGTCCTGTGGCCTCACTTTCTGCCTGTGTGGTTTTGTTTCTGTCATCATAAAGAGCATAACAATGGTCATTCTTTCTTTTTTTTTTTTTGGAAGATTTTGTTTATTTCTTCGACCGGGAGAGCACATGCAGAGGGAAAAGCAGGCTCCCAGTGGAGCAGGGAGCCTGATGCAGGGCTCAGTCCCTGGGATCATGACCTGAGCCAAAGGCAGATGCTTAACTCACTGAGTCATGCAGGCATCCCAGCAACGGTCATTCTATTCTGCAGTCTCTCCTTTGGCAACCAGCTGTTAACGTAGGAAGCTTTGGGTCTTTCTCTAGCACTAAAACCTACCATATCAATTATTCATTGAGTCTTTCCCCAGCCACGGTCCCTCCAATGGAGACTGACCCCAAGTATTCTTCTCTCACTTGGAAACATCAGAGTTGTCTTGCTGACCCTGCCTCTCCTAGGTCAGAAGGCTGAGGCCAAGGCAGAAGTTGGTCTCCCCATCAATTCCACCTCTCCTGCCTTGAACTGTCCTTGAGAACTTGTACCAGTAGCATCACAGTTGTTTTGCATTCCTACTAGGGATTTATTTCCTTCTTAAAAAGTCTGGCTCATTGCCATAGAATTTGGACTGGGAGGAAAGGTAAACAAATATATGCTCGGGCTTTACCTTGAACTTGAGCCCCTTGTGGGTTTTCTAAAGTTTTCCCATCATCTATTTAGTTACTGCGACTAGCATGCTTTCCATCTCATCTTGGATTTCAGCCTTTATCTCTTTGTTCATGAAGTTTACATTTTGTTGAGATTTGCAGAGCTTCTCAGGTGTTTTCTAAAACTTGCTAGTATTTCTCATAGTCAACTGTCAGCCCTAATATGCCCTTCCTCTGTTCTTGAATGTCACCAGCTCTTCTTGTGTGGCTCTGTACATTTCATTGGCCTTCTTTTTTTTCCCCCCATTTTGGTGGAGAAGAAATGTATCTGGACATTTGGTCAATGGGATAGGGGAATCTGATATTTACAGATAGCCTCAGTTGGCAGTGCAGATAGGATTCTGCTTTTCATCGTGTACCTTTATGAGTGACTTGTTAGGAAACTGCAAGAGTGACTGTCCTATTACTCTCCTAGAGGTACACATGAAATGACCAAGGGCTCAGAGATGGAAGCGTCATTCCCACTGCTTTTATCTGGAAAGCCAGACCAGGCTACAACTGTAAAAATACTTTCTCCATGACCACAGACAATGCTGGAATTCAGAGTTTCTGTCTTTAATCAATATTAGCTTTATTCATTTTGGTCTAAGTTATTCTCAATTTTTTCCATGAATTTTTGGTATGGATTAAGAATGGAGATGAACTCATTAATATTCACCTTAAAAACCCCAGTCTTTTAGCTGGAAGCAAGGTTTTGTCAGCCATGTTTACAATCTTCTTAGAAATAAGCTCTAATGGAAATCATATAATCTTAAAGAGACAATTGACTGTCAAAAGTATTTTAACATTTAGTGAAGAAAAATGGCACATTAAGCTACAGTATACGCCTGAGGGGGAAACCAGCTGCCATACAAGGGGCCCAGACGGAAAGAATAGAATAAAAATTAAAAGCCCAAGTCACTTTTAAAGACTGTGTCTTTCACAGTAGAAGATTAATTTAGAACATTAAGGGTCTATTCATCTGTGTTGACGGTTCCCTTTGTCATTCCATGTTCACCTTTAAGATGGTAATGGAACAGTCACTCTTACATTAAAAAAATTAAAACATTGGAACCTTCAGGAAAAAGGTCCCTGTGCTGTATGTTTATTCTAACCTAGTGAGGTTGGCAATTCGAAAAATGAGGAAGACATATCATAGTTAATCTCTTATGTGCATTTCAAAAACATTCAAACCTACATATGTCAGTTTTATGACAAAAAATGAAGACAAGTTAGTGTGTTTGAAGACTCAGCTCGTGCATAAGTAAAAGATACAGCTACGAGACCATTGTGATTCATTCTTCTAAGAAGTCCTAGCCAGGTTCATTTTAAGGAATTCTCAATTTTAGGCTATTATTGAATAATCTCTTGAAATTCTTCTCTCCAAGTAAACTCCCTTTATTGGACATCAAATACTAAATGCTTTGTGATTCTCTCTCTTTTTAAAGTAGGCTCCATGCCTATATGTGACATAGCAAAATGTAACACTTCTCTTTGAAGAAAGAGTATGAGAGGGGCACCTGCGTGGCTTAGTTGGTTAAGTATCAGACTCTTGATTTCAGCTCCAGTCCTGATCTCAGGGTAGTGAGTTCAAGACCTGTGTTGGGTCCCACACTGCGTGTGGAGCCTACTTTTAAAAAAAGAGAATGAGAAAGCATTTAATTTTTTTTTTCCTGAAAGCTTCAAAGTAATTTCTCAATAACAATTTCACAAGAAGGCTGCTGTTTTAGAAATCTGAAAATTACTAATCCATTTGTGGCTCACAAAACAATAACTGCATAATCACTAAAGGAAAACAATTTAAGAATTATCTACAGATGCAGTATTGTAGTAATTTTTAATTTGTTTAAAATAATTTAATTGAAAATTAAATCCAAGAAAGTAATAGTGTCTTAATCGGGCAGTGCATGCTAGAGTCGCATACTTAGCCAGAAAGACTTGTAGCCAGAATGAACATTAATCATATTATTTATCTTAGCTTGACAAAGCTCAGTATTATACATATTTTACATAACATTTATGTAACTTTAAATGTACACTATTAAAGTACACTTACTTTTATTTGGCTGATAAAATCCATTAAAATGTTTTAATTTTCTTTGACTTTTGGAATTTTTGTTTGTATAGCATAATTTATGTGTGTAATATTTTATCTTCTCTCTTGGACATTTATTACAGTAGTAATATATCTAAAAGTCTACAGCAGAGAGTTTAGATCGTCCACTTATTTGTAACTGAATTTGGGTTGATACACACCATACTATCTACCAAGGGTTTGGTCACCACCAATATTTCAAAAATAGGTTCAAAAGTCAAACACAACTAAATGTACATTTTGTGCATTTGAGTTAGGCTAAGACACAGGTGAAACTAAACAGCAAAGCGATTCTTAGTCTATATGAGAAATTAACTTTTATATCCTGATAATAAAAACCTCCATATAACTACCAAAAATTTAAGATAAATGTTTTAAAAGACATATCTTTGGATCTAGCTCAAATCTATTTTCTGTGCTTTACTCTTACAAATTTACTACCTGTAAAACACTTCCTGCTCTTGTCTTAGCAATGACTGGTTAACAAGGTTAACAATTATGTTATCACACTTATCCATTCAAGGAAAGCACAGAAAGGAGGCGCCTGGGAGCCTCAGTGGGTTGAGGCCTCTACCTTCCACTCAGGTCATGATCCCAGGGTCCTGGGATCCAGCCCCACGTTGGGCTCTCTGCTCAGTGGGGGAGCCTGCTTCCCCTTCTCTCTCTGCTGCCTCTCTGCCTACTTGTAATCTCTGTCAAATAAATAAATAAATCTTTTAAAAAATAAAAGAAAGAAAAGAAAAGCACAGAATGAATAATAGCAAGATGATGCTACATGTTTCGTTGAGATGGAAGGCTGGGAAAGAAACGAGCTTCCAGAACATAGCTGTTAAAGATATTAATGCTCTCTTATTTTGGGTAGGACAAGTATTGGTCAAGCTCATATGAAATGGATCAATTTTCTTTCATGTCTTCATCTAAAGAATGTCCTGCTAACTACATGTGAAGTTTGTATGAACTGATTCTTGGAAGACCACTGGAAAATATTGCTGACTTAGAGTCTAAGATGAGCGTGGTCGTGTCGTATCTGTCTTCTACAGCGGCGTGACATCTCTATGCTGTCATACGCCTTGTACTTAATCCAAAAGAGTAGGGAATGCTACAGGTAATGAAGCTCTAACGAATTAAATATCTGCCTTCTGAAAGTGTATAAAATTCAATAACTTAAGATTTAAAAATTTACTTCAAGGTACTGAGCTGGGTAGCTCAGTCAGTTATGCGTCTGCCTTAGGCTCAGGTCATGATCCCGGGGTCCTGGGATCGAGCTCCATGTTGGGCTCCTTGCTCAGCGGGGAGTCTGCTTCTCTCTCTACCCCTTTTCCCTGTGCATGATTTCCTTCACTCATGCTCTCTCTCTCTCTCCCTTTCTCTCAAACAAATAAAATCTTAATAAAAATAAAAAATTATCTCAAATTAAAACCAAACAGTAAATGCTTAAGCACCTCTTCAATTCAGAACTGTTTAATAACACCTCTGGCTAGTGAGCAAGCAAGGGGTACAAAACACTACTTGACTTTAGTCTCCAAGAACCAGACAAGGTAGGAGTTATGAACCAGGGTAGAAAAGCAGAAGAGTTTATGATCACTTCGGTCACAAAGCCTGTAACGACAAACACGAAGCTTCAGCCCCATTCCCATGATTAGAATCTTGTCCTCTCTCCCTATGTTGAGGAGCAGGAACAAGGCCAAGGCCCTTGCAGAACCGTGGTGCTCCCGATGGAGGCAGGACCTGCATCACCGACAGACAGAGTGCTCCCAGCCACCCACCAGTGCTCCGAGCTTTACGTTCTGCTATTCTTCCCTCTCACATTTATTTGCCATCATGACACACGAGGAAAGAACAATTACACTCAACGTTACTTATTATTACCATGAGCATTATTGTTACTATTATGTCACTGTACTTTAGAAGAAAAATAATTTGGGTTCAGAGGTGAATTATGGGAATTTGTAGTGTCGTTGTGGGATTATACAGATGAAGGAACCAGGAGCATAAAACAGTTAAGAACTTGGTAGCTTTGTTATACGTAACCAAGTAACATAGAAACATCCAGAAACCTTGGGTCTCACAAGATATGTTAGCCAAGTCACAGTCAGACATTCATGGCTGGTGGTGGACTCTGGAACTAGAGAGATCTGCATTTGGTCCCTGATCCCATCATGTACCCTTTATTATACCCATTTTAAAGATTGGTATAGCAATAGGGCCTACCTGGCAGGGTAGCTGTGATGTCTGAACGGTTCAGACATGGAAGAATTTAGCACAGTGCCTGATAGGCAGCAAGCCCTCAGGAGAGGTCAGCTACTATCAAACCTTCTGGGAATGAAAAGGAGCGTTCTATCTACTATAGCTTAAATTCCCGAAGTCTTGCAGGATGGAATGATGATTCTTGTCATGTGCCAGAGGTTTCTGTCTACTGTCTGATTGGATCCTTGCATCAGACTATGTGGGCTCATCGCCTTGAAGCAGAGACCTGAGACTCAGGGGTGGACACTCCATTGTACAGGGGAAACTCGCACTGCATCTGCCGGCTCTGAGGCACCACCTCAACCCACATCAATCAGTGTGGAAAAGGCAAGACAGGACAAGAATGCCCATGGCCGTGGTGTGTGTCATGAGACTCTGAGAAAGGGGACAGCCATACTAGCTGATGTGGTCAAGAAAGGGGGCCAGGACATAAACTGGTTGGGAAAAGATAAAAGGATTTGTCTAGATGATGGGAAAGGAGAGCACTCTTTGGTTCCAAGCCCTCACCCTTGGTCAGAGGATGTCTTGTGTGCCCTTGGAAGCCAGGTTCTTCTGTGTTGGCTGAGCTGACAACTGTCCTCTGTTCTGGGCTCACTGCAGCCCTGAGAAAGACTCAGTCAGCGTGAGAAGGGGAACTGAGTCAGGACAGAGAATCACTGCCCGTCTGCGCGGGGCCATCCATCCCTGATTCCTACTCAGACAGGGGGAGGCCAGGCCCACTTAGGAACCCCGACACTTGGAGCCAAACTGTGACACAGCATTTATAGCAGAAGCCTGTGAGGAAGCCTGGCCCTGCAGCGCCAACATCCTTGCTGGGAAGGGCAGACACTGGCCGCGGAGAGGGTGGGAACAGGTAGACTTCTGTTAGAGCTAGAAGGGGATTCAGTGAGTATCATACTCATTTTCCTTATTTTCTTGCTGAGGAGATGGGCTCAAGGGGACAAGAATGACATGCTCAGGCTAATGTACCAAATGGTAAGTCTCTTTCAAGGCTAGGACTTTGGGTTTTTGGGTTTTTAAACCAGCTCACAGCTAAGCTTAGATTGAGCGTGTACCCAAATCATCTGTAGAGCTTATTGAAAATGCAGATGTTTCAAGTCTTCACCTCACATATTCCAATTTAGGGCAACTGGGATGGGGCTCCAGAGTCTTCCTTCATTTTGAGAAAAACAACCCAAGTTCATACGGCCAAGCTCAAACTTTGGAAAAAACTTTTCTCTCTGACATGAAAAAAAATAGTGCCTTTCTAAGTCCTAAGAAAATATTGTAAAGGATGCAAGGACGGATTAGGTAAATATTTTAACAAAATGATAAAGAAGTGGAAAATGGTTCTCTGCAGTGTATTGACTCCTCCCAAAGGCCCCAAAGGCCCCTAAGGCCCGTGCATGTGTGTCAGGGTTGAAATACAGTACAAAGGCCAAGTTCAAACTGCTTCCCTCTCAGGGTGGTCAGAAAACACGTTGACATTTGTTGAGAACTTGGGAACTCCTTACAGTAACCAATGCCCATGGTTACGCAATGAAACATCCTTCCCAATAGCAGCCCCGTAGAAGGGCTTCCCATACTTAGGGCCTCACACTAAAACATAAAAGAGTGGTAAATGGTAAGAGGAAGTGCAAAGAAAACTTTTGGAAATAACCCCTTTTTCTTTTGCAAATGACAAAAGGAAACACTCCTTTGAGATCCTAGGTAATTCAAAAAGTACTTGGGTGGTAGGTCCGCTTGAAGAAAGAATGAGGCATCTGGCATGGATTTCTCTTGGTTCCTATGTTCTATCTAAATTTCTTGCTTTCCATTCTGTTTCTAGTGCTCTCCACAGGGAGCAGGGTCATGAGGAATGATTGGAAGCATGGGTTTCGGGATCAGATGGGGGTGTGTTCTCAGCTTGAACCGCCATATTGGTGATCTTGGAGATTCCATCTCTCTGGGTTTGCATTTATCCATGTGTATTTTCAGTGGTGACTCTACGGACACATGAATATGATGAATCCAGGTAAGGCCCAAACCCTTAGCATGCTTTTGACTCTCACATCTTACATCCATCAGCAATTCCTGCAGCTCTACCTGTGTTGTATAGTTTACCTTCTCTGCTCCCTCACCCTGGTCACAGACCATCTTTCCTCACCTGGGCTATTGTAATGGTTTCCAAATTGGTCTCCCTTTTTCTTCCTTTGCCTTGCTCCTTCTGACTTTTCTCAGAACAGCCAGAGCACAACACTCCTTGGCTCAAAACCTCCTCTGGCTTCAGGAAAACCAATCTTACCTATTGTACCTGCAGAATCCCACATATTTGCTCCATCCCCACCCAAAGATGACTGTTCTCATGTCTCACTGCCTCCTCTCTGGCCTGCTCCTTTCAGCTACTCGAGCCTCCTCACTATTCATCAAACATATCAGACTCATTTCTACCTCAGGCCATTTGCACTTCTTGTTTCTTCTGCCTGGATTGTTTTCCCTTCAGATATCAGCATTGTTCACTCTCTCACCTTTTAAGTGAGATATTCTCCATGACCCTATTTAAAATTGTGTCCCCACCCAACCCTCCCCACCTTCTTTCCTCACATTTTCCTTTTTATTTTTTTTTCACATTTTCCTTTTTAAGATAGTGGTTATCACCACGTTTCACATGACAGGTTTTGTGTGTTTGTCTTTTTGGCTGCCTGTTTCCTATCACATCATGGTGAATCTGGCTTGTAGAAGGAATAAATACTTAAATACTTGTAGAAGGAATATATAACCTATAATTATTTTCATTTCAACAAGTTAGATAAGTCAGTAACAGACAAGTGTGGAATCCTTTAAGTGAGAAAGATCTTGAAGAAGTGAGTTTTGTCTGTAAGTTGTTATATGGCATGTCTCACTATTTTCTGACCCTTACTGATTAGCGGAACCTGAAGGCCATAATTACTAACAAGTGATTTGGTGATGACCTTTCTTATTTCTTTTTTAATCTATTGCCATTCATTTGTTCTTTTGTATTTTTCAGGACAGACCAGGTTATATTGCGATAACAAAGGAACTATGAAATTTCAGTGACATCACACTGTAGGCTTCTAACTCACTCATGTCCAACTTGGTGCAGGGTGTGTTCTGCTCCACATGGGTTTCAGGGATTGAAGCTGGCAGAGACTCCACTATGTAGGATTTCTCTGACTCAAGGAAAGGAAGAAAGAGACTACAGGCTCACCCTGGGGCTTTCTGCCTCAGCCCAGAAGTGACACAAGCCTCTTGTGCTCCCATTTAATTTGGAGTGGCTCCCTCTAACTTCAAGGACTCTGTGAATTGTGGTCTCCTGTAGGCACAGAGCAGAAAGGAGAATGAGGACTGCTGAACCCCAGTATTGCCTGGCACTGTTTCAATTCAGTAGAAATTGTTTAGATGCTATATCTAGGACTCACATGCACTAATATTTTGATCCATTTGCTATAACCAAAGTGAAGTATCATAGAAAGAGAACCTTATAAAAAATCAGCAAAAAATAACAATCTTCATAGGTACACGAAACGCCAACATCCTTACTCAGTTTAAAATTGTATTTTCCACATATCCCTCTGTGGGCATTATTAAACAAACTTATAATCTTTTAAGTTGTTTTTCTTCTTCATCTTCTACTTAGCTGCACTAAAAGTTCTTCTGCTTCTGTAAATACCAGAATACAAAGAATGGCCCCCACCGTGTAGGAAATGGCCCAGGGCGGGAGGGTCTGTGTTCCAGGCTCTATGCAAGGAACGCTCACATGTTGTACCCAACTTAACCCTCACTGCGACTCTGGGAAGGTGACCTTATTTCCCTCTGTGACGTGCTCAGTGGTCACTGAATGACAAGGCAGTCGTGCTGTAACCAAAAGTCAAGTGTCTTGGACTCCAAGAGCTGTGTCCCTTCTAGGACAAAAATGCTAGTGTGGAAGACTTACTTTCGTAAACCAGGCAAAGCTCAACTCCACCAGGCAATGACAGCTCTAACACCAGAAAGTTCGAACAGGAAGAGGCCTGGAAAGAACCATGTTGGTTGGATTTCTTTTTTAAATGAATAATAAATGGAGCTCAGTGAGGGCCAGAAGGGGCCTGGATATTTTTACATACAGTGGGGCTGTTTCTTAAAAACAAACAAAAAGAAACTCTTGCTCAATAACTGCTCAGGCTTACAAAGAATCTCAAACCTACTAATCATTGCCGCTGAGGGTGATATGATTCTACAGGGTAGAGAAATGGGTGAAAGGGGACAGAGAATGTGTGTTGAATCTCCTGTCTATTTTCATTCATTCAACCAAACTATGTGGAGCTCCTGGCTCAGAGCCCACTCCCTCCACCCCATTCACTCCAGTATTTCAAAGGGATGGGATATGCACAGCGGAAAGGAGGGAGAGAGAGTCTCTAGACTCTAGAAAGCTCTGACCCTCTGGTTTCATTCTTGGATTCACAAAAAAATCAGGGTTTTTGTTTGTTTTCATCACTGTGTACTCAAGAGATTCCCCCCCCAAATCCCCAGAACTCCTACCCGAATGCTTGATGTCAGTTAAACCGGGAAGTTTGGCTTTTTCTACCCTGTCAGAGGGCATCATAAGGTTCCCTCTTGGAGGGCATTTCTCCCGGAATCTAGGTGTGTGGGAATTCAGCATCGTCCTATCCCCCACCCCCACCCCCACCCCACAGCCTTGCCTGGCCACCCAAGCAGTACCATGGAGCTCTGGTGGATACTGACTCCCTGATGCCAGACTGAGCTCCAGGCATGTGGTGGGGAGGAAGCATAACCTCATTTTACACAGACCAGAAGAATCTGAGAGTTGTCGCCAAGGGTCTGCTGTTATCCTCTCTCCCTAACATGGGGTCTCGTGTTGGGGGGAGCTGTCAGTAGGGATGGAAAGAAACTATGTTCATAGAAGAATTCCCAAGGTCGGTCAGCTCCATTGCACTGTGGGTGATGTTGGAAGGTGTTGGAAGGTGGTACGGGAGACAGGCTGAGAGCTAGGTGAGCAGACCCCGACATGAAGTTTTCAATCCTTCACTTAAACTCAGGAATGGTAGAAATACGGGGAGCTGCAACACAAACAAAAGCTCCGAGAGTAGCTTGGACCGTTAATGTGCATGCCGGAGAAAATGGAGAACCTTCCGTGTGGGATCCCAGAGGATAATTCACTTCTGCTGTGATAGATGCTGAAACTTGGAACCTCTGTCCTTCCTCTTCCTTTGGGCCAAATCAAACCCAAACCACCTGAGAGAGCGTATGTGGTTCATAGGACTCACGACATAAGGAGCAGATGGGCTGGTCTTGAAACTGACAGCTCAACTTCCTATAAGGAGCGTCTTTGCCCAGAACACAGAACTGTGGAGGCAGTTTTGAGAGGCATTCAGGCGTGGCTTCCTGTGTGTGCCTCCATGGGCAAAGAGGAGGCCAGCACCAGCTGTCCCCTTGCTAGGGACTAGTAAGGGAAACAGGAAGCAGGCAGGTAGGTCTGGCTTAAAGCCTCACCTAAGCAGGACAGGAGCCAGGGGAGGCTGGGAACCCTTTGGGGAGCCCTTTGAGGATTCCTGTGGGCCTCTAACAAGGAGGCCATGAATGTTTTGGCCTGCTTCCCACCCCTAGAAGCCTGCAGCTGGGCAACTGCCTGGCTGCGGAGGACAGGTTGTAAGCAGGGGCCCAGCACACCTCCCGGACCTGTGCACTGTGGTCCTGTTTCTGCTGTGTTGTTCTGCGTGTGATGTTCTTGTTTTGTTAGAGTGTGTGCTTTTTGTTGTTTCTTGAGACCAGATGAGTGCTGGGGGCATCAGGAAGGATGCTCTGTGAGCCGGACTGTGAATCCATGTGGCAACACATCTCATCAGACCCAAGAAACCAGCCATCCTTAGAAGGGCCTCTAGAAAACCACAGGGCACAAACCCTTGTGATGAGCTCATTTTAGACTTAGAGAAGAAAAGCGAAAAGAGGTCAAAGAGTGTGTTTATAATTCATTTCCTTCCCTTAGTGTTCAGATCTCCCCCAAACATGGTAGAATTATGAACAGGACTTAGCAGTGGCACAATACATTAACCAACCAGCAAGTGCATTGGAAATTCAGCCCTTTGCCCCAATGTCTTCCTCCTGTCCTTCGCATGCAGTCAAATTTCCTCCCGAACCCCCTCCACTTTCCCCTCGTGGGTCAGAGATAACTTGTTTCTCAGAAATGTAACTCTTGGAAAGGAGAAAGTCTTTCCCAATTCAGCCAGACAGAGTCCTTTGTTCCCATTTAAACTATCTTTTGCTTATTGATAAGCACCCGTGTCCCACTGGACAGAGGCTATTAGCAGGGACTTCTCTGCTTCATACTTCCTGGGTACAAAATAACCTTTGGTTTCAAGGCCAAGTCCCATTGCTGTGTGATCTAATGGCTCCTCTCAACCTTGAAAAGCAGGTTGCCTAGTGATTTCTTCTGCAAAATGACAATTTTCTTCTTCATTCTTGAGTGATGGCATATTTACTTGAGCTGTTTGCTCTTCTCCCTTAACATTTTTCCTTCCGGCTTTCTGAGAAGTCAATTCTCAGTACTTTTCCTGCTCCTTTGAAAGCCGCCCCCGCCCCTTTATTTCTCAGGGAACTTCTGAGAGTTTGAGCCTTCTGAGCCTTTGGCCATTAGCAGGTTTCTTTTATGGTCCCAGCTATGGTTTCCTTTTTTATTAGCGTATCTTTTTTTTTTTTTTTTTTTTTTTTTTTGAAACACAACAGGAACTGACACTGGCTTTATTATCTGAAATTCCATTGCACAGGGACTGCTCTCTTTTCCAAGACTTGCCGAAAACACAGATGTGTCCTGGAAATTAAAACAACTTGCTGTGGATTTCACATGAACGTGAAAATGACCACTATCCCATCCTCCGGAGAGGAGAGATTTTAATGGGGAAGAAAAAAGACATGGTCAGTGGTTAGTGGGGCCACTTCATAGGGCGGAAGGGCTGACCCAGCCGGCGGGGCATCAAAGGCAGAGGAAGGATCTGGCAGCTCAGATGTCTGACTTCGGGAGGCTGGGGCTCTCCCATCCAGCCGTGCTGCCCTCACATTCTGGCTCCTTGCTCTCCCTAGGGGGGCAGGCTGTGACTTGGCTCCCACAGCGGTGGGCTGAATGTCAGCTGGGAGGCACCCCGCCTGCACCTTTGCTCTGAACTCCTCTTCCCTGCACGCCTGCACGGGCAGGAGGGGTGATTGAAACCCTAGATCGGGGCTTTCTGCTGGTAAGCAGGGCATCCAGATGGTAGAGCTAAAAACAAATTGCGAGTGTAGACTGGCCTGGCAGCGGGAGAGAGAATGTTTTTTCTATCATTCATAAAAGCCAAAGAGGGGAGAGGGCAGAGGGTGAAGGAAGACTGTGGGATGGGCAGCTGCGGGTCTCACGGGTGCTGGGGCTCTGATCCTCAGGCCACACCCAGACCCCCTTGCAACTCACAGAGGAGGCTCCGTTAGGGGTGCTGGTGGTTATGGTCTGGGAAGGCCCCCTTATAGGGCTCCTAAAAGATGAACAGCATAGAGAAGAAAATGAAAACGAAAAACACTTTATTTGAAAGACTTTAAGGTTTATTATCAAAGCACACTGATAAAGCTGTCTGGGGTGGGGGGGTGAGGGGGAGAAGCAGAATTTTGCTGCATTTCCAGGCCAGAGCCTCTAAAGATTCACCTGACAGTAGTGTCTGTGAAGACACTGGAGCCTCCTGTCTGCTGTGACAGGGGTGACCGTGGCTGGGTCTCATGAGCCCGGGACTGGGGTAAACCATGACTGGGGCCACTTGGAGCAGGAGTCAAGGAAAGCGATGGAGGCCTTCGGGGATGATGGAGAGCAGATCCCGGGTCGGAGCGTGGACTGAGTATGGTGTATATCCATTGCAAAAATCCCTGTTTTGATGGTCCTGCTATGGCGTAGGGAATGATACTCCCAGATCAAAGGGTTGTAACGAGGATTGAGTGGAATCGTAAATACGACATGCTCAACCGAGCCTCTGGCACGTAGGAGTGGCTGAGTGCATTTTGGCTCATGCCGTCCGTACTGAGCCAGAAGCATGGTGTGCGTGCCCATGTGCAAATGTGTGTGGGGGCACATGTGTGTGCCTGTGTGTGTTTTGCACGAGTGTGTGCATCTGTGTGTAAAAGGTGGCCAAGATGAGTACAGAATTAGCAATGCTTCTGACAACGAATCAGTGGTTCTCCTGTTTCTCCACACTCTGTGTCAACCGGGGCTGCCGCCAGCCCCTCCTCTGAACATCCACCTCATGTTCTATATTTCTCATGGTCTAGCAAGACTTGAGTAACTGGTCATCTTTGCAGTTTTGAGATGAAAATATCGCATCCTTCAGGCCAGAAATCAGACGTATTCTTTGTAGCTGTAGCCGGAGACTGGGGGAATCCTTTCTGTTGAGTTCACGCTGTCGAGGCTGTCTGAGAGGCGGTGACGCTCCTAAGGAAGCCCCTTTGCCAAGAGGAGCCCCCTGAAGTGGGACGAAGCCATCCAGGATTTGGTATTTTTGTGGAGAAATGCATTAATGTGGCTTTTTGTGATTTGGCCTTGGCAGGATGCGGTGTGCCAGAAGGTTCTCTGGTCCAGCTGTGAGGCTGCCTCTCACATGCCTCTCACATGCCCGGGAGTGTGTGGTGAGACCTGGTGCAGCCAGCACCGAGCGGGTGCAGGGGGACCCTTGGTGGCCAGTCTCAGAGACACCCCCTTCCATGGGTTGGGGAGTGTGCTTCATGCCCACTCACACAGGGAGAGGCCACAACTCCTGGTTGCCAGGGAGGAACACAATGGAACTTACCCCAGTCTTCAGTATGTCTTCTTAGGGGGTTCCTTTGTTTCTAAAACCTCCAGAATGCACACTTCATTCCTCCTCACAATGCTTTCATCTAGATACGTCTATGAGGCTAAGAATAAGAATTCTTTTTTTTTTTTTTTTTTTTAAGAATAAGAATTCTTGAGAGGCTTCTACGAGGCTAAGAATGAGAGTTGTTTGGAAACGCAGCAGGACGTGAATATACGTTCTGTTCTCAGCACTGTGTGGAAGATCTCCATTCTGGCTCTGTGTATTGTTTGGTTGTCCTTATATACCATATTTTAAATTAAACTATGAAAGAGCAACAGGTAACAGGCAGAGATGGTCAAACCATGTAATAAAAGCCATCGTTGCTGGTAACTCACTCAGACAGAAATGAGCCCTGGGCCCATGTGCTAAAGCATCAGGCTTCCCTGAATTTTTTCTGTATATTACAGGATCTTGCTCTGAAGGGTCATTGGGATTTACCTAGTTGGGTTCAAGGTAGAACAGTCTGTGAGGAGGCTAAGAGTATAGCATATGCCATTGAGCTCATGGACTCTGAGCCTCTGGGTCAAAATCCGGTTCCTGATCTCTCTGGCCCGAGAAGAACCAAGATAAGGATAACAATAGTATTTGCCTCCGAGGGTTTTACAAGGATTAAATGAGCTCAAATTTGTGAGCTTTATGTAGTGTTTGTTATGACTCAGGACTGTCAGAACACAAGGTAAGAATTTGTTGGAAATGACTCTAACCCATCTCCCACAAGGAGAAATACAAGTCTTCCTATTTCTGTATCTACTTACATACATTGAATATAAAGGCTACACAGTGAATTCCTGCATTCAGCTCCACATCCTTTTCATCGAAAGACTACTGATAACCCTTATCAATCATGACCAGGAGAATAATTTCTTGTCTGTCTTCTGTTCCAGCTCCAGAGGACTCTTTCTTGTGTGTCTGTATCTTAGCAATCCATTCCTGCTCCATCAAAATGCTGAAGTATCTGCTTCCTGCTCCAGCATCCCTCCGAGCCACAGCAAGCTAGCAGCCAGTACCAACATGCAAAAAACACTATCTTTAGGAACTTGACGTTTGATAATGAATTTTCGCAAAAGGAATGATTTCCTGCCAGTTGTCTCCGCCTCTCATTTACCACTGTGTTTCCGCTTAAGCACAAATAAATAGAGTAAAGCAAACGTATAAATGAATGGAAATGGTGGTCCTCTGACTGTGGGTTATAAGAAAGAACACCATGTGCTGCTGTAATTTTGTCACTTTCTAACCAGAGAGAGTTCTGTGGTCATTCTCTTGACCTAATATATGTTCTACCATAATTAGTATACTCTATGTGCTACTTGAAGTTCTAGCAATCTGAGGGACCGCTCCTCCAACCCCGATCTACACAGCATAAGACCCTTCCTTGGTAATAACGTGAAATATGCTTCCCCCTTGGTAAAGGTACTTAAGAGAATTTTTACTTTGCCCATTCACTTCAATGGGAGCCCTGAAGCAGTGGCAAAGTCTATGTGGAAATGTTTGCTTTTTTCTGAATTTTTTTTTTTTAAACAAAGCTCATAGATTGCTTTTATAACTTAAGAAGAAAAGCATTAAGGAGGGGGGAAGAGTGGAAGGAGATGTGACTGTGATCTTGGAGCCACGTCACTGTTGTTACTAACTCACCTTAGCACTAGCAAATGAACAACAGAGCCCAAGTCTGTCTTTGGTGTCAGTGACCTGGGTCTCAATTCTTAATGCCACAGCATAATAGCAATTGATTTTCCAAGTGGCAACCTGGTTCTCTAATTATGTCCAAACTCCTCCAGGTCAACAATCTTCAGAAAAAGATCTAAACTCTTGAATACTTTTGATATTAGTGTGACTGATGCCTTATGTTTGATTTTTTTATAGACAGAAAATAGAGGGTCTATTAAATAAACTTTATTGTGAGTCCACTGGGCTCAGCAGTTAGGATTTAACTGCGTAGACAATAGCTTTGAAAAACAATTGCACTAAAGTATTATCTTACATTTTATCCTATTTTTTACAAGAGATATTTAGCCAAACATACCCATATGGATCCTCATAGCCATATACATAAGTACTTCCTCAAAAGGTTATGATTATGATTTTTAATAGTACCATATTATACCCAACTTTAGAGGAGGCAATTTCTTATATGCCCAGTGAATTATTAAAACACACCGTTTAAATACAGAAAATGTTATGCTCATGCATATTAAAATTCCTTAGTGGAGTGGGTGAATGTGAGGGCTCTGACATTGAAATAACTGGGTTCAAGCTTGGCTACATCATGGTTATCAATTAGGATCAAGTTCAGCTATCTATAATAGAAAAGTTCAAAAGAATAAAGGCAGAAACACGATAGGAGTTTATTTTTCTTTCAGAGAGAAGTCCAAAGCAGGGCTCTACAGTTATTCACTACCCAGACCCCTTGCTAGCCTCCACATTACACTCTCCAGGGCCTGACCTGCATCCTAAGGTCATAAGATGGCTGTGGGAGCTCCAGCTACACTATCTGTATTCCAGGCTATGCAATGGAGAAATCAGCAAAAAAGACAAACACCTCCTTTTGAAAAGATTCCCGGAAGTCCCACACAATACCTCCTAATACGCATCATTGTCTAAATGTTGGTCATGGGGTTGTATCTAGCCATAAGGGAGGCTGGGAAATGCATAGTTTTACCAGGTAACAATATAATTTAATATCTTGGGCTGAAAAAATACCCCATCTAATAGTGAGATTATATGGTAGGATTTAAGGAAGATGTCTGATTACTGAAACTCAGCCATTCAAATACAGATTTATTTAAATAAGATGTTCGTGGCCACACTGGAGTCCTGGGATCAGCGTGTATTTGTGGATGAACTTGCAGCCTGTTTTCTGGAGAGCAGCCAATTGTCTTCTGTCTCATGCCTCACTCTACACTCCAGCCACACTGGGCTACTCTGATGTCTTCACAACACACAGTTTGGTCTCATGCCCCTTTCTTTCTTCATCCACTTCCTCTGTTGGAGATGCCTTCTCCACTCCTAACCTGAGGTCTCCTGGCTAAATTCATCTCATTCTTTAAAATAAAGTTTAAATGCCTCCACTTCCATGAATATCTTTTTGGTCGCATTAATATAAATAAGTCTCTTGGTCTCTTGGCCTCAGGTTACATTTTATTGATGGTTTTATCTCTCATATCACAATTTTGTGTACGTGTCTTTTTATTGTTGTTGTTGTTGTTGTTTTTATATTGTACACCTCTTGAGGGCAAATACTGTCTTAATCATCCTTGTGTCCTTCTCAGTACCTAGTACAGTGGGTTAGTGTATGGGAGGTGCTCATTAAAAACACATTGAATGAACTAGTGGAACATAAAGTAGCGAAGAGAGTGCACTTATTCAGGCAAATAGGATAATATTCCAACTCTAGAAGATGAACTCTCAAACTATTTTGATGCAATTCTCTGACATTTAATTGATGCACTTTGACATGTTAAATTTGGTGCAGTTGGTAATAACATTTATGCTAACGGTTTTGGCAAATGGATTATCATATGAACAAATATGTCAACCAACAAGGTCATGGCAAAGTCGGGTCTGAACTTCATAACCATGTTGCCATCCTGTCCACTAAGTTAGCTGCCAGGCTTCTAAAACAACAAAGCAGAAGTGATAAGTCTAGCTTTGGCTTAACTAGTGTGTAATGGGTCATAGTGTCTGTTGCCTGTTCACTTAGACAGACTATGGGAATGAAATTGTGAACTAATAAAGATGTCCTATTTAAATATAGGAGAGGGCATTAAGCATCTGAAGCCACAAAGCCTGCTTAAATAAGCACAGAAAACAGTGCCCAGGTTTCACCTTTAACACTAGACACTAAAAGAAAAGCTGAGAACCTGAGAAAGATACTTAAGAAGACAGGCTAAAATAGTTAAGAATAAGTATAACAAAAGAAGTAAAAGATTTATACACCAAAGAGTACAAAACAACATTGAAAGAAATTAAAGAAGATGTAAATAAATGGAACCACATCCCATGTTCATGGATAGGATCTGTTCATATTGTTAAGATGGCAGTCCTCATCAAAGTGAACTACAACTTTAACACTATCTCTATCAAAACACCAGTTGCTTTTATTTTTTTTTGCAGAAATTGGCAAACTAATCCTAAAATTTATATGAAAATGCAAAGCACCCAGAATAGCCAAGGTGATCTTAAAAAAAAAAAAAAAAAGATAAGAAAGAACAAAGAAAAAAAGAAAGAAATCACTCTCTTGATTTCAAAACTTACTCCAAAGCGCCAATAATCAAGACTTGTGATATCGGATAGACCTATAAATAGACTTACAGGGTAGACACAGAGATCAAAGGAATAGAATTGAGAGTCAAGAAATATATCTTTGCATTTATAGTCAATTGATATTGGACAACAGTGCCAATATAATTTGGTGGGGGAAAGACTAGTCTTTTTAACAACTAGATATCTACATGTAAAGTAATGAAGTTAGACCCCTACTTCATACCATACACAAAAATTAATTCAAAATGCATCACAGACCTAAATTTAAGAGCTAAAATATAAAAACCCATAGAAGTGCATGCCTGAGTGGCTCAGATGGTTAAGCAACTGCCTTCAGCTCAGGTCACGATCCTGCAATGCCAGGATGGAATCCTGCATTGGGCCTCCTGCTCACTAGGGAGTCTGCTTCTCCCTTTGACCCTCCCCCCTCTCATGCTCACTCTCTTTCAAATAAATAAATATTTTAAAAAACAATAAAAATAAAAATAAAAGCCCATAGAAGAAAACACAGATGTAACTTTTAGTGTTTTTTGATAAGGCAAAGTTTCTTAGATAAGACACCAAAAGCGCAAGCAACAGAAGAAAAATTAAATTGCATTTTCAAAATTCAAAATATCTGTGCTTCAAAAGACCCAATCAAAAAAGTGAAAGACAATTTGAAAGATGGGAGAAAATATTTGACAGTCATATATCTTATAAGGTCAGTGATCCAAAATGTATCAAGAGTTCTTACAATCCAAAAAGAAAATAACCCATCAAAAAATAGTCCAAAAACTTGAAGAGACACTTCTCTACATATCATCTAAAGTGGCTGATTAGCACCTGAAAAGACATTTCTAATCATTAGTCCTTAAAGAAATGCAAGTGAAAGCCAATGAATTACCCCTTCATGCCTACTATAAAATAAAAAAGGCAATCGATAACAAACATTGGCAAAGATGTGGAAAAACTGGAACTCCTCTATACTGCTGGTTAGACTATAAAATGATGCAACTCCTTTTAGAAACAGTTTGGTCGTTCCTCAAAATGTTAAACATAAAATTATGATATGATGTATTAATTCCACTCTTAGGTCTATGCCCAAGAGAGTTAAAAGCATTATGCATGAGGTCTCTATAGCATCAGTATACATAACATCCAAAATGTGGAAACAATCCAGGTATCCACCAAGCAATACATTGATAAAGTACAGCATATCCATACAAGAGAATATTATTCTGTCATTAAAAGGAATGAAGCACCGATACGTGCTATCACACGGCTGGACCTTGACAATGCTAAGCAAAAGAAGCCAAATATTTTAAAAAATCACATGTTGTGTGATTCCATTTATGTGAAAAGTCCAGAAAAGGCAAATCCCTAAGGACAGGAAGTAGATGAGTGGTTGCCTGTGAATGGAGAAGGTGGGAATGCGACGCGATTGCTGATAAGTACGGGCTTTCTTTGGAGGATGGTAATAAGGTTCTAAAATAAGATAGTGGTGATGGTCGCAGAGCTCTGTGGGTATACCGGAAAACACTGGTGTACGGCCATACCACCCCAAAGGTGTCCGATCTCATCTAAAAGACACTGAATGGTACACTTCAGAAGGATGGATTTTATGGGATGAGAGTTGTAACTCATTACAGCCACTAGTAGAATGAAAATAAGGAAAGGAGAGAGGCGGGGGAGGGGGGGGAAAGGGAAGTGTGAAGGGAGGAAGGGAGGGAGGCAGGAAAGACGGAGGGAGGAAGTTACGAAAGTGTAGTTGAGCCTGTTGACAGCCTGAACCGAGCTCTGTTCTCTCCTCTGAAGGGAGAAGAGAAGTGTTCAAGTTATTTTAGAGACATTCCCGTGTGTCCTAGCAGACAAAAGGACTTGAAAAAAAGCTGTACCCTGGGGGGCAGCGTGTTTCCATCAGAAAAGGACCACAAGGGGCTCCAGGGTTCTGGAAGTGTTCTCTGTGTTAGTTTGGGGTCAGTTTCATGGGTGCTCTTACATGCAAACCCCCCTCAGGTCGTGCATGTGTGATTTGTTCACTTTTCTTTGTTAGACCTCAATAAAATTTACTTTAAAAAAGCAGAGAAGTCCTGCTGTTTCCTTTTATTTTCAAAGGACGTAGCTTTCTAGCAATTCCAAATGCAATGTGGAGAAGCTCAGGGGAATTATGAGTGTGGCCCTCACCTGGAAAAACCACAGCTTCAAGGAAGAGAGGACAAGAGGCCAAGGGGTCAGTAAGCCTCAGGGAGCAGGCCAGGGCCTTGGCACAGCGTGTGAGGACTGACCCCTGTGACCAGCAAGCTTGGTTTTGCGCCTGCTCAGAATATTAAGCCAGAAGCAAGCTTTTCACAGTCTCCCTGCAAGTTTACAAGGGCCAAGAAGGCAGGGCTCACGTATGCCTTGTCCCTTGCCATGTCTGTGGTTCCCACCACCGGCTACACAGAGTACACACGTTTTTAAATGAATACATGAATTTTTGTTCACTGATCCCCAAGTTCACAACACAGGTACTTTCCCATCCTCACTGGAAACAGTAGTGTCTTGTTATTGACTGTGAATGTGTCACGAATGTTCATGCCTTGATGTCTGCCAGGCAGGACTGGGGACCCAGTAGCAGGACCAGTTGGTCTCCCAGGTGGAAAAGCTAGTACCTGTGGCCAGCCAGATGTTCCTTATGCAACACAGTCACCCGAAGGGATGTGGCTTACCATACAGAAGACGCCAGGCACAGAGGGCCTTGAATGTTGCAAAAGTAGCCCCCTTTATGGGCTTTGCCAAGTTAGGTACAGACCTCCTATTGCAGGACTGCATCATGGGCACCAAGTCTCTGGAGCAAAGACCTTTATCCCTCCCTCCTTTGGTGTCTGAGCTTCCATGCACAAAGAGTTCAGGTTGGGGGACTGGGCTCCTACAGGCCAGCTTTACCTGGAACATTACTTGCATGGTGAGCTCCCTGGAGACAGATGGCACAGTGTGCCCTGGTCAAGTTCACACTTAGGAATTGTTACACCAAGGTCATAGACACCACATAAATGGGCCTTCTCTATGAATTTGAAGATCTTAAGAAACTACTATTTTGAGACTTGAACTTCCTTTCATGATTTCCGTCTCAAACATAGACTAGTCTGCCTTTCCTCTCTGAAGCTATTTGCATTCCCAGCCAAAACATGAGATTCCTGAAAACTCTTTTCATTTAAATTTCCAAAGAGTCAGGCTAGCGGTCTGAGCTGTGCAGAGGATGGGCAGGATGGAGTTTTGGTGCCATGACTCCCGACTGGTTCACCTGTGACCTGAGCCAAGTCTCCTTCCTTCCCTGTAGCAAAGCTCCACAGCCTAAAGGATGATCCCCCACTGTCATTTTCATTTCTGCCTCACAACCTGCTAGAATCCAAGTTACCATACTCTACACCTGGAGAGCTTAAATATATGAGTCGTGCTCAAATATGTATAACAGAACATCATTAGGTTCTTCTCCAGGGGGAAGAGCTACAGTGATTTGGTAGAAGTTATTCAAGAAAAGATCTGACCAACTAGGAAAATCTTTCTCTAAAAACAGGTAGGAAATGGGCCAACTTGTCCTAGGGGTTACGGCATGCCTCATGAGAGCAAGGATCATCAGCACTTGTCAAAGATGCAGGGCTGGGTTTTCGAGAAAAGCACAACTCTGGAATAAGACCCACCTAGGTTTGACTCTTGACTCTGAGACTTACATAAGCATGTGACCTTGGACAAATTGCTCGATCTCTCTGAGACTCAGGTTTCTAGGATATAAAGTAGAAACTATGATGTTTGTTGTCCAGGGGGGCCTTGGAAGGTTAAGCATGGAATGCTTTAGTGGAGGACCCATGGTAGGGGGCAAGGGCTACACCTTCAGCTCCAAGGGCAAGTCTCATCAGTCAAGTTCTTTAGTTTGCCTGTTTTGAGAAAGGGGGGCTTAAATATGTTTCTAAGGGAGGGTCAGGATCTTAGTCAGAAGGGAGCTGTTCTCAGGAGAACATACCACTTGTTGGAATCATGGGAGGGAAGGGCAGAGGCAGCAGAGGAAGGTGGTTCTCCACAGAGCCGTCCATCAGCCCCAGCTGCAACTTTCCCCCATGCTTTTCAGCTAACACCTGCTTCCCTGCCCACTGCCTCCCCCTGGATGTCTTCCTCCTCTTATGCTTCTAGTAGAGATGAGATATGCATGACTGACCAAATGCTGGGTCTTCTGAATATCTTTTGCATCTTTATTAAGCAAAAGCCATATTACTTCTCCATGAAATGTCATTTTTGTGTCACATAAAATGCTCAGCTCAGTGTCTCAAAGATGAATAAAACCATGAATGAGCACAGCCTCAGATGACCTTGTGGTCGTGATGTCAGGGGGCCTGTCCTGACCACTCTCTGTGAGGACCAGTTGGGACTGTGAGAGTCTTACCCCCAGATGGCACTGCACAAGTGATAGTTGTATCCTCAAAGATCTACTTTGCCCCCATAAGCTCCATCGTTGGGAAAATGAGATGTGAATGCGTTAAAAAAAAAAAAAAAATCAGCAAATGAGTAATGCAATGCATGGTAAGTGCAAAATGAGTAGAGACTCGCAGGACCACAGAAACTCCTCAAAGTGAAAGGAGATCTCCATGGACTGGGGAGGATGAAGAAGAATCCAGAATGGTCTCACTGAGGTCCCAAAGCATGAAGAAGTATAAAGAGGGTGGGCGGGGAACTCAGGAGAAGAAGACAACTGAAGGCAAGATGGTGAATGCATAAATGGAAAATACTAGTATACAAAATTAGCAGCTATAACCAAACACTTAGCCCATTTCAAAGATCTGAACACTCCTTCAGGGTCATCTCAGCCATTTATAACCATCTATTGGGCTTGCTCACTTTAATGAGTCCAGGGTGGTGCTCACTGTGGCCACATGGTTCCCACCCATGATAGCCTGCAGAACCACAAGAAACTTCAACACTTACAGTGTTTCCAGTGTTTTATCTCACCCATAGCTGTTTTCCTGCTTCAGAGACACCTGCTAGGTTTTAGAGTCTTAAGATCTGAGAAGGGGTTTAGGTGTAAGATCTTGATTCCAGTCAAAAGTCTACCCGTAGCTACGTGCGAACTGGAACCAACATGAGACAACATGGCACCAGAGAGGACCGCTATTGCGCACGAGTTCATAGATTCCCAAACGCTGCTAAACCCATGAGTACCCTGAGGGCCGTCTCAGAGGTAGAGGAGCCAAACAGGGTAAACCCCAGCTACAGTCTACAATTACAGCAGCCTTGTTTTAGTTTGCTATATACATAAAGGTCTTACATTTATGCTTGCTCTTTAAGGAAGAATTCTACTCACTAGGGGGAAATTATTTTCTAAGTTATTAGTAAAGTTTCATCTTAATCTCCCCATTTTACAGGAAGGGAAACTGAAGCCCAAAGTGGTTGGGCCGTCGACCCAGGGACACAGAGTGGCGGAGGTAAGATCAGAGACTGTTGTCTAAAGCTCATGCTACTGTGCTTCTGTGCTTTGTCCGCTACTTTGTCATTGGTGCAACTGCCGCATGGTGTAGGTATACCCCTACAAAGGAACAGCAGTGTGGTTGATGAACCACAACTCACCCCCAAGACATCAGAGCAAATCCAGAAAGTTGGGGGTGGACCAGCTGAGCTCACGTGGTGGGCACGTGGATGAGGCTCTGACACGTGGCTAGGACACAGTCTCCAGCATGTCTTGCTTCCAGCCCCTTGGAGCATGCGGTGGCTGCCTAGCCAACAAACAGCACCGGTAACACCGTCCCCACTTCACCGCCTGCATACTTCAGGTCATTCAAGCAGATGTGCTCCTCTCTTAAAAACAATAGTGTCATGAATTTTCGCCAGCATTCTCCCTTCCCACTGGCCCCCTGCAATCCCCAAAGGACTCAAATTCCTCCTTCTGGCAAGCTCAGTTCTACTGGGTTCAAGACTAAAGTTCAAACTCCAGATTACCATTTGGTAATACATTTGGAAAATCATCTCATTCACAAACAGTTGAAGTTTTATGAGGTAGTGTGTGTTGTTAAAAACATCCCAGTATTTTTAAGGAGGAAATGCCAGAAATTCTATGTTTTCTTCATTCTTATCTGATATTTCTTGTTTTCTTCAGAATGTCAAGATTTTCCTCTTGGATTATTTATGAGAAAATATGCATAAGAAGTATGTCAAGTCATGCCATGAATGTGTACCAAGGTCTGAGAAATGGTCCCTGACCTCAAGGGGCTTCCAAGCTTATTGGAGAGGGATGAGACCACATTTAATTGTATATTTGAGCTTAATTAATTAATTAATTGTATTGTATATTCACTGCCTATATACATGCATATGCAGGATTTGTGTATGTGTGTATGTTTATATGTGTATGCTGCCTATGTGTGCGTATATATGCTGTATGTTTCTGTATGTGTGTGTGTATACATGTACATGCATGTCCCACCAGTTTTGTTTGCTGTAGAGGATCTAAAGCCATCGCTGGCTAGAATAGGGAGTGGTGCCAGCACCGGGCCTGAGGGTAGTCTGGGAAATACAGATCAGAGTGTTCTAAGCCAAGAAAATAAGTGAACCAAGACAAAAAGATAGGGCCAGTGTCCTGGACCCTACAGGGTCCAGGGGAGATTTTGTATGTGAATTAATCTTCTAGAACTGATTCTAGGATCGGAACAGAACTGGTGTTTTATGTAAAGAAATCCATAAGCAGAAGATCATAAACTAATAGAATTAAGTCAGCCCAAAGCCTACTGGTATCATGGGCAAGTCTTTATTCACTGCCTAAGGAGGTACACATGATTTACACCCAGGACTGGAGGTACAGGGCCCCATCCCAGCCTCCGAAGTTGCAACAAAAGAGCCTCATCTACCTGTGCAAAGGCAGACAGGCCCGGACCTGATAAATATCTTCTCGATGGACTCAATGTGTAGAGGTATCTGAAAAGTCTTAATTTGCTAAAGCCCTTCTGCATTTTTGGAACACTGTTTGGAGATTTCTTCAAAATGTACTATTCTGGAGATCAAGAGAATGGATATGGGCCAGGCTGCTGGGTCTCTGTCATACACACGTGTAAGCAAGTAGCAAACAACTGATTCTGTTCTTTCCTTGGTGGGTGGGTGTGCTAATGAGCTGAGGGTAATGAGCAGTGGAAGGACAGAAAGAAACCCATGTGGGGTAGACCAGAAAGCCTGGAGAGTATCACTCCTGTAACTATTGCAAATCAATTACAGACCTTTGTCTTCTGATTATCGAGGGGAATGTGATACCCAGGATCCCACAGTTATCTTCAGAACAAACCCCATTTGTGACATTGACCTCACTGACACCTGAGTTGTATTCCCAAAGCAAGGGGATGTGGACTTATCTCGAGTGGCTGGGGAGTATGAAGGTGCCACTCAGTAAGGCACAGAACCATTGTAGACAGACAGCAGAGTCTAAATCTTCTCACTGCTCATTGACATTCCCTTCCATCTTCTGAGAGCTGGGAGCTCAAGTCACAGTCCGGTTCTCGTCACCATTCAGCAGGTGTCCATTTATAGGAACTTTTCTATGCCCGGGAATAAAGTAGGGAACAGCAGGCAAGAGCTTCTCATGGGGATCCCCACCAAGGACCGTAGTATCAGAGTAAATTCAATGTCCATGCGGATGATCAACCCAAAGTCTAGCCTCCAGCAAGTTCTAGAGGCAGAAGGTACATTAGTGGCTGCCCAGAGCTGGGGCAGGAGAGGAAGGTGAATGACTGATAATGGGTACAGATTACTTTTGGGATGACAAACATTTCTGGAATTAGATTGTGGTGAAGGTTGCACAACTCCGAATATGCTAGAGAGCACTGAATTGTTTGATTGTTTGCTTTAAACATGTGAATTGCATGGTATGTGAATTATGTCTCAATGAAGCTTTTTAATAGAAGAGACTAGTTGGGGCGCTTGGGTGGCTCAGTCGGTTAAGCGTCTGCCTTCAGCTTGGGTGATGGTCCTGGGTCCTGCTCATAGGGCTCCCTGCTCATAGGGGAGTCTGCTTCTCCCTCTCCTCCTTGCTCGTGTTCTCTCCCGCTGTCTCTGCCTCTGTCTCTCAAATAAATAAATGGAATCTTTAAAAATAACAAAATGAAATAAGACTAGTCTCACAGTTTCTTGACCATCTCCATTCTTACAATCTCCCTTCACTCCCTTGGGTCATCTACTCCTGCGTGTACCTCAGACACCAGCCTGCTCAGCTCCCATCCCTGACCTCCAAGCCTCCGTGATGCCCCATTTGCTCATTGCAGCAGGTGCAGCCAAAGCCCCTAGTTCAGTCCTCCAAGGCTCCCCTCCTTCCCTACCCAGATGGAAACCCAGAGCGGATCTTCTCAGCCCTTTCTCGCCGCCAGCCTCAGCATCCTTCTGCCCATGTCCTCCCACCCGGCTGCCCCGCGGACATGCTTCTTAGGTGGCTTCTCAAGCCACCTCGTCATCCTCCTCTACTTTTGTCCTTAAATTGCTGAAGAAAAAAGTCACACAAATCACAAATTGTGTAAATTTGTTCTCAAGCTGAGCCTGGAGATCACCAGTAACCCTAACTTTGAGGGTCCATGAGTCCCCTCTTTAATTATGTACAAACCTCTGAGTTCCTAGCCCAAACACTTCCTTCTCTCAAGAGCTAACTAGTCGCCGACTTCTGAGAGGATGTTGATGCCGTCAGGTACCCCACCAAAGGAAAGTGGTCTCTCTCTGGATGAGCTCCTTGGGAACCGTTTCCCAGAGGTCCACACTCCTGCTCCCCAAATGCATCTTGAATGCTCCCTGGGATTTCAACAGCCACCTAAAAATTAACCGAGTCCAAGCGGAGCTTGCATCCCTTTCTCCCCACTCCCTAAATATGTTCTTCCTCCAGGACCCGCATCGCGGTCGGGGACAACAGCCACTCCTAGGGTCACTCTGGTCAGCAACTTGGGATTCACCCTCAAACACCCCTCCCCCCACCTTTCACATAAACATAATCGTAGATCCCAACAATTCCTCCTCCTTGCTTTCCCTCATAGCTTTTCTTCCTTTCTGTCCCTGTTATCGGTGCCTAGAATTAAGCCCCATCATCTCTCACCTGACTTCCCTGCCTCCAACATCCTCCCTTTTGATCCATCCCATGCTGTCATGGAGGGAATCTAGGCATATCCGGCCACACAGTCTCTGGAAGATTCTGCGAAATCTCTCTGCTCATTTACAGTGCTCTGTACCCTGTACTACACTGAGCAAACCCATAACCCCTGCCCCTCCTACACCCCCCCTCCCCTTTTAGGATTCTTGGTTTGTGGGATATGGACCTCCTTCAATTTCCTCAAAGTGCCACATTGGCTCCTGTCTGGGACTCTGCTCCCCAAAAACCCCTCTGTCAGGATGACCTTCTCCCACTTCACTTTGTCTTCACCATGAACCTGATGAAGTTCGTTCAAGTTCCACTATTTCCCTGAAGACTTCCCATTTCCTCAGAAGCCCTGCCTCTCCTGACAACAGTGATAAGCCCTAGAGCATGTGGGGAATTTGCAGCCTCCGGACCCCCAGGGTGACTCTTCTCCCTCTGCCGCCATCAGCACTGGCGTCCTGCCGCGTGAACCGGCCCCAGGAACAGAATGGAGGGCCGAAGGGGAAATTTGGGGTCTTCTGCTCCAGATGGCAGCTTCTTCCTTCCCAAAGGATCTAGAATCAAAGATAACATCGGCTTCAAATATTAATATCCCTCTGAAACACCCTCATCCAGTCTAAAACGAGCTTTGACTCTACTTCTTGTGAACTAATGGTCTAGCCTTGTCACGCTCCCTGCCTGGATTTCTTTACAAACTTCTCTTACATCAACTAACAAAGATCTTTTTCCTAATTATTCCTTCCTCTTCAACAGGATTCTCCCCTGCCTATAGGAAGAGATAGAGGCAGTATCAAATTCCTATATTCAACAGGATTCTCCCCTGCCTATAGGAAGAGATAGAGACAGTATCAAATTCCTCCAACACGGAGGGAAGGAAGGAAGGGCAGAAGGAAGGAACAGAGAGAGAGGGAGGGAGGGAGGACCGAGGAAGGAAATGGGGGAAGGAGAACTCCACCCTGTCATGTGCATGTGTGCCCCTCAGCCTGTACCTGCTGGTTTTCTTATTCCTGTGAGAACCCGCCCGTGTCCATTCCTCCTCAATTATGTGGTTGAACAGATAGTCTCAGGTTAGTCTGAATGCGTGATTATCACACTTTAAACTGTTTTTTTTTTCCTAGTAACACTTGCATTTGGACAAAGCCTACAATGAGTCTACTCACAGAAGTAACTCATTTTTTTTTTTAAAGATTTTATTTATTTATTTGAGAGAGAGACATAGGAAGAGAGGGAACACAAGCAGAGGGAGTGGGAGAAGGAGAAGCAGGCTCCCTGCTTGGGAGCCCGATGCAGGGCTCGATCTCAGGACCCTGGGATCAGAACCTAGGCCGAAGGCAGATGCCCAATAACTGAGCCACTCAGTGCCCCAGAAGTAACTAATTTCAAAGACACAACTAACATTTCTGGAATGATAGCAGGACCCGCCGGAGTGGAGATGGGTACTTCCGGTGGGAGAAAACACCCTCCACAGTCACAGGGACTGAGGCAGGATATAACAAGTTCAGAGCTGTTCTCAGGCAAGCGTGGTGGTCTTGCTTTTACAGTGTCTTCTCTGTGAATAAAGCCCTTCCTCACAAGAAAGTCTTCAGTCACATCACCGGGCTGCTAAATGGAACTAGAAACAGGTCTTGGAGAGTCAAAGGAAGAACCCCAGATGCTCCAAGGCGCTCAGGGCCCGTCTGTCCGTCTGTATAGAGCCTTGCTGTCATTTGATGGCCGTGGGATCCTGGCACAACCTACAGCAGGCGTTTCATCCCAGGGACCCCTCCCCACCCCCAAAACATGTGAAGAACATGTCAAGCAGGAACCAGTGTACTGCTCCCCAAACATGCCCGTAGGCCAGTTCCTTTGCAAGAAAGTAATAATAATTGAGACCGAGGGTTCCCATAGCCCAGGCAGGGACCACAAGAAGGGGTTAGGCCGTGTGGGTTGGTAACTGATCCTATTTTACAGAGGAGGACATTGAAACTTAGGAAAATGAAAGAGTCCCCCGGAAGTCAAAGGCTGGAAGGCCGGGGGCTAACTGGGTCCCCACCTGCACCGCTCACCGCACCCCAACAAGATAGGCAGGGCGGGTCCAAGGTCCCACCTGACTGCAGAGGAGGACAGAGGGAACCTAATGATATACCCAATAAAGCAACGGTTTGGGGGAGTATCCAGCCTATTTGTATCGAGTCTGTTGCTCTGAGAGAAGTCCTCTAGAAGTCTCCCTAAAAGCGCAAGAGACTAAGAATCTGCCCCAGGGCCTTGCACAGGCTACATCTCAACAAAGCAAACTGTGCCCTCCCCGACCAGAGATAGGGGGTGGGGCTGGCTTGTGTTCTCCTTAGCAGGGTGGAGGTCTCAAACCGGCCTGAGGGCCCTGAGCACCTCTCAAGCACCATAGAGCTCCAGACATGTCTAGCCAGGCTCTCCTCAGCTGAATGTTTAAACACACATTTTTGTTTCCAGGAAAAGTTCAGCTGCATCTGTGCTGATTCACTTGCACATGAAGTCAGAAGGGCATTGTTCTAGAAAGCCAGCCAGGGACTCTGTATGTTTCAAAGCTGGCCCTCCTCCTGAGCCAGGAAGTGGCCCTTTCCTCACGTCAGAGAGAATGCAAAGTCAGCCCCTACTTAGCAGAATGTGGCCTGGTGGGTGGGCCATACTGGGGCTATGGCTGGTCCCATTAGGTTCTGCTCTTGAGCGTCTCGGGGACCCCAAGTCCAACACCAGTAAGTGTTAGGCTCCAGTAAGTGTTACCAATGGTATCATCTCCAACTTCTCCAGACAATTTAACTTAAGGCAAAGAAGAGTCTTAAAATCCTGAGATTACACAAGTTCCTTGATATTTATGAAAAATTCAAATCTTTCCCAGCATCTCTAAATGCAGATAAAGGCGTTTCAGTGTTTCCCATCAGAGATCATGGCATTTGCAAAATGGCTTTGTCCCTGGAGAGAATGACAGTCCCTCTGTCAGATGGGCTGTTGCCATACCAGTTGTGTGTTCCCAGGGAATCTTCAGACCAACATGAATATTAGGAGGATGATTCAGGTCCCAGGTTTAAACCTCTCACTGGAGTCGAACATGTGGCTTGCTGGCTCAGGGAAGCCAGTGTTGGGGATGTTCTGCCCAGAGGAGTCCAACGAGAGCATACTGGGCAGTTCAGCCCATGGGCTGCCTATCTCCAGAGGCCCCCAGGCTTCCAGATGAAAGCCGCCTACGCTGGATCCTCTGACTCACAGTGGGGAGATCCAGGTTCTACTATTCACCTGTGGTGCTGGGACCGTCCCACTGAGTCCTAGGTGCACCACAGGGTGTACCACATAACCTAACACATTGTTTCAGAAATGACCTACCCATCCCTTTTCAGTCCTGCTCTGAAGGCCAATGATACAGTCTTAGAAATGTGAGGTCATTGGCCAGTGAAATTGACTTATGAGAAACAGACTCAGCCCTTGCCTCTCAAGGACATCTTAGGACACCCCCTAAGATGTCCCTTCGGAGCTAAGGGGCTTGAGTGGCGGCTGCCTGTGGGTGTGGCCTGGGGCTGTCCTCTGGGAAGTCCTGGCTGTGAGCCTTTCCATTCCGAGCAGGGGCCCCTGAGCAGCAGAGAGCCAGCAGGGAGAGGATGTGGTGTTGCCCGCTGATGTCAAAGGGAGGGTGCTCTGACACAGGGAATCTGCTGGTCAGAGAGTGGGGGCAAGGAAGTGGCTCGCTGCTGGGCAGAGACACAACTACTCTCCTTCCACCAGCCTTCCCCAGGCAAACCCCCCTCCCCCGGTCCTTTCCTGCTTGGCAAGCTCACTCTCAGCAGACTTGGCCTCATGGAAATGCTAGATGGCCCACGGACCACTACCAGTTTCATCAGGAGGAATAATTTGGATTCTCTTGCTTAATTAAATGATTAATTTAATTCAACAAATATTTGTAAATGGCTTGCTCTTTGTCAGGTATCATTTCAGGTGCTGGAGCTGCCTTCCAGTGAGGGATGCTCTCTGTTAGGGATACTCCCACTTAGGGATACTACCAGTTAGGGATACTCCAGTGAAGGTGACAGGGTTGTACAAGAGACCTAGATGGTGAGTAGAAGCACTACCAACCCTGGTCTTTGTGCTTCTGATATTGATGGTTCCCTTCACAACCAACCTGGGCTAGTGGCATGAGGTCCTGCCCCAGAAGGGAGCATAGGAAAAAGCAGAGTAACTTGTCCCCAGCTTGTCCCTAGATGTCCAGCCCATCCAGCAGGGAGGAAAGGTCAGGCAATTAGATGAGCCCCATGAGCTCATAAACCAAATGTGCCAAGCAAATGTGGTTCCAGGAACCAGAAGACTTCATTCCTTGTTTGGAAGGGACTTATGCATCTCTTCCTTTGTCAGTTCGATTCAATGAACATTGTACAACTCGGCAACAATAAGTCAGGCTCTGAACTAGGCTATGGGCACCTCCAAAGTAAATAAGACACCTTTCTAGCCTTCAAGAAGTTTACAGAGAAAACAGACCTAACTAAGCGTATTTAATTTCAAAGCAAGGGGGAAAAAAAAATCTCTGTTCATTTTTTTTAAAGGGGCAAGAAACATTATTTCTTACTTTTTTCTATAGTTCAATTTAATTTGTAATAGCCTGGACCCTATTGTGGTAGGATAGCAAAAGACTCCAGCAAAGACATCACCAGATGTAACAGTAATGGTAACACTAATGACAACACTTTATACAAAATTAATGAAACACATGACAAGCTGGGGAGTATTCAAAAGAATTCTTTATTTCTGTTGAAGATTTGGGAATGAATGAGTATGAGATATTTAGAAAGCCGTGCAAACAAAAAGAAAATGAGACCGTCATTATTTCAAGGAGGAGAATTTTGCACAAAAGGAAAAGTGATCATACTGTGTTATACAACTCAACTATAAATCAAAGAAGTATAGTCCAAATAACATAAATGAGGAATGTTGATTTAACAAAAAAAAAAAAAAAAAAAAAAAAAGGGCAGCAAAGCAAAGCTAAGGGAGAAGGAGGGGAGCGGCAAGTTGTAAGAAAGCAAACTCTTCATTCATGATTCTTGCTAACATGGAAAACCAAGAAGTGGCCACAGAGGTCTACAGACATTTGGACACGGAGAGTTCGAAGCCCAAAGAAGCAGGCAATTCAGTTGAGCAAAGTTGTCTTGGGTGAGCGGGAGTCAGGAGTTGGGAGTGGGAGTTGGCAGAGCAAGTAACTGTTTTCTCATTAAAAGCCTCGCGGTGCCCTTGGCTGCTTCTACTCGGTACTTGCAAACCTTTGCTTTTCAAAAAAAGGACAACCAGGGACACCTGGGTGGCTCAGTTGGTTAAGTGTCTGCCTTCAGTTCAGGTCACGATCCCAGGGTCCTGGCAGGAGCCTGACATTGGGCTCCCTTTACAAGGCAATTGTTTCTCCCTCTCCCTCTGTCTGTCGCTCCCCCTACTTGCATGCATGGGCTCTCTCGGTCAAATAAATAAATAAAATCTTGAAAAAGAAAAGAACAAAGTCATAAATAAATAAGTAAATAAATAAATAAATGATAAATAAGGATAACCAGACTGTACCAGAGGAAAGACCAGACTTGGTAGGAATAGCTGGTTGCAAGAGGTTTTCTATAATAGGTATCAATCCTTGTCAACACCGGCCTCATTGTCATGGGTTTTGCTGTGTGGTTGTGGTTGTTGCATTCTTCTGACAACGGCTTCCATATTTCCAGTTTCCAGTCTTTGGTGCCACCTCCCCCCCCCCCTTTCTGCCTTCTGGCAAAAGACTGCAACAGCCAACACCCCACAGATGTGACGAAGAAAAACATGGCACCCACATTAAAATAATCCCAATCCAAAATTTACATTTGGGGGAATGTAGTTTATAAATGTCCACTTGGAGAGCTGTTGTAGTACACTGTAAGTTCCAAATCAAAGCTGGTCTGTGCTTCAAACCCAGGTCTACAAACGTTTGGGAACACCAACCCAATGGGAATGGCCCATTGTCATAAATTCTTCATACAGGTTAACGCAATGCTTAAATGTAACTCTCAATTTTATTTTCAGAAAGTGATACAGATGAATTGATTTTTTAAAAGAGTATAAAAGAAGCTAAACCTTGGGAACTGATAGGGCTAAGTTATTTACCATTTTTACTGTTCAATTTCCGCTGATAGAAACAGGAAGGAAGCCATAAAGGGCCTGTCCATTGAAAAGAGACTGAACTAAGAATGCAAATAAATCCTGGAACCCAGTGGTTATGGTAACTGACAAACTCAGACATTTTCCACATCCTCTCTGGGGAAAAGAATATTTTATGCTAATTTTTGAACGGTGATGGATGGCATTTAACCTAACACGTAGATCCCAGTGAGAAAATAAAAATTTCCATGAAGAAAACACTTTTCTGCTTGCTGCCAGTTCTAAGTCCTCAGAAACTTGAAAAGACAGATGTGTTTTTGTTCCCGTCAAACTTGCATGATAGTCTTAAATCACTATAATTCAATTTTCAGTGGCCCTGGCACATTCTCTGTCCCATTTTGCTGAGGCTTCTATGCAAGGTTGGTTGTGTGGAGCCCGTGGCCACGATATTTCCCCTCAGCAGACACTATGATGCCCTGGGGTCCCTGGGCTTGTTATTGTGTCATTTAGAGGGATCAATGTCGAGTGTCCCTGGCCCACCAGCAGAAGCCCCTGTGGGAAGAAAGGGCATCCACTGTGCCCCAGGATTGCGCATGGACGGCTCTGCACGGAGACCAGCTTATGCTGCCCCAATCACGCCAGCTGTTCCTGTTTGGCCTCCAACTTCAAAGCTTCCCACTTTCCTGAACATGCATTCCAAGTTTTATTTTCCAATGCTGCAAACCATGCAGTTCCCCAAGAGTGCTAAAGGTCAAGCTTTTATCCCAGGCCTAAAGGAATATGCACTTGGATCCTTTCCTTTTTTGTTTTCCTTTGGGGAAGTCATAAAAACAGCTTTGATAATTAGTAAACAGCCAACATTTTCCTAGCACTCATAAAACATAAAGGCAATGTGAAAACGCAGATTTGCTTTCAAGTGTCTTGGAGGCTCTTAGTCCAGCAACCCCCATTCTTCTGAAGGCAAGCATGTTGTTCAAGCCGCTTTGCGAGGTCTGCCCGTATCACCCGGTTCTCCTTGGGGAGAGCGTGATCAGGTCCACGTTCTTGTCCTGACTATGGTAGGTACAGTCACTAAAGGTGAAGGAAATCAGCCCAATTTGTGATAGATTAAGAGGCTGGAATCAAACCATGAAGACTGAAGAAGTTATTTAACTTTTCATTGGACACGGGAGCTCCGTATTTATTGTACATTTCTCTGTCTTCCTGGTAAACCCATTGAAATTGCTAAAAGCACATAGAAGAATTTTTAATCTGTTTTGAATTACTTTAAAATTCTCAACCCAGCCTCGTCATTAACTGAAGGAAATGAACATATTAGTGGCCAAATTTGAATCCATAATATGTGGTTGCCGGATGCCACATCACAAGAATTGGCAGATGGATCACCTACCTGTTCTCACAGCCCGATGGCTCTTCAAAGAACAAGCAAGATGAAACTCTGGTGTGGCCAAGTCTGGCGGACACTCCTGCGTGAGCTCAGGAGGCCTTGGCTGTACAAAGGAGAGCATGGATGGGGAACAGAGTGTCTCCTAGGTCTCCGAGGGCGCAGAGTTGAGCTCTGCAGACCATAGCAGTTTAACTCTGATTATTTTTGCCAATGATAGATTAACACCCAACAAAGGGGAAAACATGTTGGCTCCCTAGTTTACAAACAAAGCAACAACTTCAATTCATGGACTAGATGAGAATCATGCAGAAGTCAAAGAAAAAAGCTATATAATGCAGTCAATTCATTAAATTAGACAATGTCTGGTCAGATTTGTTCATTGCAAGTACTGAAACATTGGCCAATATGAGCAGCAGATGTACTTATTGAAACCTAAAGTCACATCCTAAGTGAGGCTGGTAGACACAGAGGCCTCACTGGCAGACAGTACGAGCTGGGGCCGGTCCTACTGGCCATCCTGGCCCAGAACTAGAGGTTTGTGTTCAACAGTGTAGGGGGAAATTTCTGGAGTTGTCAGGCTGATTCTAATTATCAGGAGATTGTCGGAGAGCAGGATTCTCACCCCTCTGTGGACTGGCGGCTTATATAGAGTTGGAAGCCTATATTGCCCACCATCCCAAAGAAACTTCAAAAAATACGAAATTAGAATGATTTTGATTAAAATGCTGATAACTTAAAAATAAATCCATGAGTGGATTCGGGTGCTGTAGCTGCTAACACTTCATTAGCAGGAGGAACTCACTCTCTAAGAAAACAAACAGATAAGATTCTTTTGGCAAAAAAGATTTTCTAGCAATTTCTCTTTGGGTTAAGCAATCCATTCCAAGAAGATGGTAGAACTGAAGTGTGGAAAAGTCTGATGCGCACAGGAGTAGGATTTACGTTGGATAAGGTTCATATGTTACCTTCAGAAAGAGGGCAAACTATCTCCAAAGCATTTCTGTGCTCCAAATAGTACTTAACCATAATGGTGTCTGGGTGTTAAGACTCGGGGAGTGTAGAATCTCACCTAGCACAAGATTTACTCTTCCAAACATCAAGGGCACCCTAACATGCCAACTGCTGACTGATGTAGACTCTCCACTAGAGAAACATGGATGGTGTGCCAATAGTTTGTGAACTGGTAGAACCATGTCTTAGAATCTGGTAATTTAACATTTGTTTGGCGGTGACTGGCAGGCAGAGTTGTTACATTTGCTGGATGGAGTTCAAGGTGCCCAGGTGGACACCTGCACACCTTCCCTTGAGATGTTGGCTTGAAAGGAATCTCTGAGGATACAGATAATTTTCATCTTGCTGGAAACAGACACAGCTTCAGAATTTTCATGTAAGCATTTTGATGGGAGGGCAGGAATCCTAGTTCCATTATCGCTGTCCCCTTTGCAGATTCCAAAACCCCTCCTAAAACACAGGGCAGGGCGGCAGATCCATCTGAGGAACTGAGAGCACAGAGCACCGTGTGGTTTCCCAAGGTGCTTCAGCCCCCCGTGTCCCAGATGGGTCCCTTGTCCCCTGGCTTCTGGAGCGTGTCCGACTGCCACAAGACGTGCAGCCCTGGGTTCTACGATCACCTTATGGGGCACTCCTTCTAAAGTGCATTTTATAAATTGAGATGCTCCCCACATGTTTCTGAGCATTCTTTCCTTCACACAGTGCTTGAAGCCATGGATTCAATTAACTAGAGATCCATTGAAGAATGTTGGGAAAATACCTTTTTTTTTTTTTTTTGGGTAAGTCCTCTAAAAATCTTCCATCTGTGTTTATCAGGGTTGGCAAGACTGGCATTGAGACCTACAGCTTCGGCCACTGAGCAAGCCGAGTTTCTGAACCAATGTGGATTTTCACAGAAGTCCACTGTTCAACTGAGACCGAGTGGTCCGGAAGTGTGAAAATTGCATTGAGCTCACCCCATAATTTACTTTTGACCTTCTCGGGAAGGGCGAGATTCATTGTCACAGGCCAGCTTGCAGGGTTCACAAATGTTACATGTCTCTTCCTTAAGAGAGACCCCTATGATTTCACAACTCCCCTCCCTGTGTCTGAAGCTGCCCCTCACCATCCCCCCCATAGTAGTGCATGGGATCCCCCATCCAGCCTCAGAGCGGGCTTCGTGCTCACTGACAGGAGATCTGATTGAAAACAACAGAAGGAGGACGACACTGGTCTGCTGGGTTTTGCAATCGCCTTGGAGCTGGAGCTGAAAGCCTTATGTTTCTGGAGTATTTCTAACATCTGAAAATGTTAGATAGGGGGGCGCCTGGGTGGCTCAGTTGGTTAAGCATCTGCCTTCAGCTCAAGTCATGATCCCAGAGTCCTGGGATCGAGGCCCACATCGGGGTCCTTGCTCTGTGGGAAGCCTGCTTCTCCTTCTCCCACTCCCCCTGCTTGTATTCCCTCTCTTCCTGTCTCTGTCAAATAAATAAATAAAATCTTATTTTAAAAAGTGTTAGATAGGGAGATCGCTGGAGATGTTCCAATGCAATGGTTTGCCTTTTTGTATTTTTAATGAAAACAAACAAATCAATTTGTAGAAAAAAGTGAAATTATAGAAAGATCAAAACAGAGTTAAACCTCTTTTTAAGCTGTTTAAAAGCTCAGTGTTTAGAAAACCCTGAATATTTGTCCAAACCCTAAGTTTCATCAGAGGTGGTTGAGGACCCAGTGACAGAGTTCAACCCGCAGTATCCTGCAGAGGAGGCAACTGAGGTCATGAAGGTGCAATGAGCCACCCCCACCCATCACCACCACCATGGCCACATGGCAAGGCGGGGGCAGAGGCTGGTGGAGAAGCAGCCCTTCTTCTGTGCCCCACAGCCCCTCCCCACCCCCCAGCAGCAGACTCACCGCCTTCAAGTAGCCAGATCCTCCAGTGTCTCCATAAAATGGCATTAAATCTCTATGTCAGCTCCTGGGAGCTGGAAACCAGGCTGTTTCAAAGCTTTCATTAAACACTAGTGTGTAGAAATTCAGTTACACAAAAAGGCTTCTCAAGGGCCCTAGGCGGAGCTTAGTAGCCTCCTCGCCCCTTGCATACCATGCGTGAATAATAAATATTTGTTCAATTGAGAATAACAGAAGGGGTGGTTTTGGCCTCCAGGTTTCTTTTTTGTTTTGCTCGGTCTTGTCCCTTGTCTCAGGCCCCACCTCCCCACCCCACCCCCAACATACTCCTCCAGACAGGAGTATGTTCAACACACCCACCGCCAGGTTGTAGCATTTTAGGCAAAGTGCCTTGATGGTGTTTGTTTCTTTATTCATTCTTTCTTGTCCTCCATCTTACTTTGCCTGATGAACTAGGGCCCCACTGCAGGAAAGCATCTTTACTTCTTTAAAAAAAAAAAAAAAAAAGTTATATTTATTTATATTTATTTATTTGAAAGAAAGTGCAAGAAGGGGCAGAAACAGAGAGAGAGGGAGAGAGAGAATCTCAAGCAGACTCCAGACAGAGCCCAGAGCCTGAGGAGTGGCTCCATCTCACTACCCTAAGATCGTGATCTGAGCCAAAACCAAGAGTCAGAAGCTTAACCGACTGAGCCACCTTTACTTCTTATTAGTCATTAGGTAACAACTTTCTGGCCCTTCCAAATATTTCAGGAGTTGTATCTCCTGCTCTAAAAGAGACTCAGAGATCCTAGTAATTTTCAATAAAACGAATCTGTTTATTTTGATGCTGTGAAAGCCTAATAAAGCTAGACTGTACCTCCCTTCACTGGTCTCAGCATTTAAAGGCATTTGCAGATTTGTTGGCTGTGATTGTTCAGGTCATAAACAAGTAAATGCAGAAAGATAGATGTGGTTTTTAGGAATGCTGCACCATTTTCTGTCTTGGTGCACCTAGAGAAAGTTCCTTATTACATGAGGCGTAAAGAATTTTAATAAGTGGGGGAAGGCCACTAATAAAGGAGACTGTTTTCCTTCAAACTTTGGCTTGAAGTCTTAAAAATACAGGATTTTATCTCATGCTCAAGTATTAATTAACCTCTGATAATTCATACACAATCCTTGAATATACTTAATCCACTTGCCAAATTTCATGTACCTATGTGTGTATGTATTTCTATGTATATTTGCCTTGTATTTATATGTATATGTGCCTTGAATATACTTAGCCAAATTGTCAGATTACATACTTATATAGTATAATCACATATCAACTATAATGAGGTGAAATTGTACAAAATACTTTCCCGGCATCAGTATGTATGGGTACAGCTTTGGGAAACCAATATGGCAACTACATTTCAAGGAAAATATTCACAAATTTGATTCCATAATCTCTATCCTGAGAATTTATTCAAGAAAAGAGCCTATAAGAAAAATTCAAAAGAGAAGAAATATACATATTCCTTATAGAAACCTACAGTGAGGGGCACCTAGTTGGCTCAGTGGGTTAAGCCTTTGCCTTCAGCTCAGGTCATGATCTCAGGGTCCTGAGATTGAGCCCCAAGTCAGGCTCTCTGCTCAGTGGGGACCCTGCTTCCCCCTCTCTCTCTGATCTCTCTTTCTGTCAAATAAGTAAATAAAAAAAAAAGAAAAGAAAAGAAACCTACAGTGAAATAAACAAAACCCCAAATAAAGAAAGAAAAGTGTGTAGGCTATGGAAAATGCCATGGTGTAAATAATAAGCATGGTGATCGAACGTGATAAAGAGGAATGTGAGGAAAATCCTCAGGGAAATCCTCTCTAAGGGGGTGGCGTTTGAGCAGAGACTGGAAAATGAGACCCAATCAGGCATGTGAAAAGGCTGGGAGAGACCATTTGCAAGGATGTCAACCACAGACGTCTTGAGGTAGGAGGACATTGGTGAAGAACAGTGTGGGTCCAGGTGACCAGGAGGCAAACGGCAAAGCAAGAAGGGTAAAAGATTGAGTCAGAGAGGTGGATGATGTGATGTGGAAAAAACACAAGGCTAAAAAAAGCATGCTATCGAGTACCCCTCTGTGAAGATTTTATATGCATATTAAAAACAAATTGAAAGGCAGTATGGGAAAATTAAAAAAGGAATGATGTATGTATTTTTTCTTTCTTAAAATTGGTGTTAATATTTTTATAATATTATTCACACAAAAATTAAGATGTCCTTGCTTAAATACACAAAAGATATTGTACCTTCATGGCATGAAATAAATCTTCCTTCATTTCCAGCCTGCAGAGTTGACATGGATGTTTCTCAAAAGGGTATCCTGTGTCAGGGTGATCTCCACGCTGCCAGCCACAACCATGGTGTCCCATGATTCCATCAAATGGAATCTACCCTGAGAATTCGGTTCATTCTGGCTAATAATGATAAGCACAAGTCTGCGGTCAAAAGTTGTTTACAGTGTAAGTGAAGAATTCTAGTAAAATGAAATTTTTGTTTATGTCTTATTTTAATTGAGACATAATTGGCACATAACATTTTATCACTGTGAGTTGTACAACAGTCACTCAATACATATATAATAGCAAAAGTTTGGTTAACATCAATCACCACATACAATTTTTAAAAATGCTTTTTCTTATGATGAGAACTTTCTTTTTAGGTTTTAGTTATTTATTTGAGAGAGAGAGAGGGAGAAGTAAACTCCCCTGCTGAGCAGGGAGCTTGAGGTAGGGCTCGATGCCAGGACCCTGAGATCATGAGCTGAAGGCAGACATTCAACCCACTGAGCCACCCAGGCACCCAGTTTGTGGTGAGAATATTTAAACTTTACAGTCCTGACAACTGTAGTCACCATGTTGTTTGACATGTCCAGGACTTAACTCACCTTATAACAGAGTTTGTTTCTGTTGACCATCTTTACTCCATTTTTCAAACCCTCTACACCTGCTTCTGGCAACCACACCAATCTCTTCTCTTTATCTATGAGATGAGTTCAGTTTTTGTTTCTTAGATTCCACATATAAGTGGTATCACACAAAGTTTGTCTTTCTCTGAGTGACTTAATTCATTTAGAATAAGGCCCCCAAGGCCCATTCCTGTGGTCACTAATGGTAAGATTTCCCTTTTTTTTTTTTTTTTTTGGTTTAATAAATTCCACTGTGTGTGTGGGTATGTGACATCTGTGTCCATTCACCAATTGACAGACACTTAGGTGGTTTCCATGTCTTGGCTATTGTAAATAATGCTGCACTGAACATGAAATATCCAGAAGTGGAATTGCTGGGTTACATGGTAGTTCTATTTCTAATTTTTTTTAAGGAACTTCTTTCTGTTTTCCACAGTAACCACACCAATTTACATTCCCATGAAAGACATGAAATATTGTTTTGAAAAAGAGACTGAGATGGTAAGCCCTGAATCAGATGACCAGGCTTACCTTGAAACATAGAAAATGGACAATGCCTAAGGCCTTTTACATTTTCCAAGGAAACAAAGAATATTTTAATAATCAATATGTTAATATCAATCAATGGAATATACAATTAGTGCTCAGAATATCAATGTGTTTACAAACATTTCCCTGTCTTCTTTGCCATAAGGTTGGTCGTTTGATTAAATATGGAAGACAAATGTGAGTAGCAGTGAGATGTCACTTCCATGTGGGGTGACTAAGTGTCCAGTATGATTTCTCTATGGTTTTTTCCCCCATCCACCTGCTGGGAGTGAGAGAGTCTGAGATTTCAAAGCACATATGGAAGGAACACTGATCTCTGAGTCATTGTATGGAAGAGAGCTGCCCACAAGTGCTGCTGGACCCCATCAGACCCTATGCCTGAGAATGAGACTTTGATCATGTCAAACCGTGGAGAGCGTTGGGTGACTTGCTGCCAAAGCCGGCATTTATTGCCCTTCCAAATCATGACATGTTCTGTGAGATGTACCTGGAGAGACTTCCCACTCACTCCACTTGATTAGAACTCTGCTTCCCTAAAGAATTGAACCCTTTGTCCCTTTGGAAGACACCAGTTGTATTTCCCAATTTCCATTATTATGTCTACAGTGGAAAGAGAAACCATAAGATTCTCTGAAATGTAGAAAACAAAACATGGCTTAATATACTTGTGCTGCCAACTTGATGTTGCCTGTGAAAATCCAAAGAGCTCTAACTAAATTCCAAATGGTGCCTTAGCTTGGATTTTTGTTTTTCCCTGATGTTGTTCCCTTTGCCTGAAATGCCTTTCACCCTCTTCTCTGGCTGGCACAGTCCCACCATACTTCATGGCCCAACTCAAATGTCAAGTCTTCTGTGAAGCCTTTCTCTGGCCTGCCCCAGGCAGGATTAATCACTCCTTTTCTCTGTCCTTGCAAAGGTCATCGATGACTTCCTAATTGGCACATCCAATGTCTTATTTTTAGTCTATATCCTGTTGGACCTCTTTAGCGTTAGTATGGAAAATACCCTCTTAGAGAAATTTTTCTTCTCTTGGTTTTTGAGATTCCACTCACCATAGATCCTCTGCCTACTTTCTTTCTTTTCCCAATTTATTTCCCAATTTATTTCCTCTATGCCAATTTTATCAATTTGTTTCCATCTATACTCTCCCTCAGACATTAATGGTTCCCACCGTACACCCTTAGTTCTCTTCTCACTCCACCAATTCATTAAAGACTTTCATCCTCTCACTTGGTTTCCATAACCAGCAATAAGTCTGTCACTCAAAGGTCGTATCTCCAGCTGAATTCCCTCCTCAGGTCCAACCCCTTATATTCAACTATTCACTAGAAATCTCGACCTAGATGACTTCCAGCCACTGCACAAAAAGGACTAATTTCCTTCCTCCCCAAGCATGATCTGCCTCCTATATCTCTTCTCTCAATTAATAACCTTTCTAGTTGTTAGCTCCCCAAGCTAGCAACCTCAAGGGTCCTTGTCCACTTTTCCTTCATCCTCATCTTCCACATACAAGTGTTACCAACTTTTATTAAAAGGTCTTTATGTAAAGGAAAAAATATGGATGGGCTTTGGTGTTAGAGACTTAAATTCAAATTTTGACTCAGCCACTTGGATATTGGATCAAATTACTTAATCTCTCTGAGCTTGTAATTTCTCATCTGTAAATAGGGATAATAATTAAATATGGAACTCTCCAGAGTGTTGCAAACAGTAAATGGGGAAATGCATGAAAAACGTAGGCAGAGCACTCACCAATTTTAATCTTTTTTTCCCCCTAAAAACCCACATTCCCACTGCTTTAGTTCAGGACTTCATCACCTCTCACCTGCATTATTGCTATGGCCATAGAAAGAGTCTTTCTGCCTCTCTTCTCTTCCCTGCCCCCTACACCAAGCAGTCTAATTTTCCAAGTGCTGCATCCTGTGTCTTTCTCATGCACAGATCAGTCACATCACTCCCAAGCTGGAAAATTTTGCTAAACTCCCAGAGATAAAAGTGCTTATCGTCTTTCTATCTTCTGTTATTTCATCTTTCCCTGACCACATCATGTCTGTTCTAGTTAGAGCTCTTTTGATTGCAGGGTACAGATACTCACTCAAACAAGCTTAAGAGAAGTGGAAGTTTATTACAAGGATGCCAAGAGCTCTTGGAAAGGCAATGACATTGGACCAAGTCCAAACCTAAGCAGACTGCCAAGCCCACTCCCCTTCTTCTGGCCCCAAAATACAGAATATAGTAAAGCGTAATAAAGTAACTTTTTTGGTCTTGATGCATGCTTAAAACTAAGAGAGAAATCCCTCAGTGCCAGATATAAGAAACTCAAATTCACAGCAGTTAGTAGTGATGAAACCCAGTTCAGACCACATAGATCTCCATGGCTCTGCTGTCTGCAGGATGGTATGAGATCAAGAGAAGCAGACCAGCACAAGAGAAGCTGGATTCAATCTACCTGCATAAGGTCACTGCATAAATTACAAAGGGCCAAGAAAGCAATGACAAAAATTCTGCCCATTGGCCTGGGTAAACACCAGAGAAGCTTGCCATTCACAAAGGTTATGCTTGGGAAAGGGATTATCTAGTAGGAGTCAGAGCCCAAACTTGGACGGTCTACATGTTACCGGAGTCCAAGAAGAGAAGCAAAATAGTGAAGCCCTCCAGACCGGGCAGAATCAAAACCAAACTCTTCCTGTGGGGCCAGTCCTAAAGCCTGGTTCATCTGGATGTCCCACAAGAAAGCAGCACCTGCCCAAGAATCACTCTCAAAAAATGATAACAATGAGGCACGAAATGAGTCTCATATCCCACCAATGAGACCCCTATTGCCCTTAAAACCAGGGGAAAAACCTGAATTCCAAAATAAATATGTATTATCATTAAAAAAATTTTTTATAAATGTGTAACTTTATTAACCACCTCCATTTTCTCTTTCTGTTTATGATCTGTGTCACCTCCCTAGAATGTAAGTGCTAGGGTAGTTCACTGCTATCTCGCACAGAATTAATATTTGAGGAATGAAAGGGACCTTCAATAAATCTGCTCTTCACATGCCAGAGAACAACCCCATACCAGGCAAATGGCAACTTAGTAAACTTTGAAAAATAATGTTCTTATGTGCTTATAACCATGGATGCATCATCAAACTTTTAAAAAATATTGTGTGTTTATTAATTTGACAGAGAGGGAGAGAGAGATTACAAGTAGGTAGAGAGGCAGGCAGAGAGAGAGGGGGAAGCAGGCTCCCTGCTGAGCAGAGAGCCTGATACAGAGCTCGATCCCAGGACCCTGAGACCATGACCTGATCCAAAGGCAAAGGCTTAACCCACTGAGCCACCCAAGCGCCCCTCATCATTCAAACTTTTTTTTTTAAGATTTTATTTATTTATTTGTCAGAGAGAGAGAGAGTGAGAGCGAGCACAGGCAGACAGAGTGGAAGGCAGAGGCAGAGGGAGAAGCAGGCTCCCTGCGGAGCAAGGAGCCCGATGTGGGACTCGATCCCAGGACTCTGGGATCATGACCTGAGCCAAAGGTAGCTGCTTAACCAACTGAGCCACCCAGGCGTCCCCATCATTCAAACTTTTTAATGGAAAATTTCAAACACATGCATTGGAGAAAAAATAAAGACACTCTACGTGCCAACACAACTTTAAGTTCTTAGTCAAACCAGCTCCCTAAAATAAATCCCATTTTCAAGTTCAAAGAAATAAGGAAAAAAAAAAAAAAAACAACGTTCCATAAAGCAAGAATGGAACCTTACAAAATAAGAGAAATCAGAATGAAAAACAACCATACTGACAGTGTAGAAATACAGCTATAATCTTGATTAAAAACAACAACAACTTGATGGAGAGTGGAACAGAAATTTAACACAACTCAACAGACAACATCTAGAAATTAAACTAGAAAATTAAACTAGAAAATACCTCTGAAGAAATCACCCAGAATGTAGGATGAAAGGCAAAAGATGGAAAAGGAAAACATAAAAAAGAAATCGAAAAGTCTGGGATGCTACCATAAGATGTTTCAGAAAAAGCAAATGGAGGTGGAGAAGACACGAGTCTTTCAAAGCTAGAGACAAAACACACTAGACCCTCAGCAGGATCCACACAAAAAAATGGACTCATGGATGCACAGTCTTGAGAATGAGGAACACTAAAGACAAAGAGAAAATTATAAAAATACCAGAGCGATAACTACAGATTGACAAATGTGCCTCACTGGCAGAATGAGCTTGTTGCCTTCCAAAATGTCTTCTCTTTCCATCTTTACATCACTGTTGTTGGTTTTTTTTCCCCCAAGAAGTACATCAGATTAAATAAACAACAGCACCCAAAAACACAGTTGGTTTCAGCCCCCCTCATAGGCTGGAGTGGTCATGTGACAAGATTCTTATCAGTGAGACATGGATGCAAGCTCCCACTTGTGGAAAGTCCTTTTCCCTTCTGATACAGTCATTGCCCCTTCATATAATGGTCATGGATATAGGCCGAATTTCTAATTTCTTTTTTGTGAAGAGAGTGAGAGACCAGGGAAGAAAAGAAAGAGAATAGTCAATGTTAAATTTAAATTATGATTTCTTATCTTTTATAATGTACATATCCAGAACAAACATGAAAAATTCCTAACATTTGCTTATTTGGGGTAATAACTGCATGGGTGTTTGTTAAAATTTTTTCTATAGGGTGCCTGGGTGGCTCAGTTGATTGAGCATCCAACACCAGTTTCAGCTCATGGGTCATGGGATCAAGCCCCAAGTTGGGCTCCATGCTCAGCAGGGAGTCTGCTTGAAGATTCTCTCCCTCTACCCCTTCCCCTGCTCTTGCTCTCTCTCTCTCTCAGATAAATAAATAAGTCTTTAAAAATTTTTTGTCTATATAATTATTGTTTAAAATTTTATAAGATTGATCCAAAAGAAATAAAAGAATCTCCCCCCCAAATGACAGGGTTCCTGAGAACAGAGATGAGACGTTTCCTGGAACTGGAAGCTGGTCCCCTCTCAGGGTCTCCCAGGGTGAGGAGGTGGAAAAAGATGCTTGGGAACTCTGTCTCCTCCTGTAAGTCCTCTCTTTCCTCATCTCTCCTTCTCACTCCACTCTCCCATGGCTCATTCTCCCTCAGGACTTTGCACACCCAGGTTCAACCCCAACACTGCCTCAGCACCCCCATTCGTGTAAACCCATCCTCTCAGTCCCCCCACAGTTGTCTCCAGTTCCCAACTTCAGAATCCAGAGCAGTGACTGACTTGACTGGCTCAGCTTCTCAATCCAGGCCACAAGTCACAGAGCTCAGAATGAGCTATCAACCAGCTTCTTTGAAAACAGGTATCTACCCCTGGTCCACTCCGCCATGACCCGGGCTGGGCTCCCAAGGCACAGAGGTGGGGAGCAGACACTGTAGGCTGGGGTGGGAAGACGGTGGTCTTTTTCCAGGTACAATTCTCTCAGGTGGCTCCCTCCTCCTGAAACACATCTCCCCTGCCTCCTTCAGTCCCTTCTCTAGTAATGTGTTCTTCCTCAAGAGGGAGATCAGACTTTTCCAGAAAACCACCTCTCTTATTGAGCACTTACCTCTATATTGTATGCCACTTACACGTGAAAACATAACTGTCTACCCGTGTGTGTCCTAAAGACTCCATCTCAGCTGCCCTTGTACTCTTAGTACCCATCGTTTTCCCTACAGCATAGGACTGACTCAATAAATGGCCAACCACCTGATTTGTGAGCAAAGCCTCCTGGATATTCTCTGTCAGCATCTAGTAAGTACTAGAATATAGACATTTCACACGGTAGACCTTGAGTCCAGCCTCCTCAACAGGGAAACTGAGACGCTGGCAGATAAGGGAACTTCCCGCGGTCACATGCCTGTTAAATGGGGGCACTTGGTGGGAAGAAAGCCTCATTTCTTCTCCTGGATTGGGCAGGAGCCCTTCGTAACACTATCCCTCACAGGGCAGCGTTCAAGGGGTGGCTGGGTGGCTCAGTCGTTAACCCTCTGCCTTGGGCTCAAATCATGATCCCAGGCTCCTGGGATCGAGCCCTGCCTGGGGCTCCCTGCTCTATGGGGAGTCTTCCTCTCCTGTTCCCACTCCCCCCTGTGTGTTCCTTCTCTAGCTATCTTTGTGTCAAATAAATAAAATCTTTTTAAAAAGGGGGGGGGGGCAGTGCTTAAGATGACCCACCCAACCCCTTAGATTCCAGTGAACTCAAAGAAAGAAACGTCCATCTGTGTTTCATCGTGATGTATGGAGCAGCTTTAGAAGCGTGCGCTCATCTAAGGTGTGCACTGCTCCACAACATCATTTCTCTGTTTTTTTAGGGAGCCAAGTTCCATGCACATGGGGTCCTCCCTGAGAAAGGTCTGGTCACTGGCTCACTTTGACGTTTGTGTCTTGAGGCCCTCTCTGGCCCCCAGTGACAGGCAGAGAAAGGACAGATGCGTCTCCCTGGCCCTGGCACAGACCATTCCAGCCTGTGGCTCTGATCTGCCCCTGTGTTGGCGCTCGGCCACACTTGCACAGGAAGCTCTGTGTATCACTCCTCGCCGTGGGCAGGAACCCTGCAAAGCCCTTCCTATGACCGATAAACACTGTTTGGTTTGGATCAAGAGGAAAAATAAGGCTCTCGGGATAATAGAGGCAGACGGGGAAAACACGGGACTCCAGAATGAGAGCAAAGGAAGAGTATGACTTTGAACCACCAATGCGGTAACTAACTCCAGGAACAATGAGCGATGGAGCGGAAATGGTGGCACTGGGAGAACCAGCTTCCTTCCACCAGCTGCAGGCAAAGCTGCAGGTTCACTGGGGCGGGGAACTGGCCGGTGCTGGGCTGTGGCTGCCGCAGGACAAACAGTGCCCATCAAGAAAGTCGGGCCCCCTTCAAAGGACCAGATCGTCCCTGGCTTCAGCTGCAGGAGGCTCCCAGGGAAGGGTGCTCCCTCCCGCGAAGGGTGGCATGAGACCATCTGGAAGGAAGAAAAAGGCCGTTACATCCCTCTCTAACAATAGGGAGGGCGGATTATTTGTTTTTGTTGAACCACTTTGGGTGGTGGGGGGCGGTGGGTGAGCCCCCCTCACAAAGACATGTGTGAGGGGACATCCTCACTGTTGGACCGGCTCTGGGAGGTATTGTTTTGCTGAGTGAGGGACCCAAGTAGAGGGAGAAAGGAAGTTGTTCAGAGTGTGCGGAGGGAATTTGAGAGGCCAGGAGAGCGATGAATAAGAGAAGAAACGGCCCTCAAGGGGGAGAAACTTGGGGGGGAATGAAAGAAATGTTTGATGGGGAGTTTCATTTACTCTGAGGCACGGGCGGTGATTTTTCTGCTCTGTCTCTCCAAGAAACTCGACTGGAAGTTGCAGTAATATTATGCCTTTCTTCCCAAGGCCCTGTGGGGATGGGTTTGTTCTGTGGGCTGCTGATTTCGGCTGGGGTGGGGGTGGGGGGGTTCGAGCTGAGCTCTCTGTGGCTTGCCCCAGCTGGGTTATACTTTCAAATAAATTGTTTCTGTGGAACTTCCCATGCCAGGATCTCAGGCCTTTGACAAAAGTGCCAACTTGGCATGAATAAAGGAAAATAATTTCTTCCCTTATCTCCACTTCCAGAGCTCTGCAATTGTAGTTAAAAGTAGAGGATTTATTAATAATTTAATGCAGTATAGTACTTATTGAGAAATTTTGTACTTTGTTTTTCTCGGTGGCAGATTCTGGGGAAGAACAGAGCTGAAAAGAGAGAGAAAGAGAGACAGAGAGAAGTTGCTAGGCAGAGCCTAGGGTAAAAAAACAAAATAGACATTTTTTTTTTTTTTTTTTTTTGTCCCCACAGTCTAGGCCCACTGAGGATAAGCAAGCCAGGTTGCAAGTCTGGCAAATGGAAGGCTGAAGAGGGAAGGGGTTGAGCAGTGAAGGAAAAGGAAAAGAACAGGGCAGGAGCACAGACATGGGCACCCCGGGGGACAGGGGCAGAGCTCACTGGAGGGCTGGGTTGGAGCTGACTCGGATGGGATGGCAATGGGAGGGGTCCCAGAAGCTGCCATACTCAGGCAGGTCAGGTCACGCTGCATTAACAAATATGCCCCCCCAAACAAGTGAGTCAAGCTACTGTAAGTTACCAACTTTCCTGGGCAGTGAGGCTCCGTGTGGTGACCTTGGGCCTGGGGCAGCTTCTGTCTTGCAGCTACACCTTCTAGAACACATGACTTCCTAGGTCACTGCAGAAGGAGAACAAGGGCTATATCACCCAGTATGGTGGCCACTAGCCACATGTGGCTATTTGAGCTTTAGTTCATGAAAATTAAAAAAAAATTAAAAATTCAGGTCTCCCATGCCTTAAGACTTGTGGCTGTCATAGTGGACAGCACATGTATGGAAAGTTTCCAGCCTGGCAGAAATTTCTGTCAGATGGAGCTGGTGTAGAGTTATGCGGGTTCTGTGGTCACCCCGGGAGGTGAGCTACATCACCTCTGCCAAATCCCATGGGCAGGAGCCAGTCTCATAACCCCAACTGCACTGTGACACAAGCTGGGATACACATGTGTTGGGGGAGAAAATGCAACGGGGGAGTATAGTACCCCATCTCTCTCAGGAGCCACAAGGGGATCTTCCTGGCCTGACTTGGAGTCACCCAAGAACTGCCCACAAGAGGTTCATCAGTGAGCTCACGAAAAGCACCCCAGCAGAGCAGAAGCCACAAATGTGTCCTCACCGGTATCTCGTATGATCCAAAGTTGGAGTGGGAGCAGGGAAGCCAGACATAGAAGCAGAGAAAGTCCCAGAAAGAGACTCCTAGTCCTTTTGTTTCTAAGCTTGCTGTGTAGGAAATTAAGTCCTATTTTATTTGATTTAGAAAAATAAAGAAATTTAATATTTTTTTCCACTTCAGTAGCTCTTGGGCAACTTTCTTGTTAGGTTTTTCTGGCCTGCAAAGCAAATGAGGAACAGCCAACATGTTCCTAAGGGTTCTAGCTCTAAATCTAGTAACAGGCCACAAGCCACCATGCATTATGTATTCTCTGCTACCTGATACATCCTGTCATTCCTCCCTTGGAGGTGATATGGATCAAGGGAAAAACACAGACTTTACAATCCAATAGGTCAGAGCTCCATTTTGGGAATGAAAGTCATGTCCCCTCAGCAGGATCGGGATGAGGTCTGGGCAGCCTAGCCCAGTGGCCACGCATGCAGTTGATGCTTTGACGGAGAGGGAACACAGAGACGGTTCACTTGGGGTGCAGAACCATGTCTTGGGTCACAAGAGCAGCAAGACCAAAACTGGGAAATCAATTCAGGATATCAGAAGCTGGAAAGACCAGGAAAAATTCAGAAAGCATGGTGCAAGGCAGGTCAGGGTAAAAGGCTCATGTTGAATTCTCTGTCATGGGGGCCTTGGAGAATGGGATGCCATGTTGCCAACCAAAGGGCATGATAGGATCATGCCCAGGGCAGACTCTCAACCTCTCTGAGTCTGTCTCTGCATCTTGGCCAATAGAAATGATCATTCCCACCTCCATTTGTGGCCATGAAGACTAGGGGACATCTAACAAGTTTTCTTCCTTTAATCTCCTTTTGCTGTTCATTTAGATTCTACCAAATCTTTTCAAAACCTAGGGGAAACCCTGACTCCTTCGTAATGTGCTTATGTGTGTGTGTGTGAACGTGTGCATAGTTTCTCGACTGGAATATGAGATTGTTATAAGTAGGGAACTCAGAGTGGACTTACAATAAATAGATTTTCAATGAGTTATTTTGCTAAGTTGGGTGGGCCAGGGGCCTGACTGGTCAAGCGTGAGGTCTATTTTGGACAGAATGATAACTGACATGAGTTTTTAACTCATAACCGAGACGTGACTCTGGGTCATTGTGTCAAAGAAACTCGGTTTTAAAAGCACAAGAAGTTATTCTTATGTAAGTGTGAATCTCAGTGACACCAAGGCAAGTCTCTAGAATGCTGTGGCTAATTCTTCCCATAAGCATCAAGAAGAATATTTCACAAAAAGTCCAGAGAGAGGGATATGGATGGGGTATCTTCTTCCATGGCGGGGGCTAGGGTACAGTTAGAAGGAGCTCTTCTGCGGGAACAGAGGCTGAAAGACAACAGGATGAAGATGCCAGGGAGAGCCCAGCTCAGTCACAAACGCTAAGCAAAAAGACAGAGCATCTTTAAAGTTTGAGGGAGGTTGTCTTGGAGACAAATAGGAGGAAATACTGTTTACTATGCAGGCTGTAAACATATGGAGCAAATTACGCTGAGGATGTCAGGGGAAATTGTAAATAGATTCAAATGGACTCAGATAAATTCATGCTTACTAGACCTAATTAATGGGGTCTTAAGGGAAATTTGGGAATATTCTGCAGGCATCGCTAATATTTAGAGATCAACGTCATGCAGGAAAAGTGTAGGACTCACCCAGCCCATATCTCTGAGCACCCGAGTCAGAGATAAACTGACATGGGGGATCACTAGCCTGACATTCTATGACTTTTATTAGGTTCTTTTCTTTTTATATCTTGGAGTCAAAGGCTTTGTAGTTGTTCTACACTGAATGGGATTAGGTGAATTTAGAAAGAATGGAAGGGTGGCCTGAAAAAATGGCTTATGCTTCTGGGAGAAAAGATACTTTACCAGTCCTAGCTAATTTGTAAATACAGACAATCTCCTCCATGCCATACAACCTAGTTAAATCAGTCCTGGCATTTATTCAACCTCCACAGCAGTCCATATGGCCCCGATGTGTGCCAATTAGATGTGTCTTACTACCAAGCGTCAGAAGCTTATCTTGCCCTTGAGACAGGAGTAAGCCTATGCTTTAGGCCACACTCAAGCAGAAATTTCAGGAAAGGAAGTGGGTGGGGCCTGCTGTTCCTAGACATAAAAAAGAACAATTAACTTGACTAGAGAAGGAAAGGGTTGCAGTTGAGAGAAGCTTTAGAGATAGTCCAAAGTGGACCCACCTTCTTGATTTGTGGCTCAGGATAGGAGGTCGGAAGAGGGGACATGACCAGCCAAGGACCCACAGGGAAGGGTGTGCAGGCAAGGACTCTGTTCTTCTCCTGCCCCCCGTCCAGGGCTCCCAGAACTAAACTCTTTTAACGCTGATACTGATTAGCTTGTTTGAGTCTGGAATGAAGAACTATATATGTTGACGTCTGGAATGGAAGCTGAAGTGACTCCAGGATTTTGTTGGAAATGCTAACATTAAATAAAAAGGTGTAGGTTTAAAAACAGTCTCAAGAAAGTTTGGACATTCTGTCATTTGGAGAGATGCATTCAAGGAGATGTTGGAAAACAGGGGATCCATCAAGATGATGAATAATAGTACTTGCCTTAAGAACACAAAGTGTTATTCTTGTCCTCTTCCCCACGGCAGAAGGTTTTCCCTTATAGGCAGAGCTTTGTCCTCTGCTCTGAATTGGTAGACTCTTCTATTTTCATGACCAGAAGAGCTCTCAGAATCAGGATCTTTCTCCCTCTTTTGCTCCAGAAACATACGAAGGAACATTGCAGAGGATTGGCGTGTCATTTGTCACATATTTGTAAAATCTGGCACTCATGATTTACAGGAAATAAAAACCCATCCCAACCACCTCCAGTGGGGTACCCATTGCCAATGCAGTGGCATCTCAATCTTGGTTGACCTTGACCTACAGTAGGAACCACATTATATGTCACAAACCAGGACATAGGCATATACTCATACACACAACTGAAATACAAGTTTCATAAAATAATACTTAGCCTCACAACACTGAAGTCACTCAGATACCTTTTAGTCTCATCATTCATTTTTGGACATGCCAATCCATGTTTTTATTACCCACAAACTGCTCGTGACCTGTTGGGAGGGGAAACTCTGGATATGAGAAGAACGCACACACTCAACTCACCCCTCGCAGATGTTCTATTCTCAGCCAGACCTGAGCAGCAGGTGGATCTAACTGATAATGGCGTGCCCAATGTTCCCCACTCGCACTTCCAATGGGGCTCCCCGTCCCGTTAGGAACCCCAGGAGGAGGCACTTCCACAACCCACGTGTGCTCCTGGTGGGAATGATGAGACAGTTTGAGATCTCCCTCGATCTGCCCCTCCCGTGACCAGTACTACGTTCAGATCTGACAGCATCCAGCATCAAGAGCTCAGTGTGACTCAACGAATGCTGATGGACAGAATAAGGAAACAGTCTTGTTCATCGTTTCTCTCTGGGTTTTAAATCTTTCCCTTCTATAAATGATGTACAAATTGGGTTCACCAATGTCAGGAAATTACTTCTGGACACATAATCAGATGGGACCCCAAGCATAACCTCGTCCTAGTGTTGAAAGATTTAGTTGCATATAGATATTACACATCAGAAAGATAAGGAGATAGTTATGTATGACAAATCTCAGTTAACTTAAACTCAACAAAAACTCTTCAATAATTACATGTTTATTGATGCTACTCCATTTCTGGAAAAATAGCTAAGTGAGAAAACTGAGAACAGAATTTTTAAAATATCTGCAGTTCCTTACAATTCATGTCCACCCCAATTACCCGGATCTCTTACACTCACAGTACGGGACAGTACAAGTGCATATTCAACATGGAGGAACAGCATGCTGAATTTTTGAGTGACTCAGAAGAAGTCAGATTTAATGCACTAATGCATTTTAGAAAGGCTTTTTAAATAAGGACAGAACCAAAAGAGATTTAACCTAGGCCAAGCAGAAAACTGAATTTTGAAGTCTTCCATTCATTGAAAGAAAAGGGTGTGTGGATCTATGAAGCGATAGTTTCATACACAACACCCACAGCTCTCTCCTAAGTCGTGTATAATTTTCCCAGCTTAAAAACAAGTAAACTGAGCCTCGGAGTGCAATTTTCCCCATCGCTATGTGGCAGGGCTAAGAGGAAAGCACGGTGATTCATGGGTTCCAAGCCCATGCTTCAGAAGAATTCAACCCCACCGCAGGACCTCCCCAAGAATAGTTTATTGACACTTTGCCATTTTTTTTTTAAACTCTTTATATGTTGATGAATTTCACTTCACAAATTATAACTTCTGCTCCTTTCACAGTAGTGATAGAAAATAAAGCCAAATTCTGGGTGTCCCTTCAAAACATACTGAAGAACCTTTAGGTCTTCACCCTCTGTGGATTGCAAAGTGTGCTTCTAAATGAATCTTAGAACACTGAAAAATTAAATTAAATTTAAAAAAAAAAAAGTGTACATGCAAACCTCACCGGAAACCACCCTTCTCGCAGGCCGTGCTCCTCGCAGGCCCGTGGTGCGCCCCGACCCCCGTGTCCCTGGAATCCCCATCCTTCCCACGCAGGCTGAGTCCTCAGAACTTCCCCGTGGGCCCGTACCTGGGCCAGGTAGACCAGGCTATCTGTTACCTCCTCCAGTTCCCATATCTGAAATCAGCCTCTCTTTCCCACTAATGGATCCCTCAGGGAAGGAGGTTTCTCATGACTAAAAGTAAATGAGGTTGGGTGCCCATGAATGAGGCAAATAACAAAGATCGTGATAATTCTGGACCGAATAGCACCTGCCTGGCCACTGTTCAATTCCTGAACTCTTTGGGCTGCCCCGAAAGCTGGCCTCAACCCCTGTACAAGGCTCAGCTGGGAATTCCACAGGGCTCGGTATCTGGCCTGCTTCTCCCTGGAAAAGCGCAGGGCATTTGCTCCACAGAAGGCTGTATGGACAGCCTTCTCTGGAAAAAAAAAAAAAAAAAAATTCTATTTGAAAACATATCGGTGTACAGGTTCTGTGAAATTCCACCTAATTTAGGGGCACCTGGGTGGCTCAGTGGGTTAAGCCTCTGCCTTCAGCTCAGGTCATGATCTCAGGGTCCGAGCCCCACATCAGGCTCTCTGCTTGGCAGGGAGCCTGCTTCCCCCCCTCTCTCTGCCTGCCTCTCTGCCTACTTATGATCTCTCTCTTCATAAAAAAAAAAAAAAAAAAAAAAAAAAAAAAAAAAAAAAAAGAATCTGAAATTCTACCCAATTTAAATGCTGGACAAACTCCTTTGGCAGGCAGAAGTGCAGAGTCCTAGAGCATGACACAGCTGGTCTTTGGGCCATGCTTGAAATGCAATCCCACCTGTGATCCCTCCTCCAGGAAGCCAAGGACACCAGGTAAACTTGAAAAGCATAGGTATTGGCCAGCTTCCTGCAGAAATTTCTAAGCCCTTGCCTTTCCCATCAAGACTGCTGGGAAATAAATAAATAAATAAATAAATAAGAAGGGCTTCTCCAGGATGGTGCAGAAGGTCATTTGGCCTCAAGGAGAGTCAGGGGAAGGTTCTGGGTGTGAACCAGGTTCTCTGGCCTGTCCACATCCTCGAAGGGAAGGGAGCGGTTGGCGCAGCTGAGATTCTGTTCCTCTAATTATTCCCCTTAACAGAGGCTTGCATATCTTTTCATTTTCATCCTGAAATGGTTAGTTTTGAATGCTGAGGTTTCGTGTTGAAAATATAATGAGAAACTTCGTGAGTTCGGAATGAGACACGGAAAATTGCACGGGTGGCATTTCTCTCTGGGGACTAGGAAAGGGAAACCCTGGGCAGGAAATGGATCTGGCACCTCCCAGAAACTTTGGGTTACCCAGTGGCACACTTCTTTGGGTTCTAATTTTCCGACTTTTTCTGAGAAATGTCGCTTGCCTTTGTCTCAGAATCACAGAGAAGGGAGACACGCTGTGGGAAAGAGCAGTGTCTGGTCCTACTAAGTAATTACTCAGAATGAAAGGTTGGCCATTTTATAAGTAGCACTGGGGAAAACAGAGGTCAAGAAGCAACCAAAAAGGAAAAAAAAAGATTTTTCTAGACATTAACAGAAGAAAAGCAGGCGAGTGTTTGGTTTATGCTTTGTGGATGCCCAAATAACCAGGTAAAACAGCTCTAAGAACAGCTAATATGACTATTTTGAATTTGTGATGCTGGAAAGCTAGCTTGTCTATGTCCACCACCACCCCACCGCATCCTCGGAGAGCTCACAAGGAGAGAAACTCTACTCTGTGCATCATGGAGGGACAAGGGACACTTGACAACATCTTTTCAGAGATTTTCATGGTGGTAAGGAAATTGTGCTCCATTGCTTCAAAATTTACCCCCCTTTTATTGTTTGATTCCCGGATATGACTTCACATATTCTCTGTTCTTAAAGAAATTTCTGAATTCACAGCACAGCCCACTGAAATTTGTGGTCTTCATTCGTGGGTGTTTTCGTTCCGGGAGAAACTAGCCCTGCTGAGACACCTGGGTCAGTCAGGGTGAGGTGGTCCCCAGGGGCCTCCTCTGCTGATCTGAACCATGTTCAGCAAGTGTCCCCGCTCACTGGCCCTCTACATCTCTCCACACAGTTGTTCGACCTGCTTCAGTGACAAGCCAGAGAAGTGAGGACCATTCTTTCTGGATGAGAGTCGAAGGACAGGGAGGAGTCATTCTCTCCATGGGAATGAACTTGGCCTTGTTTTCATGCCAGTGAAGTCTAGGACACTGAAGACAGTAAGAGGGACAGTTGTGCTCATTTTCAAACTCTTAATGCCATCTTTCCAAGCCATAGAAGTTGTCAGAAATGAAAAGTGGGCATGATTAATACATTGGGAAAAGAACAGGAAATGACCAATTTTTTCATAGAGTCCCCATTTACTGGTCAAATTCATTTGATAAATGCACCTATTCCGGGATGACTTGGCCCAGATACCCTTCAGAGAGTGTTACCAAGGGATCAGATTATCACTGCTCTCTGTCCTCAAGATTATCACTGCCTTCATGCTCACTGCAGGCCAGTTTTGCAGCTGATTTAGAATCCACACAAGCCCCAGGGCAGCCCCAAGCCTACAGTAGTTAAGTTACCTCTGACCTGAAACACACACTGCATTCCCTTTCCTCTCCCACACCCCCACAAGGACCTCCCTTGCTGAGACCCACGGGCTGACCCTGCCTGAAGGACAAAGAAGTGAACTGCTTTCTCTATAGGGCACGAGGGAGAAGGGCAGCAACATTTGCCACTTCTAGTCTGTGTATCGCTTGGATCAAATCTTGAAGTCCTCTGGGCACTTAAAGACCGGAATCTTAGTCCCCTCCAGCCACCGTGCATTAGGAAGGTGTACTAGAGATGTGGCTAAGGTTTTACCACTTGGCTAAATGCCTAAGCCATAGTTCTCGGTTATGGGAGATGATTTTGATATTGGTGCCACAGAGCTTCGCAATTTTATTTCTATAATATATATGAGTATCCGTTGCATTCAGGCATACATGTTATCAAGAGAGATTATTTGCATTTGGAATACGTTCTGAAAATCCAGAGTGCTTCTACACTAGCTAAGGCTGGAAATGTGCTGGGAGAACAAAAGTGTAAGAGTGAACGTGAGCTAGCCTTAGAATCGTATTGCTCCAAATGTTGGTGGAGACTGCAGGCGCTGGGCAGGAAGGGCTGAGCAGCGGGATAGGCTGAGCCGCCCACGGCGGTGGGCTTGACATGTTACTTAGGGCTTGTTGGAACAGGCCATTCAAGGGAGTCTATTTGCAAATTTGTTTCCAAGCAGAAAGGATGCTTGTTACAAAAAAAAAAAAGATTTAGAGTGTTCCTCCATAGCTATAGAAAAGGAGAATATGGAAGCTGGCCCCAGACACCACACAGACGACACACCTAGAGAAAAGGCAGATACACAAGCCAGAGAACTTTAGTTTGAGGGACAATGAGAAGAAGCTGTGTGTCCAGGGGCTCTGCTTTCATTGGCCTGGGGTGGGACCCAGGCTGTCACATTTGTTAAAAATCTCCTGAGGTGATTTCACTGAGTAGCCAGCTGGAAAACCTCTGGTTTAAAGATTAAGTAGTAAATCAGATATAGTTGGTACCATGTTGTGACTTTGTCATTCTTAACAAATCTGCTTGTTACTTTCAAAGGGCTCTGAAATCCTTGTTCTTTTTTTTTTTTTTTTTAAACAGAGAGAGAGGGAGAGAGCATAAGCAGGGCGGGCAGCAGGTATAGGGGAAAAAAGAAGCAGGCTCCTAGCTGAGCAGGGACCCCAATGTGAGGTTTCATCCCAAGACCGTTGGGATCATGACCTGAGTCAAAGGCAGATACTTCACCACCTGAGCCACCCAGACGCCTTCCTTGTTCTTAAGAAAAGAAAATAAAATCTAAAACATCCTGAGTTACCGTTTCTCACTTACCAGATTGGCAAAAGTCCTAAGATTGGACAATCCACCCGATGGGGAGAGGTGGTGGAAAAACAGGACTCCCCTATACTGTGGGTGTAGGTGGAAGAGTGACAGGACCCCATGATGGGCGATTTGGCAAAATGTGGTGGAACTTCAAGTGCATTTACTCTGTGGCCTAGCAATTCTACTTCTGGGAATTTCTCCTACAGAAGGAATTGGATACATATTTACAAAGTTATCTATTAAACAAGCCAAGTATCTATCTACAGGAGATCACTAGAATAGCTCATGATACATCTATGCAATGAAATACTACGCAGCTATGAAAAAAAAACAGTGAGGCTGCCATCTAAAGAGAGATGTGGGAAGATGCCAGAGCCTAATGAAAAAGGAAAAAAAAGGTGGGTGGAAGTGGGTGAACGTGGTCAAAATGTACAAAGCCCCAGTTATGTAATAAATAGGTCATGGGATATAATGGACAGCAGTGTGACCAAGAGTTAACCATTCCGTATTGTATATGTAAAAGCTGTGAAGAGAGTAGATCGTAGAAGTTCTCATCACAAGAAGAAAAACTATGTGTGATGATGGATGTTAATTAGACTTATCGTGCCTATCATTTCACAATAGATACATGCATTGAGTCATTCTATTATTGTACACCTGAAACGGATGTGACATTATTTGTCAATTATATCTCAATAAAAAATCCAAAATTTTTTTTATAAGGTGAGGATAATATAATAAGAATGGTGGTGGACAAGGACATAGTTGCTCCTATTTATTTATTCTGAGAGAGAGAGAGAGAGAGAGAGAGCCCATTGCTCACACTTACCTAAAGCATCACTGGAATAATATGTGGGAAGCAGACAGAAGTAGTGACAGGTGAGGAAATAATGAGGTTGTAGAGAACACAGAGGAAGGGAAGGTGTGGGAGTCAGACTCCTCAATTTATACCTTTTTATATTTGACTTTTGAATCATGGACTTTATATTTTTGGCTTTGAATTATTTGGTTACACACACACAAGGAGGATGATCAGATACAAATATCTAAACTGGACAAGTCTTACCTAACGTTTGGTTAAGATTCCAGCACCCAGAACATGCAAAATCAAGTGATTGAGACCTTTATTTTAAGTTTTTTTTTTTTCTTTTCTTTTGGGGGTTGGTATGTTCTAAGTCAAGATAAAAACACTGGAAAAGAATTACTAAGAGTCATTAAGCTCTTAAGGAGCTTAAGAGTTGAAGAAATTTAGAAATAAGTTATCCTACCCATTTGTCTCTCAGATGAGGACACTCAAAGCACAGAGTTCCAGTCACGTGCTGAGGGTCACGCAGTTGAAGGCAGCCCGACGTCATGGCTCCTGGCCTTAGCTCACTGCTCTGTGCTCAGTCCTGGGTCCCCTGGCAGAACGGATGATGGACTCCAAGACCATCCTCAAAATGCTGTTAGCCCTAGACGGGAGAGCTTCTGAGGAGAGATGGAGCAAGGAAGTGAATACTTTCAGCCTGGAGAGGGGAAAAAAGAAGAAATTTAATAAAAGCGAATGTTACATCTAATAAATTGGAAAGGGAGCAGCTGTTCTCAATCTCTGGTAAAGAGGGAGCCAGACTTTGTGCCAGAACATGAAGCACAAGATAAAAAGAGGAAACTCCTCATCTGGTTATAGATGAAGATAACAGCAAAAAAACCTGTGAGGTGGTCTTCACTGAGGGACTTTAAAAAGACTTTTTTTTCCTTTCTCTCCAATCGTTCTTCCTATATTATGTTTCATTTAACATATTCCTACAATTTTAGAAAAATCTCACCTAAGTCACCTGTACAAGCCATCCAACACACACACACACACACACACACACACGCACACGCATACACACAATACTGTCTGTGGAAGCGGCGACCGTTCCTCCAGCCCCTTGGTGGACAGAGGAGTAGGCTGTGTTCAGAGCAGCCCTCCACCAAGTTTCTGGGCTGGGGGTATGATGGGAGTGTAGAGCAGAGCAGACAGCACAGTGGCGAAGCATGTGTGTTCTGAAGTCTCATTACCTGGTTCTTGTCTCAGTTCTGCCACGTGTTACACCAGCTGTGAAACCGACAATGTAATAGGTGTATACCATTCAAACCCGCTGCACTTAGCAGGGTGCCTGGCCCACAGTAAGCTTCAAGAAATGTATTTTGTGGCAGAGTCCACTATACCCCTTTTCCTCACTGGCACACAGCTAGGCTGTCCCAGCATCTCTTGTGGCTTGGCTGGTGGCATTGATGGAGTTCCGACCCATGGGAGGAAGTAATGTGTGATGGCAGTTCTGGCCCTTTAAGACTTCATAACACACCTGCCTCCATGCTCTTCTGCCTCTGGCTTGATGAAGATGAGCAGGGAGAAGCTGAAAGCCAAGAATTGAAAAGGACAGCACAACAAGAGGAAAAGGGACCCGGGCTCACACTGCTGCTTGAAGCAGAGCTATTCAATGATGGCGAAAACCCATTGGAAACTATCACATGAGAAACAAGTACCACTGACATTTTAGCTTTGTGGATAGGAGTGGCTAGCATCATACCATAACTTACCTAGAGAACGATTCAAGACACTGGTCTTGGGGGTGGCTTCTTTGGTCTGGCATGAATTGATGTTTTCTTTCATGCTCCAGAATGGACAACGAAACTACTGGCCATTCTTCACATGACATTAGCCCTACGCAAAGTAACATGGGGTGCCCCATGAAGAACAGAAAAAAAAAAAATGCCCTGCTGTGAGTAAACATTTGCTGAATGAATGAATGACCTTCGTGCCAACTCTTATAGACATGAAAGGCTGTGATTCATTATTTTATGAATAATCTATCTTGTTTGCTACTTATTTTACTTGTATCAAATGCTAAATTGAATCAGATAGCATTTCTTTCCCTGGATTTCATTTCTCATAAAGTCTTTTGGCACCAGATATTATTATTTAATTAACATGAAAACGATATATATCAACATTGACAAGAAGTTGGTATAGTAAGCTGAAAAGTTCTTTTTCTAGTTGGAAAATTCCTAATCGTTTGGGTGTCCTCCACTTCTGAAGCAATGGCCAAAGATGAGAGAATAAGTTCCTTTGTTCCTCTATCACGTGCTTTCTTCATGATTCCATGGCAGTCCCATGGGAAACCTTGGTGGGTCCCTCTCTTTGATGTTTTTCTGGGGCACTCAAGCAGCTTTATACATCATGAGACTTTTTCAATTCCAAGATAGCTTCTGACTTCATGTTCAACATGTGAATCATAAGCTGAGCAGTCATATTGGGTTGGGAAATCTTTGTCCTAATTCACTGATATCCTTCTCTTTCATGAATACATCATGTCAATTTCCTGCCAGTAAGAAAGCAATTGCTAACTTCCCATAGAACACATTTTTCTAAAACCAACTCAAAGACATCCCTCAACACTCTCTCTTGATGAATAAATAAGTAGCTAGATGTTGACATGATGGTTGGACAAATGCTCATCTTCAGTAGCCTCTACACCTACTTCTTCAAGCCCGAGGAATCGTAGAACCTCTATGGGCCTCGGGAGACTATGCTTCAGGAGTTCAGAATTTAGACCAGGTGGCCCTCCACATGGTCAGCTGTGCTCCCTACCCAACATTCCAAGTAAGCCATATTGAAAAATTTATACTATGCCGGCCAAAAGCATACAGACCATTTTCTCATAAATAAGGAACTATTGGAAACCATCAAATAATGGGGGCAGGGATGTTGTGCAAGAAGTATCCTTCTTCCCTCTGGCATGATCATGGATGTTTTGCCTTGCCTTTCCGGCCTGTTAACATTGCCTGCAGAACATCACTTGTGACTGGTCTGTGATTGGTTTCGAGAGCCTGTGCATGGGCTCTTTTAAAAGCAGCAGTGTTTGAGGTCAGAATGTCAGCGTTTGCTCATTTGAGCAGCAAGCCCAGCCAACAGGCAATGACCCCATGACACTAAAATATGAATATGAAGAAACAATCTTTTTTATCTAAGGTATTTGTAGCAGACCCACCAAGGAACTTACTCGGCTGCGTTATTCATTCATACTGTGTGGAATACATCGGATTCAATCCGCTTACAGCGCTGTAGGGAGAAATCCGGGTGGCTTTTATCCAAGGAGTCTTGGCGGGCTTTAGCTATACATTGTTATTTGATTAAAGATTTGGCATATGAGCTAAGGTAAGCCTTTTTAAGGCATTATCCTGAATGAGCTTCTTAATAAATGACATACCCCTCAAAGAATTCTTCCAAAGAGGCTGTCATAAAGCTTTCTGTGGGTAGAAATGTCAGGGGCGGCCTGCTTACTTTATTTCGTAAACCTAGTGGACGCTCACTGCCCACTCCAGCATTTTGCAAACTCTTCCTGGGTGCACGGGTGGGAAAATCCACCAAGATTCCAGAAGAGACAGAGCACTGTTCTGCGGTGGTGGGTGCACACAGCAGTAAATTGCACAAGGATGACTGGGAAGAAGGAGAAATTCTCTATCTCCTGGGCCCTTTCCTTCTCTTCCATTCTGCCAAGATTTTTGACTCAGCTGTAGTGGTAAGAGGAAAACCGGAAAGAAAAGTGATCCAAGCAGCTGTTGGCCATGGCAAGCCTGTAAGAAAAGCTAAGGAACCTTTTGGGAAGTGGAGGGCTGTCAAGTGATGAGAGATATCTGAAGTTGTGGGGTTCTGCCTGGAACGACACAGTGAATGCTAAGGACCCTGCCTGTTCAAGAGGCCATCAAGTCATGTCAGGAGGACTGAGTCAGCCCCACCTGGTGAGGCTCAGTCCTGCAGGAGACCTTACTGCTGGCCAGGAAGCCAGTGCTACCCTGGGAGAGGCAGAGCCAGAAGATGGTCCTGGTCCGAAACTCTGACTGGTTCCCTCTCCTTTCCGGAGTTCCCCTACTGCACATTGCCCCAAATATTCCCTCTGGTTTAGCAAGACAGGAGCTCCCAGGAGGTAGACATCAGCAATACTGGAAGCTATCTTTGGGTCAGGGATTAAGTTCCCTTCTGCAAATACAGTCTTAACGGGACTGTCTGGGAACTTACACTCGGGACAGCAAAACTCTCACAAGCATTTCAGACTGACGGGTCCTAAGCAGAGAAGCCATAACTCCTGGACTATTAGAATTTTCTGGGCAGAGTTTTGCAAAGTCTCATATCTGGCTCCGGCTCCCAGGTCAGCAAAGTCAGAAATGTCCTCATGGACCAAGGGCAGGCGATGCCCCTTACTACCTGCCAGGGCCTCTAGGGCTCTCCTACCACTGCTCTAATACCCTCCCTACCCTCCTGGCTGGAGGAAGGACCCCAGCAAGAGAGCCTGCAACTGGCTATCCTTGTTTTTCGACTCCATAGACCCTGGTGATATAAAATGAACACTGCCTTTGAAATGCTCTGGTGGTTTTTTGTTTAATTTTTAAACTTCTTTTTCATCTCTCTTAGCTCCCCTTACCATACACACTGGAAAAGGAGAAATGAGACAGGGGAAACTCATTTTCTGAAATTGCGCTTATAAATTGCATCCAAACAATGACATTTTCAAAGTTTGGGCAATAGGGTTGAAGTTTCCAAAATCTCTGTACCTATGCTGACTATTTTCAGAGCCACTTTGAAACTACCTGGAGATGAGAAAGAATATTTGAGGTCAGGGAAACCCCAGAAAACCCAAGCAGCATCGCCGAACAAATCCCTGCTCATTGTCACATGTGACAGCGGGCACAGGTCAGCAAGGACTTGTGCCTGTCCCAAGGGCCCTGAGGACACCTTCCCCCACACCGTCAGTGGGTCTCTCTCCAGCTTCCTGCCTTTGATTTGCCCCAGATTCTCCGTCCCATAGAACTCTTTTTCTTTTCCAAGTTAAGTTGTTTAACTTTTTTTTTTAATTTAGTTGTAATTGACATACAACATGATGTTAGTTTCAGGTGTACCCCATGATGCAAGGTTTGTATCTTTCATGAAATAATCACCACCATAAGTCCATTTCACATCCACCGTCACACATAGTTATGGAATTTTTTTCTTGTTATGAGATCTTTTTCAGATCTACTCTCTTAGCAACCTTCAAAAATGCAATACTGTCTTATTCGTTATCGTCACTATGCTGTGCGTTCTATCCCCCATGGCTTATTCTTTTTATAACTGGAAGTTCGTATGTTTTGGCTCTCTTCAACCATTTCACCTACTCCTCTCCTCAGGCAACCCACAATCTGCTCTCTATACCCATGAACTCAGGTTTTGTTGTTGTTGTTGTTTTGTTTTTACACAATTCCACATAAAAATGAGCTCATACAGTGTTTATCTTTCTCAGTCAGACAGACTTCTTTCACTTAGGGTAATGCCTTCAAGTTTCCTCTATGTTGTTGCAAATGGCAAGATTGACTTCTTTCAATGGCTGAGTAATATTCCATTGTATATACATGCCACGTCTTCTTTATCCATTCATCCACCAGTGGACACATAGGGTGCTTCCATATCTTGGCTCTTGGAAATAATGCTGCAGTGAACACAGGGGTGCAGATAATTTTTCAAGTTGGAATGTTCATTTGCTTTGGGTAAATACCCAGAGGTGGGATTGTTGGGTTATGTGTTATTTCTCTTTTTAATTTTTTTGAGGAGACTCCATAAACTTTTCCATTCTTCCCATTCTCCCCCACCCCCCATTCTTTTCCATTCCCAGCAACAGCACACAAGACTTCCCTTTCCTGGATGCCTGGGTGGCTCAGTTGTTAAGCATCTGCCTTCGGCTCAGGTCATGATCTCAGAGTCCTGGGATTGAGCCCTGCATTGGGCTCCCTGTTCAGCAGGAAGCCTGCTTCTCCCTCTCCCACTCCCCCTGCTTGTATTCCCTCTCCTGCTGTGTGTCTCTCTGTCAAATAAATAAATAAACCCTTTTTAAAAAAAGAAGACTTCCCTTTCCTCCACAAACTTGCCAACACTTATTTCCCATCTTTTCAAGACTAGCCATTCTGACAGGTATGGGGTGATATTCATTGTGGTTTTGATTTACATTTCCCTGATGATCAGTGATGATGAGCATCTTTTCATGTGTCTGTTGGCCATCTGTATGTTTTCTTTGGGAAAATGTCTATTCAGACCTTCTGCCCATTTTTGGTTGGGTTGTTTTTTCTTCTTTCTTTCTTCCTTTCTCTCTTTTCTTTCTTTCTTTCTTTTTGGTTTTAAGTTGAATACATTTTTTATGTTTTAAATACTAACCTCTTATCAGATATATGATTCACAAATATCTTGTCCCATTCAGTAGGTCACCTTTTCATCTCGTGGATGACTTCCTTTGCTGTGCAGAAGCTTTTAGTTTGATGTTGTCTCATTTGCTTATTTTCTGCTTGTGCTGAATGCCCTCACAGACTTCCTGAAAGCATGAGCTTGGGGGTCATGTAGTCTCCACCACTGACCAGCCAGTGACTTGGCACATTTTACCAAAATCCTCTAAACCTGTGCTTTCCTGGTACCTAGTAAAGCCTCAGGAAATCTTAGCCATTATTGATTTTAGTCTTTCTGTACATTCTGAACCAAGTGACAAATAGTCACAGGCAGATAGAGATCCAAACATCAGATTATTTGTAGGGGAAGTTGGGATAGAGATCAAAGCAGTTTTCCACTCCTTTCTCTTGGGCTAAGACTTTGAGATCCACGAAAAGGGGAGAGTTGGGGCTGTGGAGCGGGGGGGGGGGGGGGGGGGGGGTGGGTCTGGTGTCTTGTGGTCATTGCCCACCAGACACACGGCCAGCTGGCGTTCTCCATGCACTTCGTAATGGAAAGAGTGCCCAGAAGCCCGGGACAGAGTGCAGTGGCTCAGGTAGTGCCCTGGTTTGTTCAACATCTGGAAACCCAGGTGACAGGGGATGGCTCATTGCCAGAAGGTGGGTTCAAGGTGAAAGAGAGACAGAGAGAACCAGGCCACACAGCCTCCCATGGAAAAGACAGAACTCTCATCCTGCGTGTGAGCAGGAATGCAGGGAGGGGGTAGGAGCTCCTTCTGCTCCCGGTGCTGTCTTTATCACTGTTCTCCTCTGTGGCTGAGAATGACATCGCAATGGCCCTTCTTACAAAGAGAGCCTTTAGCTCCCTCAAACAGATGCAGGAACCCCCCAGGGATGCATGCTCAGGAAGGGATGCCAGAAGCTGTCAGTAGGACCTGGTCCCTTCGTGTACAAGTGGCACTTGTCACCTGGGTGCCTTCCCCAACCCTCTCCTTCCATCTTGGGATCCTCCCGGCACCTTCCTACTTCTGTCCTGCAGAATGCTCCAGCTCTGAAGCGAGCAAAGATGGAGTGTGCGGTGAGTGCCTGGAGCCTCTGAGTGGCACCATGGCTGGGGGGGCGGGGCAGGGGGGGTGGCACCCGGGGTGTGCCCGGGGCAGTGCTTATCCTCAGAAATGGGGAAGGGGTGTGCTGATAAGGTTTCCCATAGAACAGGCATGGAAGTGTAAGATCAGATCCTAATGCCTCATTTCCTGACAGCATGTCTTCTCTCTATAGACTTCTTATCCAGCCCCTAATGAACAAAACAAATTCGGGGAGGAGGAGAGAACATTTCAGGAAGAGAGCTCCTCTCCTTCTCTATCAGGGCTGCTCAGATGCGGGCAGCGCCAGGCCCTCTGCAGTAGTCCTCTGGCCGGCCTGAAGCTCGTCCTTCTCTACCTCGCTCTTCCCAAAGGGCTTTTTCCCAAATGTGACCTCTCTGAGGCCCCGAAACATCACTTGCTCTTTTTCCCCTGTTTGATTTTTCCCTTTCAAAACCCCAGTTCCTTCAAGCACTGCACTTCCACCAGGAGAAAATTCTCAAGTGCTTTCAGCCCCCTCCCCCAAAACAGAAAATGCTCTAAAAGAAAACCCATTGTTAGGCTGCCGGGAGCTTCTGCTCTGGGGGCCTGAGGGAGACCGGGAAGGGAGGGCGGTGGCTGCGGAGAGACTCCCTCCTTCAAAGGCCTTTCCATCTGGAAAGGGCAGCGCATGGGGGTGTTTGGAAAACCCTCGGCACAGGAAATGTGAACTCTTAAAAAAACAAACAAACAAACCGAACAACAAAGAAAACTGTGTTATTATCCAAAAGCGATCTGAATGGAACCACATGTGTATTCTGGGTGAATGGGAGCCCTGGGCCTGTTCTTTATGCCCTGGCCAAGCCCTCCCCTCCCTGAATTTGAAACAGGCACCCCTGGGCAGACCCTCCCCCTCCACCCCCTGGGGCCACTTCCCTGGGTCCTTCTTGCCAGGGCACCCATCCACCCTGTGAAACTCCCTCACATCATGCATGGCCTGTTGGATGAGCTCCTTCACCAACCTGTGTGTGAGTGACAGGCCTCCCCGGCCAGACTCCAATCTCCCCCAGGAGGCTGGGAGCTGGCGGTAGGATTCAGGCGGTAGAGGGAGGAGCCAGAGGAGGCTGGCCACCAGGATGTGCGCAGGGAGCCTGGAAAAGCCTCTGCAAAGCCTCCAGAGTGTGGTATGAACCTGAGGGGCTTTTATTCCGACCACCTGCTTTCTCCAGTGTTCTCCATTCCCCAGTCCAAGCCGCCTCTAGACTTAGAGTAACAACTTACATATGGAGGAAACAATGTAAAAAATTCTCTTTTAACTTTAGTGCCTAGACCCCAGGGCTCTTCTTAGCCTGTTTCCCCAGCAGAATGGTGCAATTGTGGACTCTGAGCCAGAAGGAAACCCTGAACTTGCCCAACCTCTCAATCTTCTGGACAAGGAACCGAAGTCTGATGCTAAAGGGAGAGGTGGCCCTGGTGTCCTGACTTTCTTAGGCTTCCATCCAAGCTCCCTCTCTTTTCAGACCACACCTCTCATCATAGCTGTCATTGGCTGGGGTACTTTCTATTCCAGCGTAGTATCTGCGGCATGGTGATGGTGCCTGTGGGTCTCTCCAGGTAGAGTGTGACGTCCCTGTGTCTTCTGCACACAGCGTGTGTTCAATACATGTGCCTGAGGGACAAGCACTACAGCCTACTAGAAATCCATCGGATGTCCCCATCAGGCCAGACCTGCCCTCCTTGGATAACCTTCTCTCTGGACCCTTAAATGTGGCCTGGGATAATTCCAGATGCTCTGTGGAAGCAGCCAGAAGAACGGAACCCCTGGAGTGAAGGCATCAGAACTGTCTTTGCACAGAGCTGCCTTGAGCCAAAGGAAAATTCCTGGAGTTGGAGCACACGACATGGACTCAACACAGTTTATTGAAGGGGGTGTCAGTGTAGTTCACAGAAAAAAATTATTTTAAGGAAAAACGTGTTTGTCATTTTCTCTGGGCCATAAACATTAAGCCAACACAAATTAAACAGCAGAATTCAAGGGCACTCACCAGTAAACTAGAGTCAGACCAGCTTCTCTGGCCCAGGACATTCTCTTACTCTGTGACTCCAGAGGGAGAGGTGAGCACGGAACAACCAAAGGACAAGGTTTCAAAGGAGCGTCTGCCTATGAACCTTTTTCAAGTGATCTCTAAAGCAGACCAGGACAGCTAGGAACTTATAAGGAATAATGAGATCTAAAAAGGCACCAGACTACAGTGACCTGAAGGATTGTGTCCCAGCTCTGTGGACTCTTTCTGAACAAGAAGCTTCTAGTCGGCCTGTCCTCAGAACTAGCTGGAGAGGACCTGAGGTGAGGAGACAGACCCCCAGGTCTGGTCAGAGGCCGTCCACCACTCTGTCACTTGCTGAGTGACTCACCTGTGCCGCCGTGTTTTCCCACCTGTGAAAAACAAGGTGCCCTGCTGGTCTCACAGGGCGCCTGTGAGGGAGGACCCAATGGGATGGCACACATGAATGTGTTAAAAAATGCTGACACATAATAAAAGTCAGGCGATATGGTTCTATAGGACTGGCTCCTGACTGAAAAAATAACAAAAATAATGTTCTCCTTACCTAAAAAACAAAAACAAAAAACAAACAAACAAACAAACAAAAACTGCTGGTATTTCTGGAGCATTCTTCAAACTCGCTCAGCATTGAAGTAGATCTTTGGGACTCTAGAAGCCAAAGAATAAAGCTCTCCTGTGGGTGCATGAGAAACTAGCAGGGGCCTAATTGGTTTTCCGGTCATGACATGCCTCTCTGACAGGAGTGAGACAGTCCTGCTCACGATTGCTTCATCCCTGGAATCCTAATCCAGACTGTGCATAATAATTTCTACATCATAGCTAGAGGCAAGGCTTTCTTTTTTTTTTTTTTTTTTTTCCCCGCCAATTCCTTCAGAGGAGGAATGCCATGTATATAGACTGAAGAAGCTCCTAGAGGAAAGTCATGCTGCTCGTGAGGACACCCCCAGGCCCTTCCCTGTATCAGTCAGGCATATACAAGTTGGATTCCTGTTTGTGTTGGGCAACCCCGTACATTTGGGGCGACTCGGTTTCGTACAGTTGCCCTTTGGGGGCTCCAAGTTAAAGCGTGTTCATTGGCACCCCTCCACTGTGGGTTACCTAAAAGGAAAGACTCCTCAAGCTTCACAGAAGATTTCTGCCGAAGATCCAAGTTGTGATTTTGCGCAGAGATCTGATTTCCATGGTTCACATTTACTCCTCGCATGTGGTTTGAAGCGCCCTCCGTGTAACAGTCCCTCATGCTTCATCCGCAAGTCACTGGGGTGCTCAATGTTAAATCGTGACTGCTGGCACCAGCTCTGCCTGGGGAGACACTGTAGTGCCAGTCAAGTCCATTTTCAAGGGGCTCGATGTCAGAATTAAAATTGTGAGTGAGACTGAGAGAAGGCAAGATTTTAGATGACAAATTGGATTCATTTTCATCCTTTAGGGAGCATATTGGGGAAAGCTAATAATATGATCAAATCACAGTAGTAACATTAAGACTGCTTGTTAAGTATTTACTATTGACCAAGCATTATGCAAAACCTTTTATGTGCTCTGTATCAATTGACGTTCATAACTAAACATTATTGTGTCTGTTTTATGGAGGAGACAACGAAGGCTTAACAAGTATAAGTGGGTTGCCTGGGATCTCATAGCCAACAGAGTCAGAATTCTGGTCTAGTTCTGTCTTCATCTACTACTTGTCTGTGTAGAAACCCCTCTGTAGGTTGCTATTTGCAAATACAGAGGACGGCCCAGATTAGTCCTGGCGAAACATAGTGCAGCATTTTTTTTCTGCCTGCCTGAGAGTGATGTTTGAGAAGGTGTTCCTGGAGGTTGGAGGCACATGACACAAATGTGCTTTGCATAAAGGAGAACCCAGTTTAAATAAGCATCGAACAAAGAGAATTTCTTTTTTTATTATTCATATTATTATTTCATTCCCTATAGCACTCCCGACGCCAATCGGTGCCATGTGCAAGGAAGACTGGCCCACAGCAAAAAATACCCGCCTAGCTCTACTCTTCACGGTCCCTTGCAAAGTATCTGCTAGAGCTTTCCTATGGCCAAGACTCCAAGACTCTTAATGGCAAGGTTATATTGGCATAGGTTGTTGATAGAATCCCATAATCCAGAGCTGCAGGAAAATGGAGAAAATGGGCAATTTTGTATAAAACACATTTTGCATTCCAGTACCCAGCTTCCTGCTCAAAGGATATCTATCGGGCTGATGCTCCCTGAGGATGCCATCCCTGAGCTCCTGAAAATGGTCCCTGTAAGGGTGAGCCTATTGTGTTAAAGCTTAAGTCAATTCCAAAATGACTTCCTTTAGGAAATAAAAAATAAAAATGAAACAGCTCCCCAAGTGTCCACTTAAACCATGTTCTTCTTTTGTTTCTCCAGGAAAAGAAAACCCATCATCATATCTGCATTTATCTCAACTGGTTTGGTGGGGCTGAACCGCAAAAAGTGGGCCAGGGAGGGGCTTATTTGTAAGATACGCTCCCCAACATGGAAAACCCGTATGCATGCAGCTCGATGGTACTCTCAGATCCCTGGTCCCGGGCTCCATGAGCCCTGGCAGAGTCCAGGCCTAACAGCAGTGAACAGAAAGAGGTTAACATGGGCTATAATGGGTGGTACAGCTTTTGGGAACCCCCCAATGACCATCTCGGTTGAGGGGAGCCAAGGGAATGTGGGAGAGTGGTCTATTCAGAAAGACTAAAGTTCCAGACACAGGAAAGAGTCTTATTTCCTCTAGGACCTTTGGAAGACTTGGAGAAAATTGGATTTCAAAGTCTGACACCAGAACGGACGCATGGTTTTCACTTCAAGCAGGAATTCCCGCTGTCCTGCTGAAGTCCTAGCAGGGAGGACGTAACTCACCTCACCTGGCTGCCCCGGGGGATCAAAGGCTCCCCTCACCCCCGGGGGTATCCATCAGAGGGCCGGGTCCCACGGACTTCTTCACAGACTCATCATTCTTTCCAGAGTGGACCCAGCTCTGCGTGCTGTGTGGAAACTGCCTGCTTACAAAACACTCTGACCATTGCCAGATGTGGGCAGCTGGCCAGCTTTTACATAATTCAGGCTTTTCTTTGCTCAAGATGGTACAATTTAAAGGAGTCTTAGAAGTTGGTGTGTTTTAACCTCCTCCCCACCTCCCTGCATGCTTCCCTTCATCTTGGGGGCAGACTCTCTCACCCAAGCCTGCGGTGGTGCAGTGTAGTGTGTGCTGTTCCTCGGTCCCTGAGGATGGAAGGAACGAGCCCACACATCTCCCGTGTGCTTGCTCAAAACTAAAATAAAAATAACCAGCTATCTGCCTCCTGTTGCCCAGGCCTCGTCTTCCACACATGCCACACATGGCTCTCCCCCTCCCCCGCCCCAGCGAGCTGTCAGCTCTGGAAGACCCAGTTGGGCAGCTTGGAGCTCAGGAATGTGAGAGGGATTGCAAAGCCCAGCATGGTAGAAGGAGATCAATTTTATTCCTGTCATCAGAAGTCATCTTTTCTAATTTAAAGTTACTCTGCTCATGTAAGAAGATCAAAGTGGTGTGCAGAGCCCTGCTAAATGAGCACCGACAAATTTATATTGTAAAGTCCGGGCTGAGCGGGGACTTTCCCGCTGATCAAGCAAGGTCAGGGGTTCTGGGAATGTTAACTCCCATTTCATTTCTTCATTCAAGGGAGTCGGTCATATTGCTTTTTATGAGGATTCAGACCACACTTGCTTTTGTCATCTGGGTCTCATCTGAAAAACTGTGGGTCAGGGGAAGCCACAGATTGACTCTGAGACGGGCTCTCGCGTGGATGTGCAGGGATATTTGGGGATGGCAAGGCAGGTCTCTTTTCTCTGTCTCTCTCTGTCTCTTGCTGTCTCTCTGTCTCTCTCTCTCTCTCTCTCACACACACACACACACACACACACTACAGCTGACTCAGCCTCTCTCAGTTAGTACAGAATGTCAAGAATCCAACTGATATTTCAACTTTCCCTCCTCAATGCCTGCATCCAACTATAAGCCTCTAGCAGAACGTACCCTACACACACGGGAAACAGAATATGCAGCATTCTCGGGCCTTGCCTTGTGTTGATGAAGACAGACGGGATTCAAAATGGGAATGCAGAGTCAGAATTCACCTAGCAATCTCCAGGCACCTTACACGGGCCATGAATTTTTCTTTGAGTTATTTTACAACTGGTGAATAATCAGGCGGTTAAGTAACCCGAATGGTTTCCCTCCGTTCAATCGAGCTTAGAACCAGCTCTTTACCTCCTTTCAAAACACGCAGACATTTTAGGGGTCTGAAAAATGTTCAGAAAGAGTTTCTTCTGACCTGCATTTCCAAGCTGGTGGATCTGAACATCTGCTTCTCTCACAGGGCTAGAAGCAGGATAGACAGGACTTCTCTCCAAGGTTTCTGGAATGACCAGCAGCAGGGTCATCTGGTTGTATGGTAGGCTTGACTCTGCAGATCAGTTTCAGACCATGTGCAGTGGGATGTGTTTCAATCCAGTATAATTCTATCACTGATATCCATCAAGCACAGAAAAACAAATGATCTTGTCCAGAAGCCCGTCCACAGACCAGCCTTGACTAGAATTTTGATTGCGTTACTGGTATATGTGTTGCTGAAGCCAGCCCTAGACTGCCACACTGGAAAACCAAAATGGCCATTCCATGATGAGGAAATCATTGCCTTGGTCCAACATGAACTGCTTACAGATTCTGATTTACCTAATACGGGACCCATGGTCATGAGCATACACTACGGTGAGGCATTTCGCATGTTTTCTTATTTACTTCCTAGGGTAGGCAAGGGAAATGGACATGGCTATTTCCCATCCAAGAATGGACAAAAGACCTAGTGGTCTCCTCTAGGGCCCCAAGAATTAAGCAACCCTGCTTCCTGACCTTGCCTCTCCAAAATCATTTTTCAAGAAAGTATTAGGGAAATTCCAAAGTCCTCCAAATGTGGTGGCTACTGTTCCATGATAACTCTTTGCATCTACCAAAACAAAAAAAAAGAGAGAGAGAGAGAGAGAGTCAAAAAATATAGCTACCTGGGAAGAAAACTTGGAATCCCTTTTCGGACAGCAGCAGAATGTCCATTCCAACAAAATGAAGGAACTCGAGTCTCTATAAAAACATCTCAGGAGATGTAGCGTGGTTTCAGGGAAAAAGCTCAAACTCTGGATCACCAGCCAACTGAACTTCAGTTCCCTCATCGGATCAGTGCAGGTGATGTCAACTCTTAAAAAGGACTAGACACTGAGATTGAAAGAACCCTCACCTAGAGTTCCTAGCTCATAGCAAGCAAGCAATAAATTGTGCACGCCATCATCATTTTTTTAAATTTTTTAATTTTTTTTAAAGATTTTATTTATTTATTTATTTGACAAACAGAGATCACAGGTAGTCAGAGAGGCAGGCAGAGAGAGAGGAAGGGAAGCAGGCTCCCCGCTGAGCAGGAAGCCCCATGCGGGGCTCAATCCCAGGACCCTGGGATCATGACCCAAGCCAAAGGCAGAGGCTTTAATCCACTGAGCCAACCAGGCACCCCCATCTTTTTTTTAAATATTGGAGGCAGTGGTATGTAATGGTTACTTGAATTTGGGAGGTTCAGTTTGTTCCAACCAGAAAATTCTAGTTGTTTCCATCCTCCATGTGGAAGATGTTTCTAAAACATATGCGTGCACTTACTTTCCTGCCACAGAACTGAACACAATTGAATTTTTCTGTGATGATTAAGGATCTGGCTGTGCCCCGGGCAATCATTCTGAGAGCGAAGGCTTCTCATTGTTCAGCACTTAGATGCAGATGTGGGAAGTCGTGCAGACCCAAGGATGGGCATCAACCCCTCCGAGTTAGTCAGTTGTTTGTTTTAAATAAGTCTCTGATATCAGAGCCCTTGACTAGGGTTTGCCTTTTACTTATCCAAGCAGGTTGGGAAATACGTGTAAAGGTTGGTTGTGTTCCCAGGGAAGACCTAGCTTCTAGTTCATCCGAGTTTTGTTTGTTCTTTGTTTGTGATGCACATGAGTCTTCCCCAAGTAGAGGGAAAGACTTGTCAATGGCAGAAGCCCAATTTCAGCTGAACCCAAGACCAGGCTGGACCTTTATAATCAGACTGCTGTCAGAACTCCTTAAAGTCCTCTGTCTGCCCCAATTTATGTGTAACCCTGAGCACTTTCTAAGGAAAAGGGAAGTGGAGAGGTGGGAGGTGGGAAATCAGCCCATGTTTTTCTTATTAAGTCCTTATGAAGGTTGGAGAGATCAGTCACAAATTCTGGAAAAGGAAAGACACATTAAGTTGGCCCAAGTCAGTTTTGGTTCTGGGTTGAAACACTGAGGGGAGGAGGGGTGGTCTGACTCAGGAGGGGATAGCCCCTGTGTGTCACATACCCTGGAAGGCTCTGGGATAGTCTCCTTGGGCGCCTTGAACACCAATAGCCTTTACCAGACAGCAGTCTGATGACTTAAGTGTAAATGAGTCAGAAACATACGGATTGCATTTCCCTGAGAAAATAGATCACTTTAAAAAACGAAGGGCAAAGTGCTTGGGAAAATGCATTATGGGTTCTGTCAAGGCCAAAAAGGAAGTAAACTACTTCAGATATTCTCTAAATGCCAAATGTGAGCAAGTACTTCAAGGCAAGCACTCTATCGGGGTGTATATATATGATCGTGTAAATGTCTCAGCTTGGGAACCTCACCAAGATGGTGTGCATCCGTGTACCGTCTAAGGCCTGGAAAGTGCTTCTTATTCTTTCTTTCTTTCTTTTTTTTTTTTTTTTTAAGATTTCATTTATTTATTTGACAGAAAGGGAGTGATCACAAGTAGGGAGAGAGGCAGGCAGAGAGGGGGTCGGTGGGAAGTAGGCTCCCCACTAAGCAGAGAGCCCAGTGCGGGGCTTGATCCCAGGGCCCTGAGATCATGCCTGAGCCGAAGGCAGAGCCCCAAACCATTGAGCCACCCAGGTGCCCCAGTGGAAAGTGCTTCTTGTGTACAGTCAAAAAGAATATACACAGACAAGACAATAACGCTGACTAACACAGAGAAGACAATAACGCTGACTAACATCAAACATTGGAAACCAGAATTTAACTCAGTATCTGCTGTGAGAAAAACATTCCCATTCCCCATCCTCCACACACCCCCCCTTTTTTTAACATTCTGACTTGAAAAATAGCGAATGGGAAAATCAATGCAAACGTTTGCTATGTGATATGGGCTGGCAAACAAACAGGCAAATGAAACCCTTAGAAATGTGCAGCTATGAGTGGAATCTGCTTTGATCAGGCTAAATTTTAGTGATCTTTCTTAAGATGGTTGTCAAAATGGGTGGGAGAGAAATGCAAAGAATTGTTCTTCACAGCCAGATTGCCCAGGGACAAAGTGACTGCAGAACCCCAGGGATCCTGCTGCTGCCCCCTCCCTACCTCACCTCCCTCCCCCAGAGCTGGACTCCCCAGAGCAAGGAAGGGCTTACTGGTGACCTAGGAGGCTTTTATCTCCTGAGCAATGCATCACCTACAACATACTACTGAGAGCTCAGTAGAGAGAGCACTACAAGGCAAAGAATCTTGGAGAACAAACCAGGCATGCTGGCAAACTACAGACAACTTCAGTTTGCCTTCTAGCCTTCCCCTGAATTCTTCCTAACCCAGCCAGGACAGGATTATTGCATTTATTTTCCTGGTTCCCCTAGAAACTCTGATACGATCTCTCACCCTCCCTCCCTGCTTTTCATTGAGTCACCTTTTATTCTCCCTTTTCCTGTCTCAAAAGTATCTCTGGGTCTTTTTCTCTTCTTCTATTTTTTTTTTTTTCTGTTGGGGTTCTTCTCTGTATCTACTTCTGTCTCTCTCACCTTGTCTCTCTCAGGGGCCCCATGCTTGATGGAACAAGGCTCCCTTGTTCCAATGTCACCCCGACATTTAAGCAGAGCTGTCTCAATAAAAATAGGTGGCTTCTTTTCCATGTCTCAGTTGGGGAGAAGGAATGCTTCTCATTTCCTCTTGATGTGCCTTCATTTGGAGGGATCTCTGAGTGACTTCCCAACTGCTCCTCCCCATGGGAAAAGAATGGCCCAGCGGGGTAAGCATGTGGAGTAGCCCTAGTTCTTCTGCTCAGTGGTTGGTTTCTCCACACAGTGTTGCCAGAGTCAGGATGTACTGCCTCCTGGAAGGGCTCAGTACACAGGCACACTAAGACGGTCCTCAGAATCAGCCTTGTCAGAAGTGACGCTAACCTTTCAGCTTGCCATCAGAAGACTCTCCTGCCTCATTTCTCAGTTGGGTGTAAATGAGGCTGGAATTCATTAGATTCCCAAAGGTCCCCTCAAGTCCTCATACCCAGAAGTCTCAACTCCACACCCCAAAATGCCCCTGAATTGGTCTCCTCTCTGGTCTGCAGCCTCTCTTCACCTCTCAAGACTCCCTTTATTTCTTTTCTGCAGCAGCCATTACTTTTGTTCACTGTTACCCAGTTCCCCTCTGCTTTGAGCACACAGGAAGACATACATCCTCACACAGTTGAAATTAGGCCTTGATATTATGTTGTCTGATAAAATGTGACATAGGAAATGATTGCTCTAGAATGTCACCCTACCCACAACACAGGGGAATTCTACGCATCAGAAATGAATCTTCACAGTGTGAAGGCCCTGAGATCTGGGGGATGTTTGTTATACAGCATGACCTCACCCATCCTGACTGATACACATTCCTTGTTTTGTCTCACTCAATCCTAAATCTCTGTGTCTCAGCTCTGATTTCATCATTTTACTCTCATCCCCATTTACTATCCTTTTCTCTCTCTGTCCCTCTAGCTCATCTGGGTTCTTCCCCCCCCCCCCCCCACCACCACCACCTTTAGGACAGACATGGATTTGTAGTCATAACTAACATAAACAGATTGGAATATTTTTTTTCAGCAAAGATGGAAGAACATAATTTTGAATAAGAGAATGTTCAACCCAGATATAAGAAAAGTACTTTAAGCCCAGTGGTCTGAAATGCTTTAAATCTAGAATAAAAGACAGAGAAAGAATATGTATTTGTTCATCTCAGAAATCATAAGAAAAGAGAAGTTTCCAAAGCCTTAATAAGTCTGAAACACAAGTCAGAGTAAGAGAAGAAAGACAGACTTCTTGGACAAATTGGAAAGAAACTGCCAAACTCCCTGTGGCCTTGAGAACTTGAATCCTTCAATGTATAAGAAAAGAAACAGAGAAGAGCAGAGTGGCATCTCATTCTGAAAGCTGGGTCTTGCTAACTGTTCAGCTCAAAGGCAAGTGAGAAACTTTTAGGGGGGACAAAAAGCACTCGCCCTCTCTCTTAATGCAATAACCTTAAATTCCCAGTAGGACACAAACCACATGTTGGTGTTATGGATAAATTCTGAACAGCATCCGAGGGTAAGTATTTAATTATACTTGGCATGGCTGCACCTTTTTACTCACAAGACAGGAAATCCCCCAACTATTAACTGCATTCGACCTCGACAAACCGAATGAGAGCCTTTCTGGCTGCTCTTTCCAGGATGGTCAGAGCCAACTTCATTTCTAGGGCAACAGTAGCACCTGAATCCAAAAGCCTTATTATGTGGTTCCCCGTGGTTAGAAGCCAGAAGGACAACCCCTCCAACACCCTCAATGGCACTAAATAAAAGAATTAAACCTTTTCCAGGCCAACCCCCACAGTGTCTGCCAGGGAGAGTTCAAGGCAGTTCGGTAAATGGGATGAACAGCTCCGGGCTTTCTCCCAGATGTCCTGAAGTTCTTATTGGAGGTAACTGTGGTCTCTGAGTGGCAGGAAGGGGTAGCGATTTTGGGTGAGCCTCAGACAGAAGTGAAGTAGCTAGAACACTGTCCCCCAACTTTTTAAATCATGTGGCCTGTAAATGACTCACTTATACTCTCCTTTAAGGGTTATTAAATATCCAAACAAAAACCCAGATGAGCTGTTAGACACCATCTGACTAGCCATCTTTAAGGACTACTGTGCTGGGGGTGCCTGGGTGGCTCAGTGGTTAAGCCTCTGTCTTCAGCTCGGGTCATGAACTCAGGGTCCTGGGATCAAGCCCCTTGTAGGGCTCTCTGCACAGCAGGGAGCCTGCCTCCCCCTCCCCCACTGCCTGCTTCTCTGACCACTTGTGATCTCTCTCTCTCTGTTAAATAAATAAATAAAATCTTAAAAAAAAAAAAAAAAGACTTACTGTGCTGGAATTTCTAGCTCTTTCTTTACTTAATGATTTGCACTTCTGTTCTCAGCATCCACCCATCTATACTATAACCAGTTACTCATTCAGCAAATATTTATTAAGTACTTATTGCCTGCTAGAGAAATGAAGTAGAATAAATCATGAGCTTTTCTCTAGAGGAAGATAAACAGAGACAATCTTATGAGACTGTAGCAAATTCTCTGGTAAGGTGCATGCTGGGTAAGAGTCAGGACCTACACTTGTTCCGAAGGCAGTGGGATGGAGGGTTGGGGAAGATTTTCCTAAAAGAATGAGAGCCTCGTTCTTCTCTCCACATCATATTTAAACAGACTCAGCAACCCTTCATTCAGGATTAAATTATAAACTCTCACAAAACTTGCAAATCTTTCACATATTGATTATTTAGTTCAATTTACAAGGCAAAAAATTGAGATTCATAAAGATCAGCTGCTGGTCCATGGTCACACAGGTGCTTAGCAGCAGAGAGTTGTACTAAGCAACCACTGAGTGCTCCTCCCTCCAGGTACCCATTTCTGCCTAACAAACAACCCCAGAACAAGCTTTATTACACTCAGAAATCTGCCCTCTGTCTGGGCCCGGCAGGGTCAGCTTGTTCTTAATCTGCAAGGCACTGACTGGAGTGAGTTTCCAGGGCTAGCGGTTCATTTCCTGTGATTGCTACAGGCTGGGAGCACAGCCTCAGCTCCTCTTCTCCTGGGCCTGGGCCTCTCCCCCAGGCTTCTTGGGCTTCCTCACAGCATGGCAGCTGATTCCAAAAGCAAGTGTTTGAGAGGTGGGAAGAGGAAGCTCCCAATTTCTTAAGGCCTGGTCCCAGAAACTGGTGGAGCATAGTTTCTGCCATATTTTCTTTGGTCAAATCCCAGGCAGTGGGGACATAGACCTCACCTCTCAACGGGAGGAATGACAAAGGCTTTTTGGCCCATCTCTCATCTGCCACATCTGCCAAAGTGATTTTGCATTTTGATGGGTTTCAAAGACTTAGTGAAAAGCAATAAAAACCAAGGGCAAGGATAAGGGGACAGCATGCCCGCGGATTTTGGCACTTGGACTGCAGGCTGCCAGAAGCTGCTTTAGGTGGCTTCTCAGGCATCAGCCAGCTGATGAAGGCAAAGGGGGGAGGGGAAGAAAAAGATGGGGTTTCCAGTCAATGATGTTGCCCATGCACTCCTCAGAGCCATGGTACCCTACTTGGATACATATTAGAATAACCTGATAGCCTCCAAAAACAAAAACAAAAACAAAAAACAAAAAACAAAACAAAAAAACCGATATGGTTTCCCACTGCCATCTCAGATCACAATATCCAGAGGGGGCCAGAAGTCATTTTTAAGAAAGTCCCCCAGGTGATGGGAGGCAGATCTGTGGCCAGCACCTGTTTGCAAATCCAGATGTTGAAACTGCTCCTAGAATCACTGGTACTTGGTTGAGGGAGAGCCCTGCATGTTTTTATTGATGTGTTTAAAATGATGAAATTGAGGTCTCTCTCCTTTCCCCCAGTTATAGATTCCACTTTGGCTAAGAAAAATAATCCTAAATTAAGACAAAGAACTGAGGGGGAGTGTGTGGCCCTTCCTGGTCCAAGAACTCTGCCCTGGGATACACCAAGACACTGAGGTTAAAATAAAAGTACAGAGGACAGGGAGTAGAAACCTGGCTCACCCTGGGGTTCCAGTATAATTGTTTTGAAATTCATTCATGTAGTTGCATGAATCAATAATTCACTCTTTTCTACTGCTGAACAGTGTTCCATCATATGAATAGACAACAATCCCATTTTCAGCTGTGAGTGGTGTTGGAGATATAAAGCAATCAGACTGGGACACCTGGATGGCTCAGTGGGTTAAGCCTCTGCCTTTGGCTCAGGTCATGATTTCCGGATCCTGGGATCAATCCCCAAATTGGGCTCTCTGCTCAGCAGGGAGCCTGCTTTCCAACCCCCCCCCCTCCTGCCTCTCTGCCTACTTGTGATTTTTGTCTGACAAATAAATAAATAAAATCTTAAAAAAAAAAAAAAGGCAATCGGACCTCCTCCAAAAGACCCCGCCATACCAACAGAAGAATAGAGAACACAATATTATTGAGCAAACATTAATGAGTTTGTATGCATGTAAGACAGCCCAAAAGTGACTGCAAAGTTTGGGGGAAATCTGACACATTTTATGCAGCAAAGATAAACAATCATTTCTCTTATCTTCCAGAGACTAAACCATTGCTGGTTGCCACATTTCCTGTGAGAGAGGCTTGATCTCATTCCTGAGAGCTGTCTGCTTGGCCAGGCCAGAGAAATACCTTTATATCACAGTACTGGAGACTGGACTCACTCCCTAGAGACACGTACCTCTATTCTAAACAGAGCAAGGACTCAAATACGCTATGTCTCCAAGGAAACACTCTAAAAAAGAACAGAAAGGGAGAATAACTTCTTTGACCTTTTTCAAAAGGAGAAAATAATTTTTATTTACCTTTACGATGAATATTTGGGTTGTTTCCTGTTTGGGCTCTTCCAAATAAAGTTACTGTGAACATTCATTTAGGGAATGTATGTTTCTGTTTCTCTTGAGTAAAGACTTAGGAGTGGAAAGGCAGGCCTGGGTTATAGAGTGGGCATATGTTTAACTTAAAAGAAACTGTGAATATATTTTCCAAAACGGTTGCATCATTTTACATTGTCACCAGCAGTGTATGAAAGTTCTGGCTCCATTTCTTCACCAACACTTGGCAGGCTCCCTATTTCCAACTGTCGCCAATGCAATGGTGCATAGTGGTATTTTGTCCTACATTTCATTTTTCTTTCCCTGATACAAGTGATGTTGAGCACAGTTTCCTGTCTGACTAGACATCTGTGTATCTTCTTTTGTAAGTGTCCAAATCTTTTTCCCACTTTTTTGATGGATTGTTTGTAATTGAGCTGTACATAAGTTCTTAATGTATTCTTTTTTTAAAGTTTGTATTTATTTATTTGAGAAATAGAGCATGAGTTGAGGGTAGGGGCAGAGGGAGAAGGACAAGAAGACTCCCTGACGAGCAGGGAGCCCGATGCAGGTCTCGATCCCAGGACCTTGGGATCATGACCTGAACTGAAGGCAGATGCCAACCCACTGAGCCACCCAGGCGCCCATTAATATATTCTTTATACAAATCCTTCTGGTCTGAGGCTTGCTCTTTCACATTCTTATGGTATCTTTGGGAACAAAAATAATAATAATAATTTTGATGAAATCTAGTTCTCAAAAAGTAAAACTGATCTCAGACTTCTAGCCTCCAGAACTGTGACAGAACACACATTTCTATTGGTGATTTTTACAGCAGCCTAGGGAAATGGATCCACTCATTAGGCTGGTTTGGGTCTGTCCTTGGCACGGGTGGCTCAGGGGTTAGGCTGAAACATGTGTAGATCTGTACACAGAATTAGGAGAGCTTCTGTCTTGGTTTCTATCTCTGGGATGAACTGTACCCTTTTTCATTGGAAGGGCCCCTTTTCCTAGTTCCTCTGAAAACAGAGATGGAGTTTCTATTAAAGTTTTCTGCAATCCATGAGCAGGACCTGCTCTTGTGTGGCATTATTTCTCCAAGTTTGTCTGTTTTCCACTCTCTGCCTGCTTCTGTTTATTTTTCAAACTGCTAAATTGTTGTTTTCATGGGTTTTTCACCAGGGCTTTTAGTTGTAATTAGTGAATGGGAAGAGATGCAGGGTGCTTGCCTGCATGGTGGCCCAGGAGACCCACCAAGACCCAACATGGTTGTGTGTAGCACTGGAGACAGCACGCTCAGAACAAACCCTTGCTTCCCTTGCTCAGCTCTGTAGCCTGTCTTGAAACTCAGTTTGGGAGAAGTGGAAAGCAAGTGCAGAAAATGTCAGATTCAACTAATACATTTCACGGGTAAATTATAAGCCCTTTGCCGTTCGTATCAATAACCAGCGTACAAAATCAATTCTGCTCACAATTAGCTAGTTATGAAAATAGACCATTCTGGAGTAAGGAGGAATGACTAACCTTTAATAATGACTCCCACCACCCTTACTCTTTGAGAACAGCTTCCTGCAGAGTCGCTGTCCTCATATACTTCAACTAACTCCCTAAAACATGACCAAGATCCCTGAAGGTGTTGGACTCAGCTGTCCCAAAGCCAGGGTGCTTGGTGCTAAAGATGGGAACAGAGTTAGGCCATGGGGTCCTCCCAAGAGGGGCTTAGGATAGAAGGACCAAAAAGTTCACATGGATCCCCACGTGATGAGAAGTGGCACATGGGAAGTGGTCCAGAAACACATAAGAGAGAGAGATGAATTTTCATGGCATTTGGGGCAAACATCTGTAGTGAGTGTGGGATCTAAACTTCGAAGATGTTTGGATTCCAACAATGGGAGCGTCGGCCAGGGTATTCCAGGTGGGGAGCACCTTCAGGTGGGCCTGGGAGGTTGGAGGCATCAGGCACGGTGCCAGAGGGTCGGCGGTCTGGTGTGCTGAGAGCCCAGTGTGAGGCAGGAATGCCACGCAGACCCACAGAATGCCAGGCCACAGAGAGCCCATGGACAGTAATTCAACGGCAACCACCGTTTAACCTGATGGGGCTAGAGTGACAGCAAGGTGCCCTGTGAGCCAGAAAAAGGATGGCACCTGCTCTCCTTTCCCTTTAATACCGGGATCCCAAATAGCAGGGAGTGAGCCTGGCTTTATTAGGACAGAGGAAACGAGAGGGCACGCAGCCACACTTGGGATCTGTCGCTGTCTTTCTCTCCCCTCCTCTCTCATTTCCTATTTCCTAAGTTTTTCAGCCCGATGAGCTGGGGCAGGGGTCCTGGAATGTGCAATCCATCCCCAGGGAAACTGTTTCTCTGTGACAAAGAGAAAATGGCCTGTGAGGGGCCCCATGCCAGCTGATGTTTCAAAATAACTAAATAAAAAGTGTTTTCTGGCAAACCTTCAGGGTCCGGACAAGCCTCACGTCTGGGATGATGAATACATCAGATGCAGGGGGAAAACACCCAGCTGTGTCTTCCTTGGGGTTCGTTCTTGGGCAAGCGTCTCAGCGAAGGGGTGGGCTTGCCCACAGCGTGCTGCCATATGTTCTGACAAAAAAGGGGCAAGTCAGGGCACCCACACGGCTCAGTCATTAAGCCTCTGCCTTCGGCTCAAATCATGATCCCAGCGTCCTGGGATCCAGCCCCACATCGGGCTCCAAGCTCAGCTCTGTAGCCTGCTTCTCCCTCTCGCACTCCCCCTGCTTGTGTTCCCTCTCTCGCTGTGTCTCTCTCTGTCAAATAAATAAATAAAATCTTTTAAAAAAGGAGGGGGAAGTTATTTAAATGTTCTGGAACTTTAATCTTTTGGTTCCCCCACCCACCCAAAAGAAAGAAAGTTATCATTTTGCATACAATCCTAACTTTTGGTGGTTTGGTGGTTTCCAATGAGAACGAGCAGTTCGAGCCCACGGGGACTGGAGGCCAAGAGTCATTGCAATCTGATGGGCAAGAAAATGAAAGAGTAAAGGTTATTAATCATAGTTTCTAGCAGATTGGTAAGATGTATACTGCTTGTAACCCACTTGAGTCAACAACGGTAAAACAAGAGAGCCTCCTGGGAGATGGATGTACAATTAAAATTGAAATGAGGCGCTTTGGAGAGATCAATTGTGATGTTTTCTGTACAAGTCTGCTTCTATAGTAAAAGCTGCCTGGCGAATGATCAGGTTCATCATCCAGTGGCTTAGCTGGCTAGAGTAAGGTGTCATCTCCAAGAGGAAAGTCGGTGCTCTCCTTCCGGGACTCCTCTTCAGGACTCCCTGGGTCCCCCACCCTCCCCAAGTCCCCCACCCACCCCCATATTCATATGCCCAAACCCTACTCCTCAACGTGATGGCTTTGGAGAGGTGACCAGGGTCGGATGAGATCCGAGAGTAGAGTGCTTGTGATGGGATTACTGCTCTTAGACAAGTCACAGGACAGCCAACTTCTGGACTCTGCTCTCCAGCACGTGAGGGCACAAGGAGAAGTCAACATCTGCCTCCTAGAAGAAGGTCTTCCCCAGAACCTGAAGATGCTGGCACCCTGATCTCGGATTTCCAGCCTCCAGAACTGTGAGAAATAAATGTCTGCTGTTTATAACCTCCCAGTCAGTGGCAGTCTGTTAGAGAAGCTGGAACTGACAAAGAAACACCCTCAGAGCATCGTTCATCCATTGGATTCTCAGACATCCAAGCCATGTTCCACAGCAATGACCCCTGCAAGGGATTCATTCATTCTCTTCTTTTCTGCTCACAAGTAACCCTACCCCCAGGTCTGTCCCTGCGTTAGGGTCTAGTGACACCTGCTGCAGCCTGGAGTAGTCCATCCTAGTGATTCCATGCCCACACTTTCCTCCCTGCCTGACCCCCCCCCCCCCACCACACACCTGTTCTGCAAGGGAAAGGTGGTGTCCCGTCATCCACCTGCTCAGTCAAGGCCTGGCCTCCAGCACCTGGCTTCCTTTCATCCCCTTCCACTAACTTTCTCGAGCTCGGGCTCTGAGTGGAAGATGTACAAGAGCATAAGGTCATGGTCTTGTCTTTAAAGACTCCCCTATGCTCAGATGAGGAGAAAACCACCCCTCTTGTCACAGCTCTTGTGAACTCAACAACTCCCGTGAACCAGGTGCGGAAGAACAAATCCAGCACAAATGGAGGTGGTGGTGGGAGCAGGGACACAGGGGAAGGTGAGCTGTTTGCTGCATTCTGCACCAGGAGAAGCATCTTCCCGGGTAAGAAGGACCACCGGAACAGGAAGCAGCCATGGGCAAAGCTCATAGAAGGTCTGCATTCCACAAGTGCTGAATAACTTGGTCCAAGAGATGATGCTCATAAGGGCTGAATAACAGAGGACGGCTAGAACCCTGCAGGATCCTGCTGAGCCTGGATCAGTGAGGGGCTTGACTTCATTCATCCCATGGGCAGTGGGGAGCCATAGAGGCTTTGTAAACAGGAAGGTGATAACTGCTAGTGACAGTGTGGACTGAAGGAGGGAGGGATTAGAGGAAAGAGGGCGACTTGAACCTCCCTTCTCCCCCCCCTTCCCTTCCTCTTGCCTACCCTGAGTCCAAATAGCTCCCTCCCATCTTCCCCAACTTGTCCCTGAAGCTACACCCTTACTCTTTGAGGACAGCTTCCTGCAGAGTCGCTGTCCTTACACACTTCAACTAACTCCCTAAAACATGGCCAAGAACCCTGAAAGTGAAGACGCTGGACTCAACTGTCCCAAAGCCAGGATCTTCATCCCAACAGCCATCTACTTCTCCAGCATCAAACAAGCATGTGTCTCTCCTTCTTGAAGGCTCCCATCAGCCCAGGGGAGCTCTGGCCCGGAAGGGCACGGCCTCAATCTCTTGTCTGCACCCAGCTGCAGAGTCACAGTGTCATAGAATTTTGCAGCAACAAGGAATCCAGCTCTCTTGTGTCCGGGAAAGCGAAGGGACTTTGCCAGGGTCACGTGCTAGTAAGAGTCAGGAGTGGCAACGAAATCTGGGGACCCCACTTCATTCCTAACTCAGAACCTTCTGGGAATCATCTCCTCTAGGCTGTGACACTGCATTTCCTTGTCCTCCTTCTCGAAACCGGTTTCCTGAGTTTCTGCTGGCTTTGGAAAATAAACTTTAAAAGTCATTTCCCTCCTGAAAATGATTTTTTGCTGGTCTGTTCCTCAGACCTCATAGGATTTCCACTGGCCATCTTCTAACTATCAAGCTTACACATGAAACTGAAATAGTCCTGAAATTTTTCATGGCCGTTTATAACACACCTTCTACGTGAGTATTTTTAAGTGACTTAGACTTCAGCTGTAACATTTGCTTGATGAAAATGGTTATAAAAGGAGCTCTGTGTCAAAAAAATGAAACCTCTCGGTCGTTCTAAATGCAAAATTACAGGAAAATGTCTAAGACCCTTAAAAAAATGCCTAGTGACATTTAGGCAGGAAAATCGTAAAGCAGGAGAACAATACTAAATTCATATTAAAACCATTTAGATTTTTGCGCCATCCAAAAGTCTTTCAGTCATCAAATTGAAACATCAAATTGTTTCCATTTCAATGCCATCAAAAATTGTTTCATTCCATCTCAGATTTTGAAAGAGTCCACTTCAGTGGAAGGCAATTGATTCTATTGAATATGTGACTCCTAATTTAATTTATGGATACTGATGACCACTGATCTATTCATCTTGGAAAAGAGATCGGAAAGGCTCTCTATGTAAGAGTATAAGAATTTTCTAGATCTGAACTTAGCTCAAGTTTTCTGAGGTTATTTAATTATTATTTTAAGTTCTTCTACAGCTCCTTTTTTGAGAAGAAGGAGAGATGACCATTTTTATCAATCAAGATAGCTTTTATCTCTATCCTTGGGATGTTGGCCCTTTTCTCTTGCTTCCCAGGTGCTGAAGGCTAACTCCAGCAGAGGGAACTCCACAGAGTAACCACACTGTTTTTTCTCCAACATCCTTTCATAGACTGTGGTTTCCTTGCTGTATTATAATGATTATTCTGCTCGAAATCACCTGTCATATACTCAATTAGTAGGAGTTACACATAGGAAATAAGTTAAGACTTAAAACCCTCCAGCCGAAAGATGGAAGAAGGTGGTGGTGGGAGCAGGGGCACAGGGGAAGGTGAGCTGTTTGCTGCATTCTGCGCCATGAGAAGCATCTTCCCAGGTAAGATGGTCTGCCGGGAGAGGAAGCAGCCACAGGCAAAGCTCAGAGAAGGTCTGCCTTCCACAAGTGCTGAACAACTTAACAATAATCTAAACAGGATTATTTCACGTTTTGTGCTTTGTAAGTGGCTTTGGAGTTAATATGTGTTTTCTGATGGGTGGTATGCGGGGTTGACTGAAATATTTGAGAATTTGAGGCATAGTCTTATTTTAGAGCAAGCATACACACAAAATAACTCCATTTGTAATTTTCTTGGGTTTACCGGTCATCCTTTGATAAAAGGCACATAATCTGCAATTATTTCTGAATGATTATGGAACATATAGAAACTGAGAAATGCTGAATTAGTCATTGCAAGAACAACAACAAAAATAATCATTACTATAGAATTCCTGCCATATAAGTGAAAATAGTCCATAGAAACATTTGATGAATTAGTATCCATTCTAATAAGACTTTAATCCTCTGCAGTATTCTAACAAGATCACTGGCCAGTTAAAATCTTCAAAACTCTTCATTGAAACATAAAAATGGAAACCTCAGTTCTGAAGAGTTAGATCTTAAAGAACTACTGTAATTGAATTGCATTTTCCTGCTCTAAGTATGAACGATGGTCTCCAGTCTTATAAATTTTGTTTAATCAGAATCTTCATAAATAATTTGAATGGATTTGGTAGCTACTAAACTTTAATTTAGAGTATATTTTTTTAAGTCTTAAGAGTGAGAAAGTTTAAAGTAATCTGAAAATAATGGCTTTCTGTTTTCTAAAAGGAGAGGTACACGGACACACACATACGCATTTACAATATATATATACATATATATACTATATACATATATACATACATGTAGAGGATATATAAATTAATGTTTCCTCTGATGATTAGGCTATGTTCTTACTAGTAATAGCAAAAGGCATTCTCAATTCTGAATTAAATGTATATATTTCTCGGGAAAATTTCAGAGGTTTTGAGGTGAGTCTGCTTTAATCATGAATTCATGTTCAACTAAGACTCATTCATTCATGCAACTGTTCATGAATAACAAACACCTTGGCTTTCTTAGTTAAGTCTCAGTTTAACAAAGCCTATCAGGGCACGTGTAATATAGACACCTGGATAAAGAAGATACTCTCTGACCTTGAACACTGCAATCCTGGGATTCTGAATAGGCATGCCGAATGAATCCAGTAGGAAGACACGCGTTTCCCATTGCTTCAGTTAAAGACGGTTGTGTTGGGCGCCTGGGTGGCTCAGTGGGTTAAAGCCTCTGCCTTCAGCTCAGGTCATGATCTCAGGGTCCTGGAATCGAGCCCCGCATTGGGCTCTCTGCTCAGTCGGGAGCCTGCTTCCCTTCCTCTCTCTGCCTGCCTGTCTCTCTGCCTGCTTGTGAACTCTGTCAAATAAATAAATAAAATCTTTATATATAGATATAAAAAAAGACAATTGTGTTGTTCTCTGGGCTGCCACATGTTAGGGCAGAGGTAAAAGGATAGACTTCCGGAAACCCCACCACACATTCTAGAAAAACTTACCACGAGAGGAGGAAGGAGAAATCATTTCAACAAGACAGAACAGAATGTGTAACAGGATTCAGTGTGAGAGAAGGACACACCGGGGAAGAGCCAGCTTGCAGAGCAGCCTGGTTGCCATGTCTGAGAGTGGGGTCTTCCCACAAAGGGGCTGGGCTTAGCCCTGGGTCAGGGACACCAAGAACCTCATGTTCCCTTGATGGTGGCAGTTCATGGAGGGCAAACTGAAAGATGCCTGGAGGCAGGACAGCAAAAACAAGTATGGTAGGAAGAGGCTCGCCATGGTGCCTCTTTCTAGTTGTAAAGTTACTATCAATATTTGGGGTTTTCCTTTCCCTTCCTCTTCCTTCCTTCCTTCCTTCCTTCCTTCCTTCCTTCCTTCCTTCATCTGGTGGGATGGGAATAAAAGGCTGAAGCTGAGAGCCTGGTCCAGGATGAAAACCATATCTCCACTGGTGAGTCTGAAAAGGCTGGACACGGAGAAGACCCCAAGTCCTTCTTCCCTTCACCTGGTTTGCATCCCTGAGTCTAGAAAGTGCCAGACTCCAGCTCAGTTTTGTTAAGAAAGAAGCACAGAGCATAAGAGATGATGACATCTGGACTTCAGAATACACGTTGGATCGGAAGCTATTTAGAAACATGCTGTTGGCTCCACACAGAGTTGTGTGGCTGTGTCAGAGGACCTGGAGAAGCCGGACGTCTACGCAGACAGACCTGAAGTGCGGCGCGGTCAGGATCTCTCCTATCGCCCTTTCTCTCTTCCCTGTTCTCTATCATGTGGCTTTAGTAGTCAAACTGGAAGGGTATGGTTTTGCTTCTCCGCTAAACCAAGTGAAATGATTGCTGTCATAATTACAGTTCCCAAAGGATTTCTCAGACTGGACATTTCTAAACCAGTATGTATGAAAGGCAGTCCAGTTGTTTGGTCTGTTTTTAAATTTTCTACGTGCCCTTGCTGAGTGCTGCGTACTTCATTACAGTTGTTTGTTTGTTTCCAAAGAACACTTAGAGCTCTGGATAGAAAGAGACAAAGGAATAAGGGCAGAAGAGCAACTGTACGGCCTCTCAGGCTCACAACATGGTGGTTACTTCTTCATCTTGCTCTTGGACTAAAAGTTGGTCTGTTGGATTGACGTCTTCTTCATGGGCCTGTTAGTGGTTTATGACAGTCTGGGAAGATAGGAACACCCCCTGGCAAGGCCCCTGGCAATCGTCATTCACTGGATGAGCCAATTAGTCCCACCATTTTGTTTGCTGCTCTTGGAATCCATCCTACTGGCCTCTCCCAGGGGCGACATTCCCCCAGCAAGCCCTCAGAAATGGCAGCTAAGAGCATCGGGTACTCTGGCCCCTGACACTTCTAGATGTCTGCCTCGCCTTCCATTTAGCAAAGAGATGTGGGTTGGAGCAGGGATGAGAAAACTCCTTCTTCCAGAGGATTCTTGTTCCCTAGCAGGGTTCCACACTGGCATTCATGCACGCAAAGATCCCATGTGCCAGAAACACGTGGGTGTTTCCTACACCTGGGTGCTGGTAAGGTGTGTGTGAACGAAGTGAACAAAGCCCCAGCCTGCGCTTTGGGCAGTGACCATGCAGACACACACCAAGGAATCCAGCCATCATGGAGGCATGAAATGTGTTGGGGAGTTTCCTAGGGGAGGCAGAGACTAATTCTGCCAGAAGAGTATTGAACCATAACAAATCAGGCAATGGTTTTTTGTGGGTTGTTGTTTTTTTTTTTTAATCCTCTAAATTTAAGACTGTATGAGCAACCAGCTGGAAAGCTCAGGATAAGCCTTCTGGTACCCACCCAGGCAGAATTAATCCAAGGGTCTTCTCTCTTAGCACTTTGTTCTTCTCATTAAGTACAGCCCTATCACACTGTGTAATAATAAGAAGCTGGTTATCTGCCTGTCTGCCCCCATTCCTGCCTCACAAGCCCAAACTCCTGGTTGGTCTTTAATGCCCGTTGGTATAAAATGAACAAGTGAATGAAAGAAGCCGCTGCTACCTGTTTCCTCTAGGTTTCTCTCCACACGTGGGGTGGAAGGAACTTAAAACTCTTCTCCTATGTTTAAGTCAACCTCTCTCCCCCAGAAGCTCAGAGACTAAGTCTGAGTCTTGCAGTTTTCTTTATTTCCCAATTATAATTCATTAATAGAGCAAGGTACTACGTGATTATTTCATAAATTTTGGCAGTTCGACGGCCAGTTGGAATGGGCAAGGATGCTGGTCTGCTACCCACTGGAATAGAAACAGAAAATGTATATCAAATAGAAGCTTGAAATAAGTGTTTGAGATATATGAATATAGGTGCAGCATGCAAGAGGAGCTAAACCAAGTCCTTTGAGGAATTACTGTTTTGAGTTTTTTCCAGGCCTTTCGATATTCCCTTTTCTTTTCATCAAGGCATTACTTTCCCACCTTCAGTACAAGATTAAAAAACCCTGGTGGTCCTGCTTCTCTCTGTATGTACAGAAAAAACAATGACTCATTGTGTGGCTAACATGTCCAGACAAAATCTGAAGAGCGTTCAGGTGTGTGCGTGTGTGTGTGTGTGTCCGCGTGTGCTCATGCATGCATACACCTGCTCCGTATATATTCGTGGGCCAGTTCAGACAATTAACATTCTTCCTCCTGCTACAGAAAATGAATATTACTTATATTTTTAAATATTCACTTCCCAGAAAGGCTAAAGAGAAAGGAAATAAACTCTTTGCTAAAGACACTGCTGGTGGGATAGTGTTGGGGGATGCAAATCACCGTTCTTCACTCCGTCCTCTGGAGGTGATAAAAATTGACATTACTAGGATAGAGAATTTATCCTTCTGAGTTTTACTATTTGAACTACATAAAATAATTTCTAGTTTGGGGCTTTGTTATTTTTTGTTTGTTTTCATTTCTTAATAATAATGGTTTTGTTAATAATTTATTATTAATTTGTTAATAATTTTTATTAATAATTTTATCATTAATAATCTCTTCCTTAATAATATTATTTTGCTAATATGTTGACATACTTGTCTTTGTAAACAAGTTTGGTTTTGCTCATTAGTTTGTATGAGCTATTTAAATGATACTGATGACGGCAAGGATGGAGTTGATGATGGTAGGAGCCAACCAAGGTGCCAACGACTTCTTCGATGTGTATTATACACATATATGATGAACATATGACACGGGGTTTGATTATTCTCCAGTTTCTTATTCTCAGGTTAGCTAAAGCTCAGAGAAGTTACATGACTTGCTCAAAGGGACTGAGAAAGTAGGGTTCCATCCTGGGTTTCTCCCACTCTATCTGACACGTCTCAGAAAGTTTATCCACATTCTGTGGTTTGGACCTCTACATAAATACAGTGATGATTTCTGCCTGGAAATGTGTGCAGACTTCAGACACAGATGTCCATCAACCAAGTGGACATCTCCACTGTACATTGCAAAGGTCACAAGTCCAGATCTGGATTCATTATCAACATAACTCCAAAGCTTTTCCTAGTCCCATATTCTCCGTTTAGTTGACGTGTCTACCTTAGCCCAGGGACTAAGATGGTCAGACTTAAGTCCTTGTTTATCTGAAATGCAAAATTACCTGGGTGTCTTCTATGTGAGCAGACCGTCCTGCAAGAGAGCCCGCAGTGAGAGCGGGCTCCATCCTTATGTCCTCCCCCACTGTCACTTCTATGTCACCGACTGACTCCTGCTGGTTTTCCCTCCTGAATGTTTCTCAGAAATACCTTATCTGTCATTATTCCTATAACCGCTGCCCCATTCAGGCATCCATCATCTCTAGTAAGGATGTTCGCTTCCAAAATATTTTCCTTATTTCTTACTTCGCTGGTTCCTCCAGACTTCTACGTGACAGGGCTGATGACGCCACGCCTTTCCTAAGGTCCTGCAGCGGCTCCCAGACCCCCACAGCAGCACTTCTCCTCCCCAGTACACATCAGTCACCCAGACTGGAAAAGCACAGCCAGGGCCGAGTCCAATTAAATTACGACCTCTTGTACTGGGGCTGAGCATTTTACCTTTTTAAAGCACCCTAGGTGATTCTAATATGCAGCCAGAGTGAAACACAGAGTTCATGCCACACAGATCCTTCTACCACTCGGCCCTGAAGACATCACCACCATCCCTGTCCTTGCTGCCCACCGCGGCTCAAGTTTCACACTCCAATAAACGCAGACTTGCTTCTAGGTCCTCCTACACACAGAAGCTCCTCACCTCCATTCATTCCTTTCTGTCTGGAGAGCTCTCTCCCCTCCCCCACCCCCAGTCCCACCCTCTTGTGGCTTCCTGACTTTCATTCAGATTTAAAACTCAAAGGTCATTTCCTCCAGGAAACCTCTCTTATCATTGATTCTACCCTCTGCCCTCACAGGGGCTCCAGAAAAGCCATATAGTAAAATTTGTTTTATCTTCTAATAAATTGGAATCCTACACTCTACATTATGGCAGACAATAATCATCTTTACTTCCCGAATCATGGTCCAGAGGCCAGGTCCCAGTCCTGTTAGTCCCCTTCTTATGTTCACATTTTTGCTTAGGAGGCTCTCTCAGTCCTATCTGCTTCTTTCCCTTTGCTCGGGCAGCCTTTAGCCTTCGGCGAAAATACTGTCATCTTGACGAAGACTCTGAGATCTTCCTGGCTACCCCAAACAAAACCATTCATGCCTTTCTCCCTGTTTCTAAGTCATTTTGCACTCACTTTCAACTGTGTTCCTAGTTGTTTGGGACTGTGATGGTTCACATAGCTGTCTTCCAAATGTACAAGAAGCTCTCTGGGGTCCTGCACAACTTTATCCAAAGTACAGTGTGGGGGCTCAGTAGGTTTCTGTGTCTGTATCATTACATCCCACAGAATTCTAGTAACGATATTTTACACTATTCTAATTCTTTGGAAAATTGGTAAGATCATCTCCTTCCATGATACTGCTAACTGACTAAGAATTTACACTCCTTTGATCTCTGCTTTATTTATTTTTTTTTTTTTTTTCATTTTAAGCAGTTTCAACTGTTCCGTCAGGAATTCTTTTGCTTCCTGGCGAAAGTCGTAAGAACTTTATTATAAAGAAACCTCTGAAGATTTTTTTCACCATCCACTACCTGCCTACCTATCAACAGTTGTAATTGGATTGGACAAAGCTGGGAAAACAGTGTTTGTCCTCCACAACAGGATTCCCCCAATCCTTTTGCCATGGTTAATTTCATACAGCCCAGAAAGCATGCAATTGAGGCCAGAGCCAGGAAGAAGCAGTGCACACTTCCCTGCTAGTCTTTGATGTGCAGTCTTGGCTCTGTTCCATCTCTACCCCAGGCGGGAGCCACAGCTGGTCACCATGTGCAAAGGCAAGAATGGGGGAGGGAGCCGATCTTCCTCTAAGCCAAATGTGGATTCCACAACTGAAGTGGAAAATCCACATCCTCCATCTGATAAGTGCACAGGGCAGACATCACAGCGCCAGTCAGTCCTGGGTAAACTGGACGTCCTGGGTTCAAATCCTTGCCTTGTCACTTCTTAGGGACTTGATCCAAAGCGATTTCCCGGAGTTCTCAAAATTGATATCTGCACAGTAGAGTCAACTTTCTTTACCTGAAGAGTTGCTGTAGGTGTACAAATGAACGACATGGAAAATCCCCATGAGACGTAAATCACAGCGAGTGCCTGAATGTTTCCACTTCTTGTCTTTCCACTAGGAATTATGAAAACAACACACAATTAACAAAGGCCCCTTCGACATGAGGATGCCCAGCAAACGTTTTCCATCTTGGTGATGTTTTTATCCATTCCCTTGGCATCTGAGGACAAGGATGTGCCCACCCCCGAGGCGAGAAGAGTCCCCTTCCTTCCTCTTCTGGTCTTTGCCAGGACAGAGAGATCCTGAGGAAGTCTAGGAAGCCTCACCCCTAGAGCCCCCTAACTACTACCTTTCCCTCCTCTTCATCCTGCTCATCAGGGCTGGTGTGACCAACAGCAGTCTATGAGTTTGAGGTTCTGTCACAACTCTACATTCGGCTATGACTTCTACAGTCAAACAAATCCCTCCAACCTTCTCAGCCAGTAATTCTAGGAGCCCTGAACATTTCTTGAAGAAGAACCTTTTTTTTTTTTTAATTTTATTTATTTATTTGACAGAGAGATTATAAGCAGGCAGAGAGACAAGAGGGGCGGGGGGGGGGGGGTCGTAGTGGGGGAAGCAGGTACCCGGCTGAGCAGAGAGCCCAATGTGGGGCTCAATCCCAGGACCGTGAGACCACGACCCAAGCCGAAGGCAGAGGCTTAATCTACTAAGTCACCCAGGTGCCCCAAAGAAGAATCTTCTGACACCTTACCAACCAACACTGAGCAGGTCCTCTTCCAATATTTTGATTTCCAGTGACTGTCGAGGAAATGCCCCAACCCTTAAAGGCAGGGATGTGGCTCAGAGCCAGTGTGAGGTGGGGTGTGTGAGGCCACGGGCGGGTCCGAAAGGAAATGAAGTGTGTGGACAAGCCAGAGCGAAAAGATGGTGCCCGAGTCTCCATCTCTCGTCAGTGGGGTCACCCGTATGGCAGCTGCCACAGAAGGATTGGAAATACTGGTCTCAAGAGAGAGTGAAACCCAGGCCTTTCAACACAGGATACTCAAGTTAATCTCTAGACCTAATCCACTTAGAGAATTGCTTTTAAGTCCCATTTGAAGTGATGCAGAGGCCAGGACTAAGGCAGATAAGCCCTTCCCACTTGGAGGGGCTCAGCCAGACTAGCACCCTATGGCCAGCCTTTCCAAGGCCTGCCCAGTTATACTAACTCATCCTGTTGTGCTTTATATGTTAGTGTGGGGGGCACGGCCCAAGGAACTGCATCCGGGGGAGATGGGTTAGGGTTCTCTTACTCTCTTTCCATCACTGGGAACCAGGGCAGCACTGACTTCCTGCCGGCCACCACTACGCCATCAGGAACTGCTCAGAGGCCCCACGAGCCACAGGAAGAAATGCTATTGGGGAGCACCTTGGATCGTTTTCCACCCACGAAGAAGCCAAAATCTCCCAGGCTCGCATGGGGGTGGGGGGAAGGGCGCGTTGTCAGAAAAATCATGATCACACTCTAAAAACAAATAAAGGACTCGGGCTGTGAGTTTCTGGCAGATGTTCATTCATACGCAGAAAGCAAACAACACTCTCTCGGCAGTTCTTCCGGCCTGGCCAGTCCCAAGGTCCCACTGTGAACGCAGGCCACGGGCCGCCAGATGGGGCAGCCAAAAAAATAAAATGATAAATAAATAAAATGAAAATAAACCTCCAGAGTTATTATTTCCAAAGACATAGTAGAACACGGGCAACAGAGACATTAATTCATAGGGAGGAAGAGAGGCCACCTTCCTCTTCCGTCCCACCTGACTTCTAAACTGATCTGCACTTTATTTTAAGAACCTGAGTAATGTTAAGAAAACAAAATGAGTGTTTCAGATACTTTAAGTCAACGCAGTCCCTGCCCTTCCTTCTAAGATGTAAGAGCTGGCGTTAGGGCTTCTTTTCCTAATTTTCCTTCCCTTTGTAAAAATAAAACTCTATGTGGAAGTGCCAGTATGTATGAGTATGTGCACGTGTGTGTGTGTGTGTCTTTTCTCCCACCATGAAGTTGACCTTAATCTGGCCCTTGAAATGAGACAGAAAGTCCAATATGCAATCACAACACCCAATGTTGGGTCTACACGCAAACACACCCTGTTTTAAACACAGCCTGGACAGGACTACAGCGGCTGTGTGTTGTCGGGTAGGACTTGAACCTGTCTGGGTCCTAGTTTCCTCATCCATAAAACAAGCTCATTGCAGGAGACAATCTTGAAATCCACTCTCCTATTAAGTTCTGTGAGGCTGAGAAAGTCCTAGTTCAGACACATGTGGGAAGGGCTCATTTCTTTTCCAAAGGATTCATAATCAGAGCACCGCCTGCAGGAAAGTTGTATTTTGAGAGGCAGGGTCTGCATCCCAGCACATACTGGTCAGTGATTCAACCAGCCAAAACTCCATCCACGCTTATATTTTGAGGAACATGGGATTGCATTCATCTCCTAAGGAGCTTACTGAGAATCAGACTCACAGGATAAGGAAGATCAATTAAAAATTATAAATTGAGGTTTGCTGTACATATGGGATCTTGAGCACTATTTTTTTTTTTTTTTTACGATTTTATTTATTTATTCAAGAGAGAGAATGCAGGAGAGAAAGCACGGGCAGGGTGAGGGGAGAAGGAGAAACAGACCCCCCCCACACTGAGCAAGGATCCTGACCTGGGGCTCCATCCCAGGACCCTGGGATCATCACCTGAGCCAAAGGCAGAGGCTTAACCGACTGAGCCGCCCAGGCACCCTGGGATCTTGAACTCTTCATAGTCGCAGACCATTTTTGCTCATCTTCGTTTTCTTCATGCAGCACCCACACCCACGAGGTATTCCAGAGACGTTTATGGTTGAATTTAGGCCACTACCCAGTCACAGGTGAGAAAGAGACGTAAGCAACATTATCCCACCCAACTCCAGAATGGCTGGTGCCCTTTCAACAGAGTTCATTGCTCTTTGGAGGGATTAAAGCATTTCATATAAATCCTGTTTATGTTTTCCCAAGTGTGTGTTTAAAGTATTGAGACCCAAGTAAATGTGCCTGGCCTCCTAATCTTACCACAGAAGATAAAAGAAACTTTTTCTTTTGAAGTGAGTAGGTAGCAACTCCGTTTATTCTTCTGTTTCCCTGGAAAAGGCCAACTGAGTGGAGGGTGTTGGAATGTGGAAGGGGAAACTAGAGAAGGCAAAGCCCTTTCCCAGTCTCCCCCCACCCCGGGGGTCCCTTTGCTTTAGGGCCCTGGGGTCTGACACCCCCCAAGGGTAGGTTCATGCTTGGCTTTTCTCTCGGGAGGCAGACTGCAGACACCCCGTGTACCATTCCCATAGGTCCAGAGCCTCCCTAGAAATGTGAATCCAACAGAACATGTCAAGGGGTCTACAGCCAGCCTGAGTCAAGGCTGTACCCCATCTTGGGAAAGAGCGAGTTCTTTGGAGGCCTTGCTCCGGCAAGGACATCTTGGGGGGCGGCACCCAGGGTCCTCAGGGAGGTTGGCCTCATCCCACCTGCCCAGACAAGTAAGCCTCTCCTTGTTCTCTGAGACTTGAGACATTCAAACTGTCCCTCTCCACAACCCCCTTCCCTGTGCCCGAAGCCCGAAATGACTCGTGCTGGGAACCCGCGCTTCTATATTTGCATCAGGTGTAAATGATGTCTGAGAGCTGTTTTAAGAATCATTTTGATAGGGAGTGCCGGGGCGGCTCAGTCCGTTAAATGTCTGTCTTTGGTTCAGGTCATGGTCTTGGGGTCCTGGGATCAAGCCGCACATCAGGCTCTGTGCTTGTGCTTCTCCCCCTCCCTGCGTCCCTCCTCCCCTGCTCATGCTCTCTCTCTCAAATAAATAAAATCTTTAAAAAAAAAAAAGAAAAGAAAAGAAAAGAAGAAGAAGAAGAATCGTGTTTATAGGAGGACTCAAAAACAGGTGATGATATCCTGATTCACTCCCAAAGTGAAAGATACAGGACCGCAGAGGAGCAGACTGAATGGGACAGCAGAAGGTGTTACCCACCTTCAACATTCCCTGCCTTGCTCCCCCACAGCCCACTGCCAAGTTCCTTCAGCTCACCCAAGCCCAGGGCGGAGGGTCTGACAGACCACAAGTCTCCAACCTCATGACAATGACAGGGATTTCCCCACAAGGGTGAGGACAGGTCCCACCTTCCCCATGGAAAATCTGCATCCACAAGCTCCCTCACTTGGTGTGTGGGCTGCTGGGGGATTTCTAGGACTCCTCATGCCAGGGCAGATGTCATCCAGTGCACATCGCTCAAACAGAGCGGAAGTTTCTTATTTGCTTGCCTGACTAGAGCCGTGTTTTCTGTTTGTTTGTTTGTTTGTTTTTGTTTTTTGCCCCTAAAGGTGATGTAGGAATGCAGGGTCCATCACCAGAGACTCCTTTAGCCCCTAGGGCTGGCTCCCACAGTTTACTGGAAACAGTTGCATAATTGATTTTTTTGAGCAGAAACAACAGATTCTCAATACTGATGAGGTTGAACCACTTGCCTGCTTCTAGTCCAAGAAAACACCATTGGACAAGCTCCAGCTACCTTCACTTGAATCCTTTACCTGGCTGTGGGTTCAATCCTCATCTGTGATCTCCAGAAGAATGCTGTTCCCTTCCTGAGTTGTCCGCATAAACATAATACCGGAATAAAGGAAATAAGTTCTTCCCCGCTGAAGATGGCTGACTGAGACACCGTGCCCTCCTGGTCCCCTGAGCAGCTGCCGCTTTCAGCAGTGAGCTAGGGAGTTGGTCCTGTGCCAAGGGTTTCCCAGTATTCGGGAGGAGTCGCTACTGAACTCCCCGGTTTGAGGCTCATTCTGCCTTCCTTTGTTTTCCATGGCAGCACGTCTCGTTCTCTCTGAAGCTTCATAAAGATTGAGTATTTATGGGGCGCCTGGGTGGCTCAGTTGGTTAGGCAGCTGCCTTCGGCTCAGGTCATGATCCTACAGTCCCAGGATCGAGTCCCACATCAGGCTCCCTGCTCAGCAGAGAGTCTGCTTCTCCCTCTGATCTCTCTCCTCTCATGCTTTCTCTCTCTCTCCCAAATAAGTAAAATCTTAAAAAAAAAAAAAAAAAGAAAGATTGAGTATTTATGAATGGGATCACTCAGATTCTTTCTTCTGGGTCTCAACTCCATCATTCATTAGAATAAACTGCCTAATGAGATGCGAATCATTCTGATGATACTATAACTTACTGTCAGATAAAACACCTTTCTGGAGATATTTAGATACCGTGGACACATAATACATGTTAAACTAGAATGACCTGGGATATACACGGAACATGCTTTGCTTCTTCAAAAACCAAAATAGAAAACCCTTCTCCAGAGAATGTGACATGAATCAGGGTTCACAGCTGGAGGCAACGGTTTCATTAGGAATTATTAGAAATAAAAACATGTCTGGGGGCACCTGGGTGGTTTAGTCCGTTAAGCCTCCAGCTCTTGACTTCAGCTAGGGTCATGATCTCAAGGCTGTGGGACGGAGCCTAGGGTCAGGCTCTGCTCTCCGCACGGAGTCTGCTTGAGATTCTCTCGCTCCCTCTCACTCTGCCCCTGCCCCTGCTCCTGCCTGATCTCTAAATAAGTAATAAGTTAAGTAAATAAATAAATAAAATCTTTTAAAAAGAAAGAAAACCGTATCTCGACCTGTGGTGGACTTTATCGCTTTAAGCCCTGCTTTATAGAAAGAGAGAACTTGGCTGCTCCCCAAGGAAATTTGGGGCTGAGGTATTTTCAATGATTTGCTGAGGTCCAACTTCTCGTCTTTTTCTTCCTCAACATATCTTGCTTCCACCTCCTTCTGGAAAAACCTAAGATTATTGACGTGGTGCTTTATGCTGCTTCTTCTTCTTGCCAACATATTGCTTCACAGACTCGGATTTCTCTTCAGCAGAGAATCTGTGTCTTCTCAAGCACACGGCAAGGAAAACTGTCCATGAGAGCGTCCAAGAATGAGCTAAGAATGATGGTCAGGAAGATCCTTTATCATACTGTAGAAACAGAAATAAACTTAGAATGAGCAGCGGTCTGGGGCGTCTGGGTGGCACAGTCAGCTAAGCGCTCGACTCCTGGTTTCAGCACAGGTAGTGATCACGGGGACATGAGATCGAGGCCCGTGTCAGGCTTCACCCTCAGTATAGAGTCTGCTTAAGATACTCTCTCCCTTTTCCCTCCCCATAAATAAATAAATCTTAAAAAAAAAAATAGAAAAAAAAAGAGGAAAAATGAGCAGTGGTTTAACTGTGACCCTGTGAAGGTCCTCTGTAAGGCTTTGTTTGCTATCCATAAAAGTGTTCAAGAGCAGCCCAGGAAAATGGGTTCATATTTGAAATTAGCCAAGTGCCTGCTTGTATAAGGTTCCGTGATTAGTGAAGTGGCCTTGGGGGAGGGCATATTAACTCTGTCCACACCTCCCACCCACATTCCAGCTGACTCCAAGGCCAAGGGAGGGGAAGGAAGTGGATCTAATTCTGCACAGGGTGTGGGTCCCTGGAAACACCCTTCCACTTCTCCCAGGAGGCCCAGGATGGCAACCGGGACAGGGAGGGGAAGATGGCCTTCATCTGTTTTATTTTGGATCCGTTCAAGTGCCTGTCAGATGGAAGGAAGGCTTGGTCAAGAGCCTTAGCACACAGCCCAGGGAATATTTGCTCATCAAATATAGTTACCCTGTGGGCCAGCAGGAGAGGCTGTTCGGATGGACTGCCAGGGAACGGCTGCTGCTGAGGTGTCCCACTCGAATATTGGAACAAAATAACAGCAGAGGACTGTTCAGTAGGACAACTATGACTCGCTTGCTTGACAGGTGTGAGAGTTAACAAAGATAAGGCAGGAGGAGTTCTCTGTCTTTCCGAGAGTGGAGGTCCCACTTGAACAACAAATATGTTTGCGCGTTCCGCACGTGGCAGATTTCATCATGACAGAAATTTGTTGTGAGTCAGTAATTTTTAAATAGATTTGTATTTATCAGTTACAAAAGTATCATCATACATATGAAATATGGATGAGAACTATCATTTAAGTGTCCAAATGAAGGGAGTATATACAAAGATCCATCCCCCTAAGCCCACTGCCATTTTCCGTGAAGCTTCATAAAGACTGAATATTTATGGGAGGCACGCCTGCATCATTTTGAGTCTATAGAGTTCTGGTTATTTCATAGAACCTGATATGGTTCTCAAACTGTCTTTAAACACACATCTACAGACACACACATATAGGCATACATACACACACAGACCGGCACACGTACATGGATACACATATACATCTACCTGTACACATATGTCCCCACCCACACATATGCGCACATATCTAGATGAGACAAGAGCTGACCTGCCTTGACTAAAGGGAGATCAAAAGCTTCTTGTCCCCCATCTTCTGCTCAGGACTGCCTTGAGCACCTCCAAGCCCAGTCACTTAGACACGCACATCTTTGCAGAAGAAAAGCTCTGCCTTCCCCATTCAAGTGAAAACCTGCTCCTACTTTGCAACATTTGTCACACTCAAGGTACTTGTGTCAAGATGCCCTTCATGTGACAGATGGACAGATGAGCCTCTATAAGAGAAACACCTCAGACGTTCCTTATACTTCCATCACTGTTTTGAGGGCTTTGTTCCTCCAGAGAAAAATTTTGGTCCCTGTAGTGATTAACATGAGAAAGCTGCACTTTGTTCGCTTTTTCAAATGCAAAAGGGATACTCCTACTGTATTTCCACTAGGGACTGGACATTGGCCAGGTCAGATGACTACATTGTCACCATGACCCCACTTGCAAGAATAAACATTAGAAAATGGGAAAGACCAAAAGACCATCATGGCCCCAAAGCCAAGCTGGCATATTATGCAGGAAATACTGACAGATTTAACCTAACACAGCCAAAGACCATCGATAAGGGTATGAAGACTGCAGTTACTCTGGTGATCCTGTCAGGAGCAGCTCCTGTAGAATACCTGTAATGTAATCAGTGATGGCAGCCAGCTGCCTGGCCCAAGGAGGCCCAGCAGTTACAGTGATCCACTCAGACTCAGGTATGTCTTGCTTGTCTAATTTGCACCACAATCAGGAAAATCTAAAAATCTGTCCCCAGCACCTTGTGATACAAGCACCTGAATGCGACAGAGAGCAGATGTTCCCTTGTAAGGTGAAAGCAATAGAGCCGGTGAACCCAGAAGTGATCTTTCTGCAACTACAGATCTGCCCAAGCACTGCTGGGGGCTCCAGGAAGCACCCAGAAACCCCACATTAAAGACCAATGGCTGATACTTGGGCTGACAAGGTGCTCAGGTCTAAGAACACTTAGCGACTGAGGTCAGGGTGAGTCTTTGTCCTTCTTGACCTTGTACAGGGTCAGAGGGGGTCTCTCCTGATATGAGGACAAAGGTCGGTGTTGAGGTGAGAGTCCACTCGGTGTCCCGGGACCCCAGCCAGTCCTCCTTAGAGTGGAGCTGGCATCATAAAGCAGAGGCACAGGAGATAGCTGGTTGGCATGGGATTTGGCATTGGGATTTACGCAGCACTGAGGTCAGTAGGCATCATGCTTGGTGGTCTAAGGGCAGAAGGTCACAGAGAGGAGAGGAGAGAAGGACAGCCATCCCAGCCACGGGGATACAGAGGCCACTGCAGTGGAAGGGAGGACCAGCTGGCCTGCTTCCTGCAGAGACAATAGGAAGGCAGGTTCCAGTCCCTGGGGACAACCAGTGGTTATTTCGAGTCTGCTGTGCAGACCCCCCATCCAGGGGGCAGCCTCAGCAGCGACCCAGGCAGGTGTCTAATCTGGACACCACAGAGCTGATGAGCTGAGTTGTTACCGAGAAAATTACGTGTTCTTCCCATTTGGCAAAAGAACCCAGCGTAAGGAGCCCCAGTCTTAGCGGAGATGCTCTGGGCCAGCCCAGATCAATGTCTACTTCAGAAGCAGCAGCCCACTCTGCACAAGAGACTGACAGGAACTGGAAAGAGAGCAAGACAAGTAAGATGACCAGTGCCTCTCAAATTCCAACTATCTTAAATACCCACACGGCTCCAAAAGATCTTGACTTATATTTCCAACGACAGAGGAAGCTAACATTCAGTGAGCATTGACTGATGCTTTATACATTTATCCTAGTGACAGTGTATGGGGATGAGCCTTCACTCACCATTATGTCTGTTTTGCAGATGAGAAAACTGAGGCTTGGAGGTCATGTAATCTGCTCAAGATCATGCGGCTCATGAGGATCAGATGAGGCTCTGACCATAGGACACTCGATGCCTAGATCCTTCATCGCCAGAATATATCAAGAGTTACACAAGTGTAATTCAGATTTGGGCAGGGCACTGGGCCCTGAATTTCAGCTACCACCCCCTAAAATTCTGAATCTGGTTCTAGGACTTCTGGAGAGGGAGAAAAAATGAGTAAGTCAAATTATAAGGTATATATGAAAATATTTTCAAAAATTATGATAGGGCAACATTAGAGAGACACAAATTAAAATTTTTTAAAATGTCCTAGTCTGAGGATCTCACCGTTATGACAGAACAGAAAGAGATTGTCAGCTAATGACACAGAAACACAAGAAAATTCATCAAAATAGGAAAAATTTTTCCTAATCAGGAAGCCCTGTAGATTTGTGGACGCTTTTCCGAAGCCGGGTCATGGAAAGATCATTAGCTGAGTCATTTAGAATGGAACCAGACAAAGTGTCCACAAACGCCCAGGAGCGCTCTCTCCCACATTGGACAAAATGACCTAATTGGGCTTTTCATCTCCCATTGTCAAGAACTCATTTTTCCACACAGAACTACACAATCGGTTCATCATCCTTCCCCGTCTTTTGAGTTCACAGAAAATGTGAAGCTAGAACATCACAGAGCCTTAGAAAATTCAAACTGTTTTGTTATACTAAATTACACTAAAATCTTTCTATTTTCTGGTAATACAGTAAGAAGCAATTCTTTAAAAAAAAAAAAAATTTAAGCACGTGCAAAAACAATCTCATGGAAATATCCATTTTGACGTTATCTGTTTGGCACCATGGAAAACTTGACAGCCACAGTGAAAGCATTAAAATCCGGAACTGCATTATTTCAGAAATACAGTTTATCATGAGCTTTTCAGTTCCAGTAAGGTGATTATTTAAATTCTGGCAAGAGACAGCTGTGCATAGAAAACCCTACTTGTGATTTTGAGAGCTTTTCTACATTGCCTACTGACCACAGCATCTACATGGACATGTGACACGGGATCTCACACCTGCTGGCTTCCTTTTCTTTTTCTTTTTATTTCTTTCTCTTCTTCCCCTTCTCTTTCCCCTCTCCCCCTGCCTGCCTCCTGCTTCTCCTCTTTCTCCTCTTCCCTCTTTCTGATGGGAAGAACATTCACAACTTTTCTCCAAAGAATGGTACAGCTGGGCTACCAGTATCCGTGAGATCACCGATCACCTCTGAGGCCAATGTCCAGGGGCCATGGTGAGATGCAAACACGCAGCCCCCCTCACTTCTGTTGGGTACTTGCTTCTTTGACAGTTTCTGTCTCTTCTACTCTCTCTGGAATAGTCTCCTCAGATACCACAGGGCTCGGACCTAGTCCATAGCCAGAGTGGATGGAATGGTTTAAGCCCCCTAATGAATGAGCAAGGTGCCCCCACCAGATCTGGCCAGTCAAATGTCTCCTCCAAGGACTCTGAATGGGGAAGGGAGAGGCGCCGAGCCTGGAATTATTCTGTCCCCATCCCCCCACTATGTCTTCTTTGTTTCCCCGCAGCCCTGTTAACCCTCCCTCTTCACTGGCTGTGTAACCTGGGCTCAGTACCAACCCCCTTCACTGACTGGGAATTTTTTTCTTCGAGAGAAATATGAAAAACATTTTTAATTGGCAATATTTTCTTTACCTATTCAGTGGATATACATTTTTTTAAAATTTTATTTATTTATTTGAAAGACAGAGATCACAAGCAGGCAGAGAAGCAGGCAGAGAGAGAGAGTGGAGGAAGGAAGCAGGCTGTCTGCGGAGCACAGAGCCCGATGCGGGGCTCGATCCCAGGACCCTGGGATCATGACCTGAGCTGAAGGCAGAGGCTTTAACCCACTGAGCCACCCAGGCACCCCCAATGGATATACATTTTTAAGATAAAAGCATAATAGATACACATGATCAAAAAAGTCAAGAGGTACAGAAAGTCACCAAATAAAAAGTAAAACCTCTCTTCTCCAGTATAATCATTGCTGACAATTTCTACACTGCCCTCCAGAAAAGATATTATTTCTATGCCAGCATATATTCCTTTATTTAAAAAAAAAAATGCTTTTCATGGTAGGCTTTTCTATGGACAGCATCCATATGTTTATTTTTTAACTTTTCACTTTGAAATAATTCAGTCTTCAGACAAGTTGAAAAAATAGTTCAAAGGATTCCCAGATACCCCTTCATTCAAATTTCCCAAATACCACCTGTGACTATGCGACCACACTTGTTCTATCATTCTCTCTCCTCTTCTCTATTACAATTTTCCTACACTGTTTGAGTCTGGGTTGCAGACATAACGTCACTTTACCCCCAAACACATCCACGGGTTCTGTTCTAAAGCCAAGGACGCTGTCCTGTATGCCTGTGGCACACTCAGACTATGGGGAAACCCATCTGATCCATGGCAGGTGGGGCGCAGACCGTGCTTGGCGTGGATACATTCTGTATGTGGCCCTGGGTGGTTGAGCTAGGACAGGGCAGTCTGATCAACTGAACTGCCCACAGAAGCCAGACATGTGCTGGGAGCCCTTCATGCAGACCCATGAGGGGTGTGGTGCTCTGGAGACTCCAATGGGTGGGGGTTAGTGTTTAATGGGGACAGAGCCTCTGAGATGATGTGGAGGGTCAAGAAATGAATGATGATGATAGTCGCACAACAACTTGAATATACCGAATGCCACTAAATGGCATCCTGAAACGTAATCGAAATGACAAATGTTGTGTTTTGCCTTCTTAACACAATAAAAGAAATGAAAATTTAAAAATACTAAATCCTGTGCAGACCAAATAAAGCTGACTCCAAGCCAGAGTGGGCCACCTGTGTTTGACTGCCGGTCCCGTTAAAACGTTGTTATCACAAGGGTGGGACATCAGCCCGGAGAGGCGCTGAGCTGTCTGAGACTGCAGGAATCTGTCACATCAAGCTGGACCCAGCACCCAGAGCTCCAGGAACCCAGTGGGACCCCCTTCATCCACTTTGGCTCTTGCAACATCAAAGAGTTCTCAGGATCTCTGCGTCTTAGGCCTGACTCTGAAAACCTCTGCTTAACCCACTAAGTAAATAGATAGGCAAGGGTGACCCCCCCAGGGAAAGTAAGCTATGGCTCAGACCAGTGCAGCAGACTGAACAGATGCCCAGAGGACACAGCCACACCTGCCCACAGACACAAGACACTGGGATCTCCATCCCATTGCTGGCCTTCAGAGCCATATGGCTCTGAAGTTAGCAAGTTAGCTCCCTCTGGGCTGGGCCAGCTGGCACAAAATGAAGCCGACCTCAGCCCTTCTTCACCTACACAGTCACTCTTCCCAAGCTGCCCCAGACAAAGCATCTCTCTTGACCTACCATGCTCCTGGCTTTGAGTCACGGGTGACATAGCCTTCGCTTGTCCCAGAAAGATCCACCACTCCATGAGTAAGCCACCACTCACTGACCAAGTAACCCATTGGTACCCACAGTCTACCATGAATTATCGTGGGCAGTTCCTCTTTATTATATAAATTTTAGGGCAAAAGCTGAAATATAAGGGTCAGGGGGCAAAGATAAGTAAAAACTAGCAATGGCATAGTATTTGGGAATGTGTCAGGTTTCCATATACATTAGCTCAATTGATCTTAATGAGAATGCTGGAAGACAAGGTCTTATAAACATGCTCTGTTCATCTGGTGAGAAAACTAAGGCTCTTTAACCAATGCTGGCAAATTACAACTTGTGGGCCAAATGTGGCCCACTGCCTGGTTTTGCAAATAAAGTTTTATTGACATAGACACACCCACATATTTATATATTGTCTTTGGCTGCTTTAGTACCGTAATGGCAGTGTTGAGTGGTCTGGACAGCGATGGCATGGCTCAAATTGCAGTAAATCTTTACTTTCTGGCACTCTACAAAGAAAGTTTGCCAACCCCTGATGACCAGTCTCTCTAATTAAAAAGTTAGGGTTCAAATAAAATACCTTAAAGTCTATGGTCCTCCCATCATACCATACTGCCTTTCTCCTAGGGAGACAAAGTTGTGTTGCTAATTCTACTGAGTTGATCACATAACAGAATCCTGGTTGTACATTTTCTGTTCCTACATGAAGAGTCTTTGTTTTCTTCTTTATACTCTGCCACTCTGCCCAGGGATTTGATGCAGCATATTTAATACATTTAAGGCATTTAATACAGGTAGAAAAGAGGAGAGATCAGAGTCAAAGAAAAATAATAGAAATATATCAGAAAAACTGCTAAAACTTGTACAGGAATTCAGTAAAGTGTCAGGATATAAAATCAATGCACAGAAATCAGTTGCATTTCTCTACACCAACAGCAAGACAGAAGAAAGAGAAATTAAGGAGTCAATCCCATTTATAATTGCACCCCAAACCATAAGATACCTAGGAATAAACCTAACCAAAGAGGCTAAGAATCTATACTCAGAAAACTATAAAGTACTCATGAAAGAAATTGAGGAAGACACAAAGAAATGGAAAAATGTTCCATGCTCCTGGACTGGAAGAATAAATATTGTGAAAATGTCTATGCTACCTAAAGCAATCTACATATTTAATACAATTCCTATCAAAGTACCATCCATCTTTTTCAAAGAAATGGAACAAATAATCCTAAAATTTATATGGAACCAGAAAAGACCTCAAATAGCCAAAGGGATATTGAAAAAGAAAGCCAAAGTTGGTGGTATCACAATTCTGGATTTCAAGCTCTATTACAAAGCTGTCATCATCAAGACAGCATGGTACTGGCACAAAAACAGACACATTGATCAATGGAACAGAATAGAGAGCCCAGAAATAGACCCTCAACTCTATGGTCAACTAATCTTCGACAAAGCAGGAAAGAATGTCCAATGGAAAAAAGACAACCTCTTCAATAAATGGTGTTGGGAAAATTGGACAGCCACATGCAGAAAAATGAAATTGGACCATTTCCTTACACCACACACAAAAATAGTCTCAAAATGGATGAAGGACCTCAATGTGAGAAAGGAATCCATCAAAATCCTTGAGGAGAACACAGGCAGCAACCTCTTCGACCTCAGCCACAGCAACATCTTCCTAGGAACATCGCCAAAGGCAAGGGAAGCAAGGGCAAAAATGAACTATTGGGATTTCATCAAGATCAAAAGTGTTTGCACAGCAAAGGAAACAGTTAACAAAATCAAAAGACAACTGACAGAATGGGAGAAGATATTTGCAAACAACATATCAGATAAAGGACTAGTGTCCAAAATCTATAAAGAACTTAGCAAACTCAACACCCAAAGAACAAATAATCCAATCAAGAAATGGGCAGAGGACATGAACAGACATTTCTGCAAAGAAGACATCCAGATGGCCAACAGACACATGAAAACGTGCTCCATATCACTCGGCATCAGGGAAATACAAATCAAAACCACAATGAAATATCACCTCACACCAGTCAGAATGGCTAAAATCAACAAGTCAGGAAATGACAGATGCTGGCGAGGATGCGGAGAAAGGGGACCCTCCTACACTGTTGGTGGGAATGCGAGCTGGTGCAACCACTCTGGAAAACAGCATGGAGGTTCCTCAAAATGTTGAAAATAGAACTGCCCTATGACCCAGCAATTGCACTACTGGGTATTTACCCTAAAGATACAAACGTAGTGATCCAAAGGGGCACGTGCACCCGAATGTTTATAGCAGCAATGTCCACAATAGCCAAACTATGGAAAGAACCTAGATGTCCATCAAGACATCTTGATGAATGGATCAAGAAGATGTGGTATATATATACACAATGGAATACTACGCAGCCATCAAAAGAAATGAAATCTTGCCATTTGCGACAACATGGATGGAACTAGAGTGTATCATGCTTAGCGAAATAAGTCAAGCGGAGAAAGACGACTATCATATGATCTCCCTGATATGAAGAAGTGGTGATGCAACATGGGGGCTTAAGTGGGTAGAAGAAGAATAAATGAAACAAGATGGCATTGGGGGGTGGCATGAATCTGACATTTAATGCTTTATACATTGAAGAGCAGACTGTTAGTGGTATAGAGTCTCGGAGCCCATGGTGCAAGAGAAAGAAAATGCTGTAGAAATGAGGAGACCTGAGTCTATTTGCCATCTGTCCATCCTGGTAGAGTCACTTAAGAGTAGGATCTTCAGTGGAATATGCGGGAAGCATCATGTGCACTATAAATCTGGTTGGGCGCTAGCAGGGATCCTGTAAATTCGTGTAGTTGAGCACAAGTTCATGAACAACAAGGTATCACCCACGCAAAAGGAGATCCCTCTTAGTAGCAGCCACCCCACTGGGTGGATGTAAGGTTATCCCTCCTATTCAAGGAGATCTGGTTAGGGGGTCTGCTTTGAAAATCACAGATCTCAAACCCAGGAAAGCCCCTCCATCTCGGGCGAACACAGCTGGTTGGCAGCCCTACAATAATGCTGGAAAATTAAACCTTGAGTTTTAATGTCTCATTTAGGCCAAACTTACCCTCCAAGCCCAGGTTCGTTCATCAACCCTTCAACACATCAGACCTGGACTTCACTTTGTCGAACGAGGAAATAGAATAAAGAATGGGTTTTCTATGTTGGTGGCATGTTAGAACTACCCAGAAAGTGCTAACGTTTTTCCATCTGGGGGGACATGCCCCAAACCGATTATTAATCACAGTGTAATGATTGTTCCTTGTTTGATGACAATCTCTGGAAACTGGTACCCAGTCAGGAGTGTTTTGTTCGATGTTGTGTTGTTGTTGCTGTTGTTTGTCCCTGGGGAATTCAGTACGCAGCGAGCTCCCCAAGTTAGAGCTCTGCCCCATCCCTACTCCCAGGAGGTCCCCGCTGGGCCATGCCACCAAATCATTCAGCGCATGGGAATCCGCCCATGAATGTGCTCTGGCCGCCTGACCGCACTCCTCACGCGTTTGCTGTAACTGCGGCTGAGAGTTCAGGTGCGCTCATGGACTACGGTTGTAATTAGCATGAAAGGAATGAGTGTCAATCGTTTTTATTGGCCACCCACGTATTTGCACCACTAGCTCCATTGCTGACGAGAAGCAGCATATGCATTTTTTTTTTTTTTGAAATGCCTAGTAAGTACCCAAATAAGATGAAAGAGCTGGAGACCGAACAGTACTGTCACCAAAACTCACCATCTATTGGATGTGACTGGCACTCCCCCTCCCCCACCCCACCCACCTTCCAGATGTGTGTGTGTGTACGCGCACGCGAGGCCAGGCAGAGGCTCCCGGTCTCCCACGCCCCCTCACAGGCCCTCACGAGAGCCTGGCGGCCCGGCCAGACCCCTGTGAACACAAAAGGCTTTTTGCCTCTCTTTGACAAGAAGGTGGGGGAGTGGGGGAAAGTGAGGGCAAGCTGTTCTTTAGAACTTCCTGCCAGAATGAGATGGGAAAATACATGGACAGATAATGTGGGAATAAGGTAAAACCGAAATCCAAATGGAAAGACTGGCTTTAACTGATCATCTCCTATTTCAAAATGATGTATCCCCTAATAAACCAAAACCCATATTCAGAGTCAGGGCCGTGTGACCCACCACCAGAGAAAAGTCAGTCTGGGACATTCATAAAACTCAGCAGACGCAGATGGCGTGGGACACCGAGGGAGGGAGGGGCTGGCCCCTGGCGAGATGCAGCTTTCCCAGGCCTGTCACCAGCAGCTCCATTTGTGGCCTTGCCGTGGCTCGGCAGTGAGTGACTTCGCCCTCAGCCGGGTCCTCTTCATGTCAGTGGGAAGGTTCCAACCACTCTGTGAATTAATCAAAGGGTGAATGGCCAAGGGACGCTCCAAGATCCCGGCTCTGAGCAGCAACCTGTTTCTTACACAGCAGGCCTCTCCCAGCAGGGCCTGGCTGTGCCAAATGTTTATACTTCCCAAAGTAACCCTGGTAACCCAGGACAATGTGCCTTCTGGAGCGCCTTCCTGGTCGCCAGCATCTGGCTCGGGCCCAGTGAGCGGCTGTGCAGCCCCCTGCTCCTCCAGGCCCCCCGCCCAGAGTGTCCTCTGACTGCCCCCCTTCCATTATCGGGGGCCTGCCACCCTCGCCAGCCCCAGCTGATGGCCGCCCCGCCCCAGCCACCCCAGCACATGGGGACAGTCACAGAGAACGCGCCCACAGTGGTTTTGCCACTAGTCTGAAATTCACAGAGCACTGAATCACAAGAGATTTTTCATACTTCCCTTGGCAGCAAAACCTACCTTGAATCAGCATGAGGCCATTTGCAATCTTCGTGAAGCCTACTTACTATGACTATCCATACATTCATTCCTCTGCAGAAATATTAACATGCTGGATTGTGGGGGACAGCCTGAGGGCTTTCAGACGAGATCGGGCGCGTTCAGGGTGGTATGGCCGTAGACAGCCTGAGGGCTTTCAAATGAGGGACCGTGGACCTGTGCTCACGAACATGTAGGCAGCCGTTACTTGGGCCGGGATGGTTCTAGATGCCTTACATACACGTCCAGTTTTCTACAACAAACATGTTTGCCCGGCAAATTAATCACAGCAAAACTTTACAAAGAGGGGAGGTTACGTTGAAATCGTATAGCCTGTTTGATTTATAAGGATTTGGGGGTTTTTTGGTTAACTAGGGGAAGATGTTGAAGATTTCTGAGCCAGAAAGAGTTGGTTCATAAGATTTCGGTTTGTTTTGTTCTAAAATAGCTTCCTAATACAAGTCTGTGATCCAAGGTGTGTTTTAGGAAGAGTCGCTGGTCAGTGGGATGTTTACCACTGACAGGTTGGGGAAGAGAGATCTGGGAGCTAGAAACAGCAGTGAGGGTGACATAAAAGTTGTCTTGGAAAGGGGGTCAAGGGGAACCCCAGAGGAAGAGAGTGGAATGTTAGTCCGAGGACATGGTTTCAGGCATGTTCCCAGGGCCGGTGTTTAAGCACAGAAAGCAAAAGCAAGCTCTGGCTACCAGTTCTGAGAGTTGTGTGGGAAGCAGAGCCTGGGGAGAAGGAAGACTTGTAGGGCACAAGAACAAAGCTGTGAGGTCTTAGACGTGGGAGTGATGTGGGTGTCACCAGTCTTCCTGCTGGCCTTTGGGTCCACTCAGTGACCCCAAGGGTACCCTCCTCCCGCTACGTCCTTGTGGTTTCCTGCGTTGTGTTGAAACAAACAAGTTCTCAGGGGGAAAGAAAGAAGTGGTGATTCGGGAGCTTATGAGTGTGTATTGCTAAGACCCCAGGGGCTCAGCATGTGGCAGCAGAGCTCCGGGAAGACCAGGCCTGTCCCCCATCCTGGGCCGTCATCATGCTGACATGCAGGGCGGCCCCAGGGGTTTCTGGTGTGAGCTGCAGAGAATGGGGAGCCACAGGCTGGGTGCTAACACGCAGGATGGCCATGGGTGACACTCAGGACGCATATACAAATAGCAAACATGTACTGGTGTGGGTGAGCATGAGCAAGTAGAGGGGACATCTCCCCCTGGAAGGAAGAAGGAACATGGAGATTTTAAGGAACAGATGAAAGGTAAAAGAGATTCTGGAAAAGGCCAAAAGTAGATAGCTCCTCCAGCACTTTATACAAGCGATGTGTGATTCCTTCCAGTTAACTTTCCCGCTGGGATTCTGATAGGGGCTGAAAATTCAGAACCGGGGCCTCACTCCTGACCAGCTTAGAGGTCAGCTGGTCCCATTGTCATTCTGGCCCTTTCCAGATGCATTGCCTAGAGTTCCCCAAAATAATGGACTTCTACCCTAGGTTTAACTTTTCCCCCCAGTTTTATTGAGACATACTTGATATACCGCACTAGGTAAGTTTAAGGTATACAGCACCATGACTTCATATATGTATATTGCAAAATAATCAACACAACAAATTTAATCTGTCTCCATAAAGTTACCCAAAAGATATATTTTTCTGTTTGCAGTGAGAATTTCTAGGATCTGTTCTCTTAACAGCTTTGAAATACACCACACAGAAGCGTAACTCTAGTTGCCATGTTGTCCAAGACAACCCAGGACGTATTTGTCTTGTAGCTGGAATCTTCACCTTCTGACCAACCTCACATCCCACTTCTATCAACCCCAACTCCGATCTCTTTTTCTGAGTTTGGTGGTGGTGTTTATTTTTTGGATTTCTCATGTAAGTGAGATCATACAGTCCTTACTTGTCTTTCTCTGCCCAACTTAGGTCATTGAGCGTAATGCCTTCAAGGTCCATGTTGTCACAAATGGCAGGATCGTCTTCTTTTTATGGCTGAATAATATTCCACTGTTCCTATCTTTACCAGGTTTAATTTTTAATTATCCTTTCTAAGCAGAAGAGAAAGAATTTGACTTACGAACCCCGGGTCCCTAGAGCCATGGAAAGGGTGTCTGTGTGCTGTGGACTGGGCAGAGCTGGCACTGGCAGAGGGCAGTGGGTCCTGGAGGGTTAACCAGCCCTGTGGTCAGCGTGAAGACGAAGGTCTCAGAAGTGGGAAGAAAGGAATGTTCTGTGGAGAATCATATACACCAGGTTCCAGGGATGAGACAATGTCATTCTCAGACAGGAATCACCTTTGTGTTTAAGGTCAAACATAGGGGGTTTGTTCTAAAGAATAAAAAAGACAAGAAAGAAACTAGGAGTTTTCTATCAAACCGGCAGGAGATATGAAATAGTTTGGGGCAGAATGGGTTTCCGAGCAATGAGGCGGCAGACAAGAGCCTGAAGAGGCAGTCCATTGTGGTTAGTCCCCTTTGGGGTGTCTGGGGTGACCCAGGGAGTGAAGAACCCATGGAGACTGGAAGGAAAAAGGGCTTTGTCCCAAATCAAAATCAATGCTGAGGGGAAAAAAGGCAAAAAACAAACAAACAAAAAGACTAAAACAAAAAAGCAAAGAATCACCACAGAAGGCAGATTGTGAAACCCATCAGGCATTCAAAGGGACAAGAAATCAGAGTGAGAGGTGGGGACCCTGAGATCAAAAGCTCCTAGACTGTTCCAGAACCTCAGAGGAGACAAGCCTCACTTTGTTGCTAGAGACCTGGCCGTGGCTGGAGAGATGCAGGGGTGGCGGATGCTTTGATGATGACACGTCCGGTTCGGCTCTTGCTAAACCCTTTCCCATTGTATTTTCTACTTGGAAAAGCCAGGGAAGGTTATTTAAGCCAGTGGTTTTGCAAATGCTTTCTTCAACCCCCACCCCCGCCTCAGAGTGGTTATTCACACTGTATTTTACCCCAAAACCCATGAATAAAGCAGGTGTGAGGGGCGCAGCCGTGGTTGGGGGAACAAGCAAACAGAGCTGGAACTCACGCAGGCTCCTGCCCAGAGCCCTGCGGCAGGCCCACCTTCCCCATGGGCAGGGCTCGGGCAAGGGGAAAAGGGAGGCCTGAGGAATAGTGAACCTGACTCGCCCAGATGGTCTTGCGCACCTACACTATCTGCACATGGCAACCCTAAATAATCATCCTTACCTGCAAATCTGACCATGAGCCTTCAACATCACTGCAGGCCACAAGGCCTGGCCAGGTTCCTGAGCACGGATCGGAGCACCCCTGACGCCCCTCTAGGTGCTCTGGGCGACAGGCGTGCCATCCCCTCTGCCCTGTGCTGTCCTGCCTCTGCCCTTTTGCTCATGCCCTTCCTGGCCCTCGAACAAACCTTCTGTTTGTACTGCCCCAGATTCCTTACCAGCTTGGCCCAGGCCCCTCAGTACTGTGCATTCTCAGTGGAAACTGTGCTCTGTAGCTGCCTCTGGGCCCCTCCTACCCCACCCTGCACTAGACAGTGACCCTCTGGCCACACGCTCCATGGCACATTCACCTGTGGGCCTTGCCTGGGAAGCACAGAGCATGTGCAGTTAGGTCCCCGGTTATGGGTCCTGGGCAGAATTTCATAAATGTGGCCTAGGCCCAGAAACCTACCCCTTATGCCTTTAGAGAAGAAAAGAGATATGGAAGCAATCTCCAGGAGCCCACGATGCCATCCAGGCTGTGCCTGCTGGTCTCCTGAGCCTGGACCTGGGTCACCATGTGTGCACAGCCCCCAGGACCCTGAGGGGCACACTTCCAGGGACTTCCAAGGGTAGGTCCCTGCTTCTCTGTGTCCAAGGGCTTTAGTCTGCACCTGAGAGCCTGTTTACATTAGGGTCCTCATGTCAAACAATGAACGCCCCAGCCTACCTCCATAGGCTGCTCTCAGACAGGCAGGAGACATGAACTTTTTACCATGTCCCCAGATTCTTCTCCACTTTCCTGGAATGATGCTCCCGCCGTCTGCTGTGGCTACTGGCTTGCTAGTCCTCCTCTGTGGGCTGCCTCCCTTTCTCACAATCACGCCCCCACTCGCTGCTGGCACTCCCCACCCCTCTCAAATAAATCCCGGACTTAGAACCTTCTCTCAGGTCTGTTCTTAGAACAACCCAAAGCAAGGCAGCGTGACACCAAAATCAAGTAACTCATGAAGTATTTGCTTAAATTTCCTTTTTTTGGCCCAAAATGTACCTTAGAAAAAAATAGTTCTATTTTTGTTTGCGGGAAAAAGAAAAGCATGATTTCATTTAAAGGTGCTGCAAGTGCCATGTGACTGGTGGTATCCTTGTTTCCATCAGAGCCATCTCTTCCAGGAGCTTGCTGAGCAGCCATTGCTAAGTTGAGAGACGTTCCACGTATGTGTACTGGAAGGAACAAATCCTGGGTCGTTCCCCACTGGTCTTATTAATCAGATAGTCTCCAGCTGACTTACTTTCCTTTAGGGGCAGAGACAGGCATACAAGGTGAATCTCATCAGCCCCCTGGGAAACTGATGCATGCTTTACCAGGCCAAGTGTTGATCACAAAAGCACAGGTTGGAGGAGTGAGCAAGGCGAACCAAACCTGGTGCTTTCTGGCTCTCCCAACAGCGAATGTGAGCAGCAGCCACATCGTGGGGCTGGCCAAGAGCTCACTTACCTAGCCCGGCTGTTCTCATCCTGGAAGGGCATGAGGTCACCAGCCACTCAACTTTTGATTTGTTTGAGAAACCTATTGGAGTCTCTTCATTTGAAGTAAGATAGACACATGTCCAGAGTGAAGTGACTCAGTGGCAGCACCTGCCACAAACTCTGCTGTTTGTGATGCTCTGGGGACACATCTGTGGTGCCCAGCATGGCCAAAAGGAGATGCCCACCCCCCCACACACACGTTGGCTGGCATCTGCCACCATATGTGTCTCCCCAATGTCGTGAATACATGGGGTTCACCTTTCCATTCAGGCACTGAGACACACTGAAATTGAAATGTGATGTTCGAAAGATAAATCGTTTCTGACAAAGACAGCGTACATATCTGTAAGGCATTAAGTATGTACTTTTGGATCCTATTAGCTAGGATCTTGTTGAGAATCTTGGCATCCATCTTCATCAGGGATATTGGTCTGAAATTCTCCTTTTTGAGGGTTCTTTACCTGGTTTGGGGATCAAGGTAATGCTGGCTTCATAGAAAGAATCTGGAAGTTTTCCTTCTATTTTTTGAAACAGCTTCAGGAGAATAGGTACTTTTTCTTCTTTGAACGTTGGTAGAATTCCCCAGGGAATCCATTAGGTCCTGGGCTCTTGGTTTTTTTTGGAGATTTTTGATCACTGTTTCAATCTTTTTATTAGATGTTGATCTAGTCAAGTTGTTAATTTCTTCCTGTTACAGTCTTGGAAGTTTTAGAAAATAGTGTGGAGATTCTTCAAAGAGTTAAAAATAGAGCTACCCTATGACCCTGCAGTTGCACTACTGGGTATTTACCCCAAAGATACAGATGTAGTGAAAAGAAGGGCCATATGCACCCCAGTGGTCATAGCAGCAATGTCCACAATAGCCAAACTGTGGAAAGAGCCGAGATGTCCTTCAACAAATGAATGGATAAAGAAGATGTGGTCCATATATACAATAGAGTATTATTCAGCCATCATAAAGGATGAATACCCAACTTTTACATCAACATGGATGGGACTGGAGATTATGCTGAGTGAAATCAGTCAAGCATAGAAAGTTAATTATCATGCTTGTGGAACATAAGGAATAAAATGGAGGACATTAGGAGAAGGAAAGGAAAAGTGAAGAGGGCGGATATCGGAGGAGAACACGAACCACAAGACTGTGGACTCTGAGAAACAAACTGAGGGTTTTAGAGGGGAGGAGGTTGGGGGGATGGGTGAGCCTAGTGGTGGGTATTAAGGAGGCACATATTGCATGGAGCACTGGGTGTTATATGTAAATCATGAATCGTGGAACACTGCATCAAAAACTAATGAGGTATTGTATGGTGACTAATATAACACAATAAAAATAAAATAAAATAATTTTTTAAAAAGTATAAAGTATGATCCATCAGAAAGATACAACAATCATGAACCAATGTATCTGCCCTCCTCAGAAGCAAATGTGTTTTATGAGGAGCAATGGACAAATGTATAATCGTAATAGGAGATGGAACGTGCTTTTCTGAGAAGTTAATAAATAAATCACCAAAAGTTAAGTGGGTTACCTATACATGACTTAGCAATGAAATTTAAGAGCTTGATCTAATGTTATAAATAAATGTAAATATCAGTTACCCAAAGAAGAAATTCTTTTCAAGTACACATCAAAGATTTGAGGGGGGAGACCACACATTAAGTTCAAAGGAAGTGTTAATAAATGTTAGAGAATTTTTTCTGACAAACTTGCAATAATTATAGAAATCCACATTGAAATATCATTTAAATAAATATATTTGAAAACACTAAAATTGCCCTTTGATACTCCATGTTAAAAGAAGGAGTTATAAAATATTTAGGAGTTATAGAATATTTAGGATGGAAGTGAAAGTACGTCAGTGCCTATTAAAAGTGGGCTGTAAAGGAAAATTTGTTGACTTCAAGTAGGTGTTCAAGAACAAAAAGAATGAATCCATGTCAGGGAACTAAATGCTCAGTTCAAAAGATTGAACAAAGAACAATAAAGTGAAACCTAAAGAAGTCATAAGATGTAAACTATAAAGATAAGAGTAAATATTAATGAAATAGGGAACAGATATACAAGAGAGTCAACAAAAACCAAAGCTGACCCTTCGAAAAAACTAAGTGGACAAACATCCAGCCGGACTCATCTAGACAAAGAGAAAAAACCCAAAACCACTAGTACTAGTAATACATAAGTGGATACCATAAAAATTAAAAAAAAAAAAAGAAAGAAACTGAATTCTTTTCATGCTTTCAAACTTCTAACAAATTTGAAAACTTAGAAGAAATGGGGAATTTCTAGAAAAAATATAAAATTACATAAACATTTACAGTAAATATAAAGACAAATGCAAATTTTAGCTGAGAAGAAACAGAAAACTCAAGGGACTACATAACCATTATAAAAACTGATCTGGAAATCATAAGCCTCACACACCCAAAAGTCACCAGACCCCAGTGGTTTTCCAGGGGAGTACAGTACAAAACATTTTCAGCCCAGTCACATTGATAAAAACACTCAAATAAAACATTGCCAAATTAAGTGCACACTATGAAAAAGTAGAATAAATTATTAAAAATATTGCACCTGATGCAGGAACCCAAGGATGGTTTGAAATCCACCTTGAGAGAACATGTAAGTTGTTGCGTGTCTAGCCCTGACCAGCGAGAGCAGTGGGAGACTCAGGTTCCTTGCTTTCACTGCTTTCAGACACAGGAAAAATCTATGTTGAGCACATTCTAATCCATTAAAATATCTTAGAATATAAGTGAATCTTCTAAACAGAATAGTTTGTTGTTTTTGAAGTGTGTGGTTCATGATGGCTCATTTCCCTTCAGTTGCCTAAATAATTCACAATGCAAAATGCCCTACAAGGGTGTGACTTACAAGCTAGAGAAAAGAGATGTCCATTCAGTCTTCACCCAGGAAAAGGCCCAAGAGTTGGAGCAGACAGCATCATTGTTACGTTCAACCTCCTTCGGTTCGCTAGCCAAAGTCTGAAACCTTCCACTCATTTCCCCAGGTTCTCACCCCCGCAAGGGTCCCAAACCCCCCAGCTCCTTTTCACAGCATGCAGACCCAGTCCAGCAGACAAGACTCCTGTTCCCCTGCTGTTCGTCAGCACCTCCACTGTGGGAGGAGGCTTCTAGATGTGGTGCTTCTGTCGTCTCAGGGAGTCAATGGGAAGCATTTCCAGAAGGCCTGGAGCAACAAAGGAGAAAAGGCACCTGTTTTGTTGTTGTTGTTCCTTTTTTTTTTCCTCCTAAATGCTCATAAAACAAATGGAGGAAAGAGAGACAGACAGACAAGAAATCTACACAGTGATTGTTGGCTGTCTTTCAAGTAATCCCTCCTATTGTTAATAATGCTCTAAATCCCTTTGTGTGGCTGTAATATGTAAACTATGAAAATAGATCCTATTCCCCTGGCTATTGTAGCATGTGATGCCAGCTTTGTCCACGCTTGACAAAGTTTTCCCGTTATTGTATTCCTCTCTATATACACAAAGTTCACAGCCAACATTTTTTATAAAATCTTCCCAAGGTGGGCCAGAAGAGACTGTGTGCCCCCATCTCAAAGGAAAGAGATAGCAGACTCTGCATCGGTCCTCATCATTCCATTTTCCACATTTGCATTTTTCTTTTCAACCATCTCAGAAAAAAAAAAAAAAAAAAAAAGAGAGTGTCCAGAAAGTTCTATGGTGCCAAGTCTGGAAACCAGGCAGTCATTAACGTGAGTGAAATCAACATTGATCCCAGACTGGTCCTTTTCAGGTTCCTTTTGCATCTTCAAAAGCCCAATCCTTCTGTCCCATCTAGGATGTTAAAAAAACACACACACACCCAAAGAATATTCTTTCAAGTGCATTGCCACTGCAGCTAGATGATTATTATCCAGACTATTAATTACTATTATGGTTACTACTGACATGACTTGTATGTATTTCTGTGTGCCTGTCCAATCCCGCAGCTCACCCCCACAGCCAGGCTTGTGTATTGCCTGCGAAACAGACGTCCACAACACAGATCTGAGCAGGCACCAAGACCGAAGGCAGCCGCCGTGCAGATCTAAGCAGAGCCGAGTGTGCTGGGGAACAGGTGACAAGATCAAAGGCAAGTGAGCAAGGGTACATCCCCAGAAGGATTGGAAGTCACGGGGCTGGGATCTTGCTGACGAAGCACAGTCTCATAAAAGCATTTACAGAAGTGATTCCTAAGAAAGCCCTGCCTGGGTGTAGAGACAAACATGCATTGAGGAGTAAGGCCAGGCAGCAATGAAGGACAAAGAAGCCAAGCTATCCACTGCGATCCAAGAGAGAGCAGTGAGATAGTCCCCAAAAGGATTGGAGCCAAAAATGAGGACATGCAACTAGATCCCACCAGGCATACTCAACGCCTAACTGTGCTTTTTCCTATGACATTTGTTGTATGTATTTCATGCTGAATTTTCAACAACCACATTACAGGAGGGCTGCTAGGGCACATGTCTCTCCCTTCTACTCCATAGTGAACTCCTCATACATAGTGCATAGGTCCTGTTCATCTGTTTTCTCCCACACGGAGCTCAACACTGACAACACAGCAAGGTTGAGCTACAAAATAACCGAATCGAATTATGGCCCAAAAGGAAATGTCTTTGAAGACGCAGGGTTGTAAGGAATCTGGGGTGTAATGAAACTGGTAATTCACAGCAGATGGAGGGGAGAGCCCGGAGGGAGAGTGGCTGTGAAGGCCCCCAGTGGACCTGTCTGCACACTCCAAGATGCTTCCGCATGGACACAAACACACTTTCACAACACCGAACTCAGAGACACCTCAGCACAGATGCCAAACCTTCCATGCAGAGGGATTCAGCCCTTCCAGAAAAGACCCCTCCCTGCCTTTAAGACTTCAAATGCCCCGCCTCGCGACAGGTGATTGTTGATCTTTGAGAGTGAATGCCCTTGTGAAAGGCAGGTATTACAGAAGTGGATGGAACAGGGATGGGGCTGGGGCTGCCTGGGCCCCCACTAGACCTTGGGGAGTTCAGCTTATGCCCATGGATCCCAGGAGACCAGCAGGACTCCCAGACACTCAACAACCAACAACTGGGCCCACAGGCAGCCTGGAGCCACAACAGACATTGGGAACAAGGGCGGCAGGCTCTGCATTACGGGGCATAGTTCTGGAACCTATGTATGTGACCAATGCAAACCATATAAAACAGAGACAAAACCCAAAAAAGGCGGCAGAAGGAGAGACCGCCCCTCTGAGCACTTGGGCTCCAAGCCACCGTGGAGATGAGCCACAGAGGACAGAACTCCCTCAGTGTGTGGGAACCCCAGGGAAGCTGGTCTGGGACCCACATAGGAGAAAAGACAATCAGTGGCTTGGGGTGACTTTGGGGAGTGATGGGGCATGAAATAGGGTAGACTAACTATTGTAACAAACAACCACCAGATCTTGGGGTGTCAGCGCACAGAAGGTTATGTTCTGCTCATGTGGGTAAGGAGAGGAGGCAAGCATGTCTGAGTGCTTTGATGCATAGAGCCTTCCAGGAATCCGGGACCCTCTCTTCTTCCATCTGTCTTCCTGATCTCCATCTCTTAGAGCCTTCCCCAGAGTTCTTTGCAGCTGGTCAGCAAAAGGAAGAAGGAGCGAGCACACATCACACTTGGGAAAGCCTCACTTCTGCCGACATTGGCCAGACTCGGTGCCATGACCGAACAGAAAATCTCGGAGGAAAGGGAAGTGGGGTTGGATGAACACACAGCAGGAGGCAAGTCAAAGCAGCGGCTCATGGAGAGCAAACACGACCAGAATTCAAGAGATCTGAGGCCCTGGAGCAGGAAGAGGCCCCACAGGGCAGGAAAAGGTCAAAGAACAGAAAGCAGGAAGGCACTGATCGGTGATGGTCGTGACGTGTTGGGCCATTCTCAAAAGCATCAAGATCTCAGGACATTCCATCAGAATGGGACGAAACAGCACAGTAGATGGGGAGGGAAAAATCAGGGGCAGTCCCTGGAGGACCCAGAGAGGATGTGATACAAATCAGTAGTGAACGATAATGACAAACACAAGACAAGGTGCGATCCATCGATAATCAGTAGCTCAGACAAGACACAGCTACTGAGAACACAGTAACTAACTGAGGGTTCCGCAGAGTCTAGGAAGTGGAGAGGAGAGACAGTGGAACAAAACTCCCAGCCACTTCTGAAACTTCACATATGCCATAAAGACCTGGAGAAACTGGGCACAGCGAGATCCACATAGCCCTAAGTCCAACATGCCTGTTCACGGAGGCGGTGAGCAGGTGGGCTCTGCACTCGGGTACCCATCACCTTTCGGGGGGCTCTGTATAAATGTCTTCCCATCTACAAACTCTGAATGTGACTTTCTATTTCTCATGGTTCCTGAAATGCCTGGAAAAGAGCAGGGGCCATGCTTAAAACTAACAACCAGAGGGAAGTTGTGAAATATTGCAATCGCTCTGTCCATTTTGGGGGCGAGTTCAGTTGGAAATGGACACATCATCCATGGAACTGACTTTCTTGGAAAGACAGTTGATCCAAACCACCTCAGATGGAAATGATTTCTCAGGATAGGTCTATGGAATATTTTCTGTCTTCAGCACCTCAAAAGTCCCAAGCAAGCTAAGGGCAATTAACCAGAGTCTTCCCTCTGATTTTAGTCCAAATTTCAAAGCTCATCTCATCCAAGCTTGTCTTTAAAAAAAATTTTTTTTTTTTTCCAAAATCCATTTGTCAGAAGTTTCCAGGTAATCATGGCCCAAAGCAAGACAACGTTTTTGAAACTTTGGGAACAAACGAGATCATTCATGATACCAAGCTTGGTCTCTCTGCCAGTCATTGTGGTAACGCACTCAGGAAGGCAGGAGCTAGCAGACCAGGGTAGACCACAGGGCTCTCTGTTCCTCTGAAGGGGTGTAGAACCCCAATGTCCCCACTGAGGCCTAGGCCTACCGGACCTGTTTTGTTGTCATTCCCATTCTCATCACAGACATTTCTTTTTCGGCCACAAAATGAGATTCCAGAAGTCGGGTGAGGGTCAAATCCCAGAATGACTTGCCCTTCCAATCATTCCCGATCTGCCAATCCCTAACTCATAGAGGCTAAAGAACACACAGTGAGAGACACACTCCTGTTCGGCACCCCAGTTGTTCTCAACCGAAGGCAATTTTGCTTCACCACACCCCCCACAGTGACACTCGGTAGTGTCCAGGCACATGTTTAACTGTCCTGTTGTGAGGATGCTAATGGGCATCTAATGTGTAGAAACCGCTGATGCTGTCCAACATCCTACAAGGCACGCCACATTAGCCCAGGCTACCACAACAAGTCCCCAGAATGCGGGGCCTAAACAAGAGAAACTTAGTTTCTCACAGCTCTGGAGGCTGAAAGGTCCAAGATCAAGGACCCACAGGGTTTGCTTTCTGGCGAAAACTCTCTTTCTGGCTTGCAGGCAGTTGCCTTCTTACCGTGTCCTCACACAGTGCAGAGAGAGAGAGAGGGAGAGAGACAGAGAGAGGGAGAGCAGCCTCTTTAATGTCTTTTGTTATACGGGCACTAATCCCATCACAAGAACCCCATCTTCATCATCTCACGTAGCCCTAATCACCTTCTAAATGCCCCATTTCCAAATACCATCACATCAGAGGTGAGGACTTCAATGTCTGAATTTGGGGCAACGCAAACCTTCAGCCCATAATGGCACACGGCGAGGAATTACCCAGCCCAAAATGTCAGTAGAATAGCACCCAGGCTAAGAAAGCTTGTTCTCGCAGCAACAGACTTGTATTCTGGGTTTAGCTTTGCCTTTCCTGAAGATCCTCAACAAGCTCACGGTGCCAGATTTGATGCAGGAGTTGACCCACCATAGCTTTGGGCCCAGAGACTCACGCTGCAGCCAAGAAGGTGTGGGACTGAGCCCATGACCATGAGATCTGCTGCCCACATCACACATATCACTTCCCAGAGGACAGCCTGCAGCAGGCACAGTCGAAGGGCTAGCTCAGAAGCAATACTCTGGAAACCATGCCATACTCCAGGGACACAGGATGAACACAGAATCAAAGACCCTCGTATGGCACTGCACCCCCAAAAGGATGAATATATGGGTCCAAGAATCAAGGGATCATAGGAAGAGTGGCCCCACTTGCCACCACCCCCAGTGACCCACTGGGAAAGTCTTTGTCTCCGTGCCCCAAACACTGGGCTCTGCAGGGCAACAGGTCTTAGTCTTCCAGGGGGCACACTTTTAGTAGGAGACACCACGAGAGTCTCAACAGCCACCTGCAGAGTCAAGGACAAGAGTCACCATCCTGGCCTGAGCATCAGGCAGAGGTGAGGTTGCTGGTATACAATGGGGGTGGGGGGCGGGAGGGTAGTGTGGACTCTGGGTTAGCCACTCTGGTCCCTCTGTGTGTGCTCTTGCCTACATGTGACGGTACATGGACGAGGATAGAAAGTCTGCCGCAAGACAGACATAATAACCAGGACTTTGGACTCCCCCAGGAATTGGTGGTCTGAGTCACGGTGCCAAGTGAGAGGTTAGGGTGAGAGGACCCCAGCCTACAAATGGAGGAGGTAAACCATAAAACCCACAGTAGCGGTGGGTGCTGTTAATGTGTCCCACATGCCTCCCTGCTCTGTTTCACCTGAGGAAGAGGGGTGCCTCCAGATGGTGGAAGAGCTGCTCCCCAAAAGAGTGGGGAGGTCCACTGAGTGGCCAAATATAGACAGCAAGACAACAGATATACAGCTCAGGTCACCCTTCCAGAAGGGCACCCCTTTACAAGGTCAGCAGGCAACTAACAGACCAGCTTGGGCTGCAGAGGGCGGGCTCCCGAACTCACCCCCATCCCGAGGTCCTGCATCTGGGAATGTACAAGGCAGGAACAGAAATGAGCACCTCCCCCTGTCCTCCGCCCCCCCCCCCCAGGGCAACTCTGGCTCCCGGCTTCCCTGCCAGGTTGGCTGAGGCTTCATCAAACCTACTCTGCAGCTCAACAACTTCTGCCTGTCTTGCTTCTTCAGTTTTCTTTCCAGGGTGTCACTCCTGTGCCCCAGACTCCTCCCAGCATCAGCTTCCAGATCACCCCGCTGTAACACAACTGGATTTCATGGGCCAGTTATTCCAATAGCCACCTATTGGACTTCAGGGGAATTTCGTCTGCAGTATCCCCTACTGACCCCAAAATTGTCATTCAGAGGTAACTGATCAGCAAGGATGGAATGAGAGACCACAAAAGGTCAGCCTGCAGCCTGAGATACATCTGCGGAAGGGCTGCGCTGCGTGGTTTCCAGGAAGACATCCTGAGGCCCTGATGAGGGTCAGCACATTTGTACTGTGAACAGCCAGATAGTAAATATCTTCAGCTTTGCAGGTCACGTGGGCTGTGTTGTAACTATCCCACCATAGCTGCAGCTCGAAAGCAGCCATAGACATCAGGCGAATCCATGGCGTGGCTGTGAGCCCATGAAACTCACACGCTGAGAGAGGAAGCCAGGCAGATGTTGCCCCTGGACCGCAGTCTGTGGACCCCTTTGTCTCTTGCAATGATCGCTTGGATGGAGAAGATGTAGACCCAGTTTGCATGAGTCTGGGCTCTCAAAGCTATAGCTTGCAAATGATGGTTTCAAAACTTTAACGGGCAATGAAATATATCTGAAATCGATTTGATAAACCAGTGCCATGATTTAATGAAAAGATCAAATAAGACTAAAAGAATACACCAGACTAGACTAGACGGGACTGGAAAATGTCACAGTGCACAATGGATAGAAAGGGCAAGAATTATTTCATGAAATTCTTTTTGAGGTTGCATGTGTTTAAGAGAGAGTGTGTGTATGATATCAAGAGAAGATGTAAAATTATTTCTTAGAGTAAGTCATAGTCAAGTTTGAGAACCACGAGCCTATAGCAATCACCCCCAATTTGCTATCCCCGGGGATAGTACTAACTACAAGCAGATTTGCTCACAACCTGCACTTGAACGATACATATGAGCCAACTGGATTATCCATTACCCAGCCGTCCTTGTCAAGGCACCTTTTCAAAAAACTCCTCTTCAAAACCTTTTCTTATTCCTTTTAGGTTTTTTTAACACTCTCTTTGGCCCCTCTTCAATGGACTTTTTATGACTTCAGTTGCCAATGGAGAGCTCAGGTATCAACTCTGAGTCCTGCTGTGATTTCATTCATGTATAATTAACTCAAGCTGTCTGTTGCCTTTAAATGTCAGCATGTGCTGGCAGCGTGTCCCTGGAGCCTGGCCGCAAGGGCTAGGAGAGCCCTTTGGATCCTACTCCAAATGACAGAGTCTCACGTGGACTCGAGAGCCTCCTTGCTCAAGTGTCCTCTCCCCACCTCTGCCCTTGTGAAGCCAGGCTGAGTCTGAACAAACGACCAAGAGTTAGAACAGTGGCTGTCACAGCCAGGCTCAGGAGGTGCACCTGTCTGGCCACGGGTGCACACTCAGGGCATTCCCCTTCCACTTCAAGGCCGCCAGAGGCTTGCTCTGGGTTTGACGGCTGCACATGTCCCAAGCTCCCGGATGCTCTCCCCTGAGTATCCTTACAGGCTGGGGCTCAGGACTTACAGGACTTACATGTCTCCTGCTACTTCATCTCTGTCCCTTGCTCGATTTCAAAGCTGCTCCTTGCAGATAGATGCTGGGACAAAGTGACCGCCCAAGGATTGGAGTTAATTATGAAAATGGAAGTAAGCCAATAGAAGTTCAAATCCCCACTGAAGTACCTAAGCAGAAAAGGGCTTTTTCTAATCAAATGTAGCTTTCAAATTGCCTTCCAGAAGGTTCACTAACAAAACAGGTCAGAGGCTTTTTGGACTTTCTATGGCCTGAGATGAATCTGATCACACGTTACCCACATGTGGTTAGTGTCCCCTATGGCAGTGGATCCAGAAGATATTAACAAGCACAAAGGAATCTAATATTGTGACCCAACTGATCTGAGCGCATATCAATTACGACTGCGATACAGAAAATCAGACATTTTTCCTTGCTCCCTTCCATTCCTGTTACCTCCCTCATTTTGATAAGACTTCATTTTAAAATGCCCAGAAATATTTAATCTCATTTTTCATTTCAGAAAATGGATGAAATGAGAGAAAGGGCCTCACCAGTAAAGCAGACAGTCCTTTTCTAACATGAAAATTACTAATAGAAGTTCCCAGCATTCCCCAAATTACTTGTTTCTCTCAAATTCATTGCTCAAGCCTGAGCTGTTAATTCAAATACCAACCCTGGATTAAAAGTCAGCATAAAATAAAGTAAATAATTGTTTTTCATGCAGGATAACTTTGAAGATGCACAGACCCAATTTCATCTCCTCTATCGAAAACCGGACAAGAACAACCCATCTGGCAAAAGACAGCAGTGGCGAAAGTCGTTCTCACCCTTGGAAGCCTAAGGTCCCCTCCTGAGTTAAGGGTACTTTTCCCACAAAAATGCAGCCACCTAAAGGGAAAGTCACACCAGCCTCTGCTCAGATCTGAATACGAGGAGAGACGGCTCAAAACTGATGCCTCCAAGTCCATTCTCGACTTGATGTCAGCAAGCTGTGGTCCAGCAAATGCTCTCGGTTTGGCAGGCTGCCATTTTGGATTCACACATTTTTAGATTCTGCGGTAATATTAGATCTCATTGTCGAAAGCCAATCAATGTTTGGCATCTGATTGTTCTTCAGCTTCATTTTACAGAAATGAATCACAGTATTAACATAATGACCCCTAGCAAAACTAATGACACTCCCCATCTGCCCCACTAAAAATCATATAAGGGACTCACCATACCAGAAAGACACTGATTGACTATGGGGAGCAGATCCTGGGCTACATGAGAACTGTCAAGGGAACTTGGAGGAAACTGTGCAGCCGGCTGGTCCCCAAGATGCTATAGGAAACCTTGTCTCTCAGTATTGAGCTCAATAAGAGGGGCAGAAAGAGGACAAGGAAGGCCACCTCTGTGTCACGATAATATTAGGACTGCACAGCTCCAAGGACCAAAGGGCCATAGGCTCCAGGAATACCTTGCACGAACTTTTGTCTGCAGTTCATCTTAAAATACTGTCCAATTACTACTGGTAATTGGTTGGTCTGCTCAGGGCTTGGATCTCATCAACTATACATGGGAATGACAAGAATACTGACCTCATCACACAAGGAGAGGGGGAATGAATGTAGGCCTGGTAAGTCATGAAAAGCACATTAAATAGGAGATCTTCCTAAGAAGGAAATAGCACTGTCATGAGTATTTCCGTGTGAATGTGCTCATCAGATGACATTCTTCTCTGACAAGAGGGTCTGTGCAGAATGAGAACACTGCTCAGGGCCTAGAAGACAGGCTGGGGTGGCAGGAAGGGGACAACATAGCAGGGGAGGGACAGGGGTGTGGAACACCAACTTGGCTTACTCTAAGTCTTTTTTTTGTGCTGGTTGAGTAGGGAGTTGGAGGCAGTGACTACAGAAGGAAGGGTGATGGGAACACAGCAACTGGGCCTCAGCCAACAGCCTGGGCTCAGGAGAGAGTGTGCGCATTATAAAGGGGAGAAGGCTCTAGGCTGCCTCAATGGACAGACTCCAAGGAAAGAGAGCCACCAGGCAAAGCGCAGCCCTAAAGGCTGAACCAGTGCAGGCAAGAGGACCAGAGGCCCAGGGAATAAAGCTTATGTGGCAAGAATGTTCGAGAATCACAAAACTAGGGGAAGCGGAGGAGGATGGAAGTCAGTTTGAAAAATCACATGGCTTGATTTTCATTTGACATTTCATAGAAACTGAAGCCAGGCATTTAAATGACTAGTCCCCTGAAACAAGGAAAAGAACACAAATTAGTTTCTATTTAAATCTAACAACTCAGAGCTCTTTCACAGATGAAGAGGTAGATAGATGCTAGGTAGACAAATTCTAATTTGCAACTTGTTTTCAAATTTCTCAATCATGCAATCAAGGGCAAAGCAAGTTTGATTCTGAACACAACATCCCAATATTGGGCAGTGGAATTGAATCATAATAACCTTCACAAGGTCATTGCCAGTCCGGGAGAGCCTCAGAGCAATGGGTAGACTTGCTTATTTCCTCCCATTTCACTATTAGGAAACTACCAGAACATCAGTCACGCTGGGCTTTGAGGCTTATTCCCCCCAACAAGCACACAATGCTCATGAACAGTCTGAATGTGAGAATTCTCTAAGCTCCCCAAATACGATGGCTGCCGCTAACTTGAGTTTGTCAAATCACAGGGATAAAAGTGAAGAATTGAGAACTAAGAAAAGGACAGTAGATCAAGGAATCTTGTCATAAAATCAGTTTGTGACTTTCAGAAGGTTCATGAGAAAAAGGGGGAAATTTTCACATGTTCAATACACGGACTTAAAATGCTAACACTTCTTGCAATGTCACGAAGTGGGAGAGTCAGAGAAGGTGCATGTGGTGGTCTTCTAAGGGACTGAGTAGACCAAAATCCCAAGGAGGAGAACCAAGTCTCAGGAGGCTCCCGGAGCATGCAAATGATTCCTTGGCATGGCTTTCTCTGATAAATCTAACTCTGAAATCAAAGTGACTTGCTGCTTTCCCAGGAGCACGGCTGGTGCCCATGTTGACAGTGGCTAGATGATGCTGTCGCCCTCACTGAGAATTCTGTCTGTTGTTGGGGTTTCTGTCACCCTGCAAGATGTGAACATCTCTCCCTCAACCCAAGCATCAGCCAAACGCTCTCCCACAGAGCAAGGGCTCTAGATGTGAGCAGTCGCACCAGCTGGATAAACTGAGTCAGGAAGTGAGTCTGGCTGTTCCCAAGCAAACGCCTCTGCGCCCTTCACCTTGCTCAATGCAAACCAATCAGGGCGGGCGTCACAGTGTCACAATGTCCGTTGGCCCACGGGACTTTAGCCCACCCACACATGGGAAAACAGTTACCATTTAGGACACCTTTGTTTTTTCATTTATTTGCTCCCCAAAGTCAATATCAACTTTCCAGGTTGGTTACAGTCCAGTTTGAGTGTTCAGTAGCATACTTAAACCAGACCTGAAGGGAATCCAGGTCAATATCTAGTTAATGTTTATCCTGCTGAATCTGCCCTATGGCTGATCTTTTTACATGCTTTCTTCCTGAGAGCTGAAAACCAAACAGAAATTATTTGCAAAATGAAGGAGGCTAAGTGGACAGCTCTCAGCAGGAGGTTGGGGCCCTGCCAGGCGGGAATGATGTTTGCCAACTTGGCCAATCCAGTTTTCTCTGACCTCCACTGTCAGCCCCTCTCCAACTTTGGTGAAAATTCTACATTCAACTGACAGGTTCAGTCAAAGCCAAATGAGCTCTCAGTCTCAAATCGTTTCAGGAAGTACTACATTAAGACTGATCTCCGACCTATTTTTGCTGCTATTTCCCTATAAAAAATGAAAAGAAAGAATAAATTTTCTATGACTGTCGGGATTTATAAAGTGACACTTGAGTAAGTCCTCGGGGTTACTCAGTTCTTCAGAGCTAAGGCATACCATAAATGAAGCATTTTATGATGGATTTTATAGCAAATCCCAACTGCATACCTTCAGGGCCAATTTCTCACCGGAGACAAAGATCACCTGCCTCCAAGCACCCCTATTTCAATTCCACAAGCCAAAAGCCAAATTAATCGTCTTCCTTTCCTACCCCTCTTGCTCCTGCCCTTTACTCCCCCTTTTATAAATGGAACCACCATTGGCTCAGTGATGCAAGCTCGAGATCCAGCCATCATCCCTCCTCCTCCATTCAGTCCCCAGATCTCATCGCATCTGAATTGCTAACACTTCCCACACCTGCCAGCCTCCTCTCCACCACCACTTCTACTGCGACAGATGGGTGGGTAGCCAAGATGGCCACCCGCCCTGCTACCCGCCCTGTACCACAATCCCCTAAGGCTCCTCCCCTTCCGGTTTGGCGCCACCCATGCTCCGTCCACTCTCGTCGGAAGTGAGTTTCCAGTGCAAAAAGTCTTGTGAAATCTTCCTCTCTTTTACAGCATTGGTGGTTCCTCCATGCCCTCAAGATAACACCCACACTCCTTAATAGAGCTACGAGGCACTCATTCAACAAGGATTTATTGAGCAGGCCCTCTGTGCCAGGTCTTTAGAATAAACGTAAACAGAGCACATATGGTCTCTGCCCTCATGGAACTATGCTCGCGGGGGAGCCAGCACCACACACATAACCACACCAGTCAACTCCTAATTGCAAGCTGTGGCTGGCTCTGTGAGAGGAAATGTGATATGGAATGGGAATGAGTAATGGGGGAGGGGAGGTTTGAAAGGCTTCCCCCAAGGAAGTGATGAGGTGGGGGGAGGAGTTTTCTAGAAAAAGGGAACACTAATTATAAAATCTACCTTATAGGAGGGAGCATATGCTTCAGAAACTGAAAAGAAGGACCCTTCGCTGGAGTGGAGAGGGCAAGTGTGTTCCATGTGGAATGAGACCCCTTCGGTAAGGAGGGGTGAAGTCACACAGGGACGATCATCAGGCCGTGCAGAGAACCATGTCCTCCCTCTTCTCCAGTATATGCAATTGAATCATTGTGGCTGGGCTTCCAGATGAGCTGGAGACCAGGAAAATACAAGCGAGATCCTTGGACAAGGTGAGTTCAAGGAGGTTTGAATCCTAGGCAAGATGTCATGTAGAAAGTATGTCATGTCTAAAGCTAAAGAGACAGTGTAGCTGGAGACAGGCATTTGACAAAGCTCATCCATGGCCACTGTCCTTCACAGCCCACAAGATCTTCCTTTGCAGACACACGGACCCACCTGCCATTCCACAAAACCCTTTGTGCCCTCTGTTTTGGAGCCTTGCATATGCAGACCCTACATTGAAAACATCTCTCTCTCTCTCTTTCTCTCTCTCTCTCTCTCTCTCTCACCTCTGCTCATCGCCTGCTGATCATTGCCTGCTGATCCCCTACTTATCCTTCAGAGCTTGGCTTAAATACAACCCCAGCAGCATATGTTCCCCAAGCACCTGGGCTTGCCTGTGGAGTCAGAGTGATCCTTAACAGTGAGCTGGCCTGTCTTTTCTCACTACTAGCCTCCAATGTCTAGGGGGGTGAGCTCAGTAAATATCTGTTAAGTAAATGAACAATGAATTACTTAATTATTAATCATTTATCAACACAGAGATGCTAAAAGAAAAAGACAAAAAGAAAATCTCATAGGCAGCCAGAGAAAAAAGACAAAATGATTTTCAATGGGCAGGAGCTAGACTTACATCTGATTTTTTTTTTTTTTTTGACAGAAAAACAATGGAAGACAGAGAACAAGAGAATGATCTATTTAAAAAAAAAAAAAGAAGAAGAAGAAGAAAATTAGCTGCCAACCTAGTAACACACTGTACCTGGTGAAAATATTCTCCAGGAGTGAAAGTTAAATAAAGACAGTTTTACACCAACTAAAGCCAAAGTATGCAAGTGGCATGTAGATCCACACTCAACGAAATATTGAGAGGCTTTCTTCCTGCAGAAGGAAATATTCCCAGATAGAAGGCTAGAAATAGTAAACAGTAAATATATGGATACATACAAATTAAGATTGACTATATAAACCAGAACTTGTTATGTCTGGGTGGAGGGAAGAGAGGCAGTTCTCTTTGGTCAGAACAGAGAAGTGTTAGTTGGAATATGGAAAAAGAAAGAAAAAGGGAAAATACATTTATTGAGGATCTGTTATTTTCCAGATTTTTCTACCACGTGGCTACTATTCCTAGGGATAGGGACTTTAGTTTCTGAGGATTTTTTAATATACTGTAACTTTACAAGACAAACTCAAGAAATCCCACTGATTCTTAAATTCATTTATTCTATGCGGAGAGAAAAATAACCAATGACTCAGGGCCAGTTCTGAGTCCACAGTGAAATCTTCTCTCCTCTTCCCATTCAATGGCCCAACACAACAAAATCTTATTTCTCACTGACTCAAAGTCCTCTGCAGGTGCAGGTGACTCTCCATGACAGCTGCCCCCCTAGGTTGGCTCAGTGATCCAATTTTAGAGCATTCCATCTCTTTTTGGCTCGCACCATTCCCATGCCAGGGGAAGAGAAAGTAGCACCCATGAGCACCAGCAATGAAATGCTCTTTCTTTAACCTGAAGAAGTCACATGGCCACGCACATTTCAAGAGGATAGAATAAGAACCAGGAGCTCAGGAGCCGAGAAGTAACCCTCCAGTCTAGGATGAGCCAATGTTAATATCTACTTTAATCAACCTCAACATTCTGAAAGTTCTCTGCCTCGATGTTATAAACCTGAAATTGACTTTTGATTTCTCCCTCCCTCTCCATCTCTGTCTCTCTTCTTCCTATTCATCTTATGCACAAAAACACATCACCCCTTTCTCATAAATGTCTCTTGAATTTGCCCCTTTCCCCTAAGGCAGCTGCTTTGGTCAAGTCAAGCTGCCTTCTCTCCTAGACTCATCGCTTCTCCTGCTTCCTGCTTCATCTCTTTCATTTTCGACACCAACTTCAAATCAAATCAGAATCTTGAACATGTTGCATCTCCTCTTAATGCCCTCAGTGACTTTCCATTGCCTCAATACAAAGTCAACCTCCACATTGCATAAAGATGTTCCATGAGTGGGCTCCTCTCTTTCCCCAACCTCAACATCACCTCTCCCGCCCACTCCATGCATTAGCCATAACAAACAATTGTTGTTCCCCAAACCCCAGTGCACTGGAAAATACCTTCCATGGTTTCTCTACTTTCCTCCCAGAATCCCCACCTGGTCCACACCTGTTTATTGTGTAAGCACCATCTCAATTTCCCCTCAGAGAAGCCAGTTCTACCTTCTCCCCTACCCAACGTCCTGAGCCTGATTCACTTCCGAAACATCACAGTCTGGCAGAGTGTCTGACAGAGTATTTTAAAATGTTTATTAGCTAATCAGTAAATGAATGAGCTCTTCTACTTGGCATTCATAGATACCTATGTCCCTATTTGCTGTTAATAAAAAATAATATTAATAGAGATACTTAACATTTATATGGCACTTACAGTATTGTCAAGTACTATTCTAAGTGTTTCACATGTATGAACTCACATAATCCTCCTAACAGCCCCGAGAGGGAAGCACTCTTTATTATTCTTATTTTCCTAATGAGGAACCTAGAGCCCTGATTTGGTAAAGAGCCAGGTTACACAGCTAGTAAGTGGCAGAGCTGAGACACAGACTCTCTCTAGAGAGAACCAAGGGCTACAGCCTAATGGCCCCTCAGGGTCCACACATAGACCCTGTGGTGGAGACACTCCATACCCCATATTTTCCCAACATGCAGTGCACCTGTCCCCTGGAAGCAAGGGAGGGTGATTCCCTCCCCAGTTCAAGTCCAGAAGGGACAACACTGGTGTGTTTGGCTGATTGCCATAGAGGCCTGCTTTTACCCTACTGATTCTCAGATCTACTAAGGGACATGCTAAGGGCATATTAAAAGTTCATGAGAATAAATTCAATCTCCGTCTAGTAATAATAATGAACACATAAGTGACAAGTATACAGTAGAAGTTTCTTCTATGGACATATATATATTAATTCAAATAATCCTCTTAATAACCAGCTCCCTTTTATCAGAAAGGGAAATAACTCAATCTGACCATTGATGACTTTGTCCAAGATTCATCTGATACCTAAGTGACAGGGCAGGGATTCCTACCCAGACATCTGGTTGCAGAGGGTGTCCGCAGCACATGACCTCTCCTGGACACTGGCCTGGGGTTACTGCTGATCCAGGAAGGCAGAACTTGCTTAGCTCATCTTCCATGCCTTTCTGCTTTCCTCCTCTTTCCCCTGGATGCTCAGAGCTGTGCTGCCTCATGCTTTTTCCCATCAGCACAGGCCAGGCTTCTCTAGATGGATGCCTCCCCTGTGATCTGTTCTCTCTTTTTATGAGGAAACCAAGTTTGCCTTTTCCCTCCATTTGCACTGACCCATTAAGATGGTCTTTCCAGGAATTTCCTGTCCAACTGGCTAATTGTCTTCATAAAGTCATCAGGAATGAAGGCTAAAGATGGGGAGTTGTCCCAGCCTCGTGTCTGAGAAGCTTTGAGTCACCTCCAGTCCATATATGCCAAACTGATGTGATTTGCAAAAACCTGTCAAAACACGCATATGCAGTTTTCATTAACTTGTTGCCTAGAAGGAAAAAGAGAGCTGAGAAGTCCTTTGCTGGGTACGTCCTCTGCAGGATAGAACCTCCAGCTTTTCTTTAATGGGAAACAACAGCATCTGGAAGCAGTCCACTGCCACAATTTATTAGAACATTCAGATCACCTCGTGAAAGACTCTGGAGACACAGAGAGCAGATGAAAGTTATCAGTCCCATGGACACTGATCCTAACCCATCTGTATCCATCTTAATTTGTCATCCCAGCTTTTCAATGCCTGGACTAGACAGACATCAAATGACTTTTAACTTTGTTTACTTGACTTCTGGGGGATACAAATTTTAATCATATTCATTTATTGTTACCTCTGAGCTGCAGAGAGATAAGAAACCAAACTCATGTCAAATAACCCTGAAGTTTTCATGATGGTTTGTGAAACGTGAAGGTCAGCAGTTCAGACAGATTTTTCTCTGATGGGGCAGGAGAGGATCCCGTGATTCTGAGACCTCCTCAATCCCCCTGGGTTGAGCGGGAAATAGAATATGGAAATCACAGAGAGAATATGGGAATAATCGTTGTGATTATACTTTAACTCAGCAACAGCTCTGATTCCTTATTCCTCTGAAATGACAAGGTCACATCAGGTCATAAATTAGAAATAATATGAATGTGTGACTAATTGCCCTCACGGGGTCACCAAATAATATGGGAGATGGGGTCAATTTCCATAAAGCACCACTCCTGTCCAAAGATGTGACAATTTTCATTTTATGAATTTTTTTATTCACAGTTGTTTCAGGGGTAAATGGAAGGGAAAGGGACCCCAGGAAAAGCGGTCTGTCCTTTTCACTGGATGAAGTCATACGGAGTCCCTGCATCCTTGACCTTGCCTGTGTGTCATTCATCCTTGTTGAATCACGCAGGGTGGTATTTAAGAGCACATTGGCAGGCTTTGGGTGAACGCATCTGTAACATTTACATTTAGCTCACAACAGCCATGGTCATTTAACCCACCTCTGGATTCGGAGTCACACAACAAGTTCTTATGCAAAGCACCCCAGAAGCATCTTTTACCTATGTGATTTTGAAGGGGCTCTTCATTTCATTCCAACTATTATAGGAATACATTTGGGGTCTGCCAAGAGACTAAATATTATAGTATGGTATTTATTTCTCCACGTTAGGGCATCTTAATTTTATGCACTTTTTTAAAAAAGATTTTATTTAATTTTTTGACAGACAGAGATCACAAGTAGGCAGAGAGGCAGACAGAGAGAGAGGAGGAAGCAGGCTCCCCGCTGAGCGGAGAACCTGATACGGGTCTCGATCCTAGGATCCTAGGATCATGACCTGAGCTGAAGGCAGAGGCTTTAAACCACTGAGCCACCCAGGCACCCCTATGCACATTTTTTTAAAAGACGCATTTATCTCTCTCTTGAACTTTGAATTTGGAGTTGTTGTCTTCTTCTCCCTTCATTCCTATAAGAGGTCCTTCTCCAATTTCCATTGTTCAAGATCTGAAGTCACCTATTATTTCTTGAACTTGGCAAAAGAAATCTCTCACAGGTTACAGCCAAATTATAAGCAGTATTCTTATTATCTGGGGGAGAGGACCCAAAATTTCTGGGATTATGAAGTTTATGTGTTGGAAAATATTTGGTCAACTGTGACCTTCGCGGCTACTCTACTCTGTATCACTTCAGAAAGTATCCAGCAAAGAGAAATTCAATCCTCTGACATTTTCTTGCACCCAAGAGATACCCTCATTTCCTATGAAAGCTATTACCTCCATTTTAGGGAATAGTGGAATATGGAAGAGAAAGGTACAGACACCTGGAATAAATCTTGGCACAATGGGACCTTGTCAGAAGTTGGCTTTTCTTTAAATCTTAGTTTGTTCATTGGCAATAATATCACCTGACTCACAAGTTATTGTCAGAATTAAGTGGGATAATAGACAGGAAGAGTTTACTCAGCAGGGACCCTGAAACATTTAAGTGTTATTGAACACTGGAGTAGTAGTATCCATTCTAATGTTCCGAAATAAGTTATTTAGCTCAAGACATTGAGTATCATGATGTCACAGTCACACACACACACACACACACACACACACACACACACATCCTTCTCAGTGCTACTATTGCCATCTGCCATCAGTTTCTCTTCTCCATGGTAAATTCTTAAATATTATTGTCCTCTGGCCTGGTGCTGTGAGCTCTCTTTTAAGCTTCCAGACAAGGCTATAATAGTTTGTAGTTTCTAAAAAGATTCTAACTTCAGGTGACAAGGTCTGTATCAGAACATGCTGACACCACATTGATATCCCTTTGGGGAAATGTCTCCGGTGATACCCAGACACCACTGTTGAGAAAGAGCCTGGCAAGAGCAAACGGAAGGAGATTCCTGCTCCACAGAGAATCCAGGCAACAGATGGTAATAGAGAAACAAGAGGAAGGATCTAATCTGATGAGCATCGAGCCTGCATTTTTAAATTCAGGTCAACAACTCAACATCTATTTATGTCATGTTGGACTGCACCCTTTAACGCAGCATATGGTTACAAGAAAGTGTTCTTTTCTCTCCCTGACTTCCTCTTGTAGGCTTACACTCCCCTTTATGCAGACCAGCTCTAGAGTCATAATTGGGTCCACCCAGAGTCAAAACAATGAGGCCTTTTGTCTGAAAAAAAAAAAAAAAAAAAAAAAAAACTATCCCTACTTATTGTGTAAAAATTGGATGGGCCCCCAATTTTTTTTTAATTGAATTTTGGACTTTGTGATTAGTTTGTTCATACTTCTGCATCTTTCTTAAAGGGTTTGGAGGGCCATTTATTATTATTTAAAACAATAGTAACAACATGAAATTTTCAAAATAAAAATGAAGGAAATAAGAAATGCTAACAAAACCAAAGTCTGTGTTGGAATTAGCCCACTGGAAAGTCCTACGGAGTTGCCTAAGGTATCTCAAAACTTGGTTTGCTCTGCGTATGGACAAGGCAAAGCTTCTGCCAAACAGCAGAGATGGACGCCTATAGACAGTCTGCAGGTTTCGATTATATTCATGTAAAAAATGACCAGTGCTGATTGGTGAATGTGTTGTTCTGGGGAAGCAACCCTGTCTAGAGACCTCTAAATATCCTTTAATAATACCCACGCCCCAGACGGAATGAAAGGGCCAGAGGGTGGCGTGGCCCCTGCCAAGTAGCAGGAGAATCTGGTCAAGCTTACAAGAAAGGGTAAGACCCAGCAGTCAGCAAGTGACCTCACCCAGCGGGGCTCCGGCCTTTCAACTTTTTCATTAAAGAAACCATTTTTCACCCTGACATCCAGGAGGCCTCCTTTCGCGGTGGGCGAGGCCTGTGGGCGGGACCGAGGCGGGTGGGAGGAGCGGACGCTCCCACCTGGGCGGCCCTTGGGTCCCGCCGGGCGGGGCAGGTGTGCTGGCCGTGTCCCCGTGCGCTTGCGCGGAGCCTGGGCCTTTTGGAATTGGCCAGGGGGAGCGGCTGTCTTCGGGAGCGTGGGGGGCGCGAGGATGGCAGGTGCACCCCAGACAGCGCTTCACCCTGCAGTAAATTCCATAATTACAGGTCACCGAGTGGGCGCCCCTTTGAAGTGAGGGACTTTCTTGTTCCTGCGGCCGGCGGATACAATTTGGCCAAGATATCAAATGCGGATAGTAAAAATTTAATTAACAAATCAAAGCCTTTATCTGGAGTTTTCAGAACTGTGGCCAAGTTTTCTTCGATCTCAAGAGCTCCAGTCAAAGCCAGAGAAGAAAGCCCCGCCTTTGTAGTGCAGAAAACTTACTTTTCCTGATGATTGCTCTCACAGATAAGGCTTCTCTTCCTTGGGAGAGTCTTCAAGGCCTCTGTGCAAAGGGGCTGCATTTTTGAGAGCTCTTTGACACTTTGCTCTGGTTAACCCTTTATCTTCAGAGCCCAGGATGATTCTTCCAGCAAACCAGGCTGTGAGAGATGCTGAGTCTCCCGTGTGAGGTTATGTGGACAGACAACACGTCTGGGACCTAAACGCATAATCAACACAGACCCAGACCTTCTTATTAGGATCCTATTATGGACTCAGTCTTAGAAGTAAAGATAAAGTAATATTCATTACTTACAAACAACAATGTACTTTCACATCAGCCTTGCAACACATTCACAAGGAGAGAGTCAACCAGGCCATCTAACTCCAACGGCTGATGAAGAAACTGAGACTCAGAGAAGTGCCTCCCAGCCCAGGCAGAACTCTTACGAATAAAGCAAGAGTAAATGATGCAAGGCAATGTGTAATTAACCTGTAATTAAAACATCAGAATCTAAATTTGGGTATATGTACTATATACATACCTATCTGTTTAAAGCAAAATTATCAAGGTGTTATCTCTGAATATGACTAAAGGTGATTTGGGTTTCCATTTTTTGTATGCTTTGCTCTAGCTTTCAGGTTTTCTAAATTAACATGGGTTAAATTTATAATAACAAATTACCACAACAGTTAATTGAGCTCTTGAATATAGAGACCAAATGGCCCCAGTGGCTGATTCCTGATGCTGAGAGCACATGGTTTTGGATTAATTGAACTAGATAGGATTGAACTGGATGGAATGGAGAAAGAGTGGCGTTCACTCAAGATGACACTCATAGGCTATGAAGTGGGTCTGGGAGAGTACTACAGAGGAGAAGCAGGGACCTATCTCTAGGAAACAGCTATAAAGACACAAAAGTGAGACCAGACTTGACCAGAGGATTTAGGAAGTTCCCCCTTGTATCACTCCTTTTTCCAGTAACCAGAGAACAAACATAACCTGGAGGATTCTAACTATACTTAACCCTTGAACCATGCAGGAGTCAGGGGCACAAACCTGCTTGCCAAAAATCTGCATCTAACTTTTGACGCTCCAAAAACTAAACTATTAATAGCCCACTGTTGACCAGAAGCCGATTAACAGATATTTTATGAACATAAACAGCTGATTAACAGATATTTTATGTCTTATATGTATTATAGACTGTATTCCTACAGTAAAGTAAAAAGCTAGAAAAAAGAAAATGTTATAAGGAAAAGAAATACATTTATAGCACTTTATTGAAATGTTTATTGAAAATAATCCATGTATTAGTGGACCAGTGCAATCCACACCCATGTTGTTCAAGGTTAACTTTATTCTCCTATTCTCCTCTAGTCCATCATCTGTTAGTCCAGTGATTTGGAGAGGAGTGGAAGTGGTAAGGATGCATGAAGAGGGAGAGAGGAGGAGGTCCCTGAGACCGGAAGTGTAGGAGCAGAGCAAATCTACTCATCTGATTTGATGGCAAACATATCTCACTAGCTATGTCTAAATGAGGCTAAAACTGGAATGGGTTTCCACCATTATATAGCACTAATCTATCTGGGTGTGGGCAGCGGGGATACATAGATTATGAAGGGCGGGGGCAGGGGTGAGATGAGTCAAGGTTAAAATGGCCAATTCAGAAGCAGCAAAACTTAGTGCCCTTTATTATTGTAGGGAAGCAGACAGAACTCCTCACCACTGTGTTCCAAGTCTGGGAACGTATCAGCATTGCCAACCATCTTGGGCCACTTGTCCCTTGAAGGGAAGTGCCTGACTAGACTGAGACCCTCCATGCCCAAGGCTGCCAGAGGGAAAGTTTACAATTGCCTCCCAGCTCTGTGCTGCAACCCCAAGCCTTTGCCCACCATCATCCCTGCAGGAGATTTCCACCCTAACCACTATAATGTTCTATTTCTGAGCATACATATGATCTAAGATGCATTTAACAATGAAAGCTATTTATAACCATCCGGATTTCTCTTTTAAATGGCCATCTTGTTGAAAAGACAAAAGAACATGCCTGGGATGTTCTCAAGATGAGTACAAGTCATCAGAAAAATTGCAAGAAGGTGCCATGATGTTTAAAGCATCACATGGTTTTAAAAACATATGTCCTCACCCCATAGTAAAAAGAGAAGGAATTTTTTAAGGGCTTCAAAAAACAATAGCATCATAAGTCTTAATTTATTTTTACAATTCACTGGGTCTGCAATGTATTAAACATGAGAGGCTCCTCTTGGCCGGCCTGTTTTTCATAAGTGTGCCTTGGTAATTCATTTGCACTTGCTTAATGACTATGAGGGCTGCAGAGAAAGGCCAGGTCGATGGAGGTCTTCTTGAATGGCACTCAGCTAAACACATGCTCACTTAGGCACTGGAGCCTAAGGGTCTGGTGAAAGGGAAGCTGGCATTTAGACTACAAACTCTGAAGGGAGTGGTCCAAAATGTCACGTGTCCCTATTAATTTGTTAATGCAATTAATTCATCAATACTTATTAACTAGAATTACTACTTAGGGGGTACGTACTGTACTACTTAGTGGGTACAGCACTGCAAGCTACTGTTTTAGCCTCACAGCATCTCTCTGAGAAGTAGGGAGGGGCTGTTATGCTCACTTGTGTTAAAGGCACAGTACTGAATGCAGATAGGATTTGACTCCAGGTCTACAAAAGAACCTATCGCATGCTACTACCATCCCACAGGGAAATCTCTTGGTCTGCTATGAGCTTATGGTCTGTTTATGTAGTAAGCTCCACATATGAATTCTCAGCTCCTTGCGATGGGATGGAAAAAGAGCACTGCAGCACTCAAGAGGAGTATGACACCGTCCACTTGAATTCCCAAGAGAGTTTCCAAAGAGAGAGCGCTTGAGCTGACTTTCCAGTGATGATACCTGGAGAGAAGTCTAGAAGGCAGCCCAGGCTAAGTGTTCCTGCAAGTTCCGAGTAGGTTAGAAGATGAGAGGAGCTAGTCTTAAAACACCTCTACGTGTTCTTGGCAAAACTTAAGAGGAAAAGAGTTATTTGCATGGTGGTAATTGTATCTGAGTTTAGGTCTATGGCAATAAGCCCCATCATGAAGCCCACAATACCACACCAACGACAACAGCTCCACTGACTGAGTGTTTACCCTGTGCCAGACACTGTTGTAAGTCTTTTGCAGCAGTTATCTCATCAGACCTTCCAGGAATACTGAATTCTGATCAGATCCCCATTTAACAGATGAGGAAACTGAGACCGAGGGAGGTAGGTAAGTTGCCTGTGTTCATTCCGCCACACATGGCAGAACTGGAGCAGAACTGGGTCTCTCTGATACCAGAATGTATATCTTAGCATCCGGCCATCCTGCCTCCCCAGCGCAGGAATGATGGATGGAGGACACAGGTCAGGATTCCAATGGACTCTGGAAGGAATCTCTTGGGAGATGTTCTGTGGAAGCAAAAGCAGATTGCACTGGGGATCAGAGGTGACTGTCAGAGGGTTGAGAAAGAATAAAATGAAACAGGATATGACTCAGGGGTTAAGAGTCATCATTTCCCTTTTCTTCTCCAAGAGAAGTCGATCTGGCAAGTAATGCAAGACAGAGGACATGGCTAACAGTACACGTGTGTGGCCCTGGAGGATGACAGGTGATGCACACAGCAAGAATCTGAATATTTGTCCTCCAAGGAGGCCCAGACCTTCAACCTGAGAGACATGAGCACTCACAGAATGGGGCCTGGTGGCCTGGGGAGTTGGGGATTCCAAGTGAAAATACAGATTTGATGTTTGTTAACTGTCATTTGTCCTCTGAGAGGTATATATCTAGTACGGGGGCCTGGCTGATAGTTAGGTGTTCCCAAGGTCAACACACTCATACCCAGAGACCTCCTCCCCTCCGGTTCCTTCTCCTGCTTCCTCCAGATCTAGTCCCCCTTCCCTCCTTGAAAGTCTGCCCCTCCTACCTCCAACCCTACAGACACAGCATCAGAAGGAGCTTGCCATTGAGAGTCAGGGGGTCCCAGCAAGGTGACCTTGGGAAAACTGCATATAAGAAACGTGCTTCAAGGATGCTATGAGCTACCAGAGTAATAAGAATTTGCGCATCCAAGGAAGAGAGAAGATACCAGAGAGGAGCCTGAGTTTGGGAGCCCTTTTTCTCATGGGATAGATGCCAATTGCAAAAGCAAAGGCAAGGCTGAAAAGCTGAGCAGAACGTTTTGCAAACTTACAGTGCAAAACCTAGAGTTCCCACTCAGCAAAGAGAACAGGCCCTGGGAAGCATCTCAGGTTCTCCATCTGAATCCTACAAAGTGACCCCCAAGGAACAAGAGGGACCCAGAAATGGACCAGCCTCACAAGGACTGCCAGCAAGCTGGGCCCCTGAATCACCTGTCTTTGAATGGATCAAGGTGTTCAGTGGCCTCTACCAAAGCAAAAGTAAATCCTTCAGGCAGTAAGAAAGAGTTCCAGGTGGGAACCCAGAGATGCAGGAAGACACAAGGAGCAATGTGCATGGAGATCCCCAGAAATTAATTCTAACTATATAATACAATAATCCTTCCCTGAAGGCTTAAATATATGTAAAATTAAAGCACACACAACACTAGCATAAGAGGAGAGAGATGAGTAAATAGATGTGGCATGAATGTCTGATACTCAACTTGTTAATTGTGATATAAGTACCTGGCATCAGGCTTTTGACAGCCTGGGCCTCCACTGCAAAACCACTTGTGTGGAGTAAACATAGAGCCTGTTGCGTGACCCAGCTGCTAGCAAGCCAACTGGGTATGGAACCAGGATGCCCCCACCTGTGAAGTTCTCTCCGAAAACTCTGGGTACCTAGATAACCAGCCACTTGAATGACCCTGCTTTTCCCTTTCCACAGCCTAACTCCCACTCTTATTTTTTACATTTGCTGATCAAGAGTGAACCTGCAAAACTCTGAGAACCCCAACCTCAATCTCAATAAAGGCAGAGCTCTGAGTCTCCGCTCTCTCTCTTTCTCTTTTTTCTCTCTTTTTTCTTTTTCCCCCTGTGACTTCACTGTGACCCATGGACCCAGGGCATGTCACGCATCTTCCAGGTCTTCTGAGTAATAAAGTTTCAAAGTTTTCTGATGGTTGTTGCTGGAGTGTATCTTGGAATCATAATAAGAATGAGGAGCCAGTCTAGCCACAACACTGGCTTCTGCTGGGGAAATGTGTGTGAGGGCTCCCACAAGACTTACCGGCCCAGGTGAGCACCTATGGCATTCCTAACCAGGAACATCACCATCAATAGACTGAGACTCACGTGACAATGGAGTTAAAGTGTCCTAAGTACCCTTCTTTCAGAAAGTGGTAAAAGCATTTATAGTAGACTTTAGTGAGTCAAGGAAAAATATTATCATATCTATGATAACCACTAAAAGAACACTAAAACCATATGTAACTAACAAACCAGGAGGAGAGAAGGATGAATTTTTTAAAAATATATGAACCTAAGGGTGCCTGGGTGGCTCAGTGGGTTAAAGCAGGGAGCCTGCTTCCTCCTCTTTCTCTCTGCCTGCCTCTCTGCCTACTCGTGATCTTTGTCTGTCAAATAAATAAATAAAATCTTTAATATATATATATATATATATATATATATATATATATATATATATATACCTAAAGAAAAGCAACAAAAGAAAAAAAGGAACATAAACAGAAAGATAAGTAGAAAATAAATAGAGGGCAGTTTGCAACCCAATTATATCAGTAATTACACTAAATATAAACGTACAATTCAATTAAAAGACAAAAACTGGATTGGGGCACCTGGGTGGGCTCAGTCAGTTAAGCATCTACCTTCTGCTCAGGTCTTAATCTCAGGGTCCTGGGATTGAGCCCCACCTCTGAATTTCTGCTTCACAAGGAGCCTGTTTCTCCCTCTCCCTCTACCTGCCACTCCCCTCACTTATGCTCATTCTCTCTCCCCCACTCTCTGTCAAATAAATAAATAAAACTTTTGAAAGAAAAAAAAGACAAACTTTTGAAAGAAAAAAAAAAAAGACAAAGATTACAGGCTGGAATGGGGGAAATAAACTGATGCTTACAAGAGCCATGATTTAAGTCTAAAAGTAAAGAAAGATTGGAAGAATGGGAAAGATACAGCATGCAAACAATAAGTAAGGGAAAGCTGATGTATCTGTCCTAATGCTATCCACTTTAAGGCAAGAAACATTCCCAGAGACAAAGAAGAATTTCATAGTAATTTGCCTAAAAGAAAATAATCATCGTACCCATGCTTTAGGAAAGAAGAAGTCAAGGTATAGAGTGGAAGAAGATATTTTTCATACATCTTTCTGACAAAGGACTCTCAAAGTTGGAATAAGAAAGAACTTCTACAAGTAAATGAAAAAAGGAAGACAGTATGATTTTTTTTTAATGGGCAAAATCTTAAACAGACCCTCTATCAGAAATATCCAGATGATCAATAGACCTATCAAAGGTACTGAATTTTATTCGTTATCAGGAAGGCTCTAAGTACATACCCCATTTAAAGGCTAAAAGTAAAATAAACAGACAATGCCAAGTGTTGACAAAGATTGGAGCAAACAGAATTCCCATAGCCTGCTGAGTGAGCACATGTGTTGGCACAAAACCTTAAAAGCTGTGTGGTAATAGGCACCAAAGTTGAACATACATGTACCCTATGACCAAACTGAATCACAGAAGCATGATGGGAGAGAAACAGGATGGTGGTCACCTTGGAGTAAGGCCGTGGTGACTAAAAAGGGGTTTCTGGGAGTCTCTGTTCCTTAATCTGGGAATTTACAGGTAAGTTCAGTTGTAAAATGTCCTTGGGCTAGACACCTCTCCACCAGGCACTTTCCTGTGTCGAGGTCTTTCTTTAACCTAAATAAAAAGTTTCTTTTCAGTAAGTCTACCCTATCCTGTAAGAGGAAGCATCTCTGAGAATTTGTGTCTTTCTCAGAATTCGGGACCAAGGGGATACCTGGGATGGTCTGTTCTCCCAGGGCCATGGGTGTTCAGGAATTCCACATTCTCGGGCACTTCCCAGACCCACCTTCTCAGTCTGGGATCATGACTGTCACTAACACTCAGGCCAATGCAAGGTCCTAGGGTAGCAGATCAGACGCAGGTTAAGGAAAGTGCACAGTACCCAGTAGGTGGTGGCAAAAAGCCAGAGACTTAGAGAGAGCTCTGCCCTGTTTGTGTTACAAAATCACATTCTCTGGTCAATGAAGCATTAATTTGATTGAATTGCAACATCCGGCAAGTTAAAGGGGGAAAAAAAAAAAAAAACAATAATAATTGCACCTGCTGGCATGGCAAAGGATGGCCTTGGCCCCCCTACACCACTTTCTGGAATTCGTTTCCTAAATGAACAGTCGAACACCCGAGTTAATGACCTCAAATTACCAAGGTGTGAACTCTGCTGTGAATTTGTTTGGATCTTCAGCTGGCCAGATCTGGTGAGGAAGAGACAATGGGAGGGCAACCTGGTTCCTTGAAATCGAACTGGCTGTTATCCAAGGTAGAGACTTGGGGTCCAAGACCTTCTTTAGCTGACTGCTGACCCTGCCTCCAGGACTTGGTGTGGAAAGTGTCCTTGACACACAGTGAAAAGTGTTGCTCCTACTGGATAGGAAAGTAGAGCCCCCAGACCCTACAGAGGAACACAGGGAATTTGGGGTTTTCAGGGATGTGAATCCGGGCTTTTAGGGAGAAGGGCTAGTGGACCTAGATGGCTCTCTATAACACAGGGAGGGAAGCTGGGGTGGGAGAGTTGACAAGGAGGCAGCAAAAGGGAGAATGAAACAAGCCGATCAAACACAAGAGTCTATAGCCCTGTCTGCAAAAGCAGAAGCCCCAGGAGTTCTAAGAGCTGGGGGGGGGGGGGGGTGGTCTGCTGTCTAAGTAGGCTCCGTGCTATGCGAGAGTGTTGGCATTACCTGCAAATTGGTGATCAAAGCCCATTACACCCAATACCCTGTGCAGCAGTGCCTGGAAGAGGGAATTCCAGTTCCACAGGGGCAGGGGGAGCCCGCAGAAGATAAAGGAGCCAGTGGATAGTGGAGGCAAGAGGAAGAGAACCATGTCACCGCAGGACAGTGAGTGAGGGCAGGCGGGAAGGGCGGCTGTGCACCTGCCCTGGGAAGAGGTCCCTAAAGCACTCTCAGCCTGCCAGTCCACATTCCTGGGTCGTGGAGGGGACGAGGTGAAAAGACGCAGGACATGTGCCAGCCTAGGGGCTGAAACCTTGTCAAGAAAATGGAGTGACTGTGACCTTGCTTGCTCTTAAAGTAGCATCCTCTTGTTTCTCCCATTTTACTAAGTCCCAGCTGGCTAAAGATTCCTCTTCAGTGCATCCACCCCCAGGCTTTCCTCCTCTCATCTTTGTCCCCTCCTTGCTCCCCCGGCAGAATCTGGCTTTAAACAGGATATTCTGAACTTTGGACCCCAATCCCTTCCAACCATCGGCCTCAGGTGTCTACACTCCCGGGAGAGTTTTCACTCTGAGGCTTGGACATGGCACTAAACCAATACAGGACTTTGGAGCCTGAAGAGTTTTGTCATGCGGCACAATACCTACTTAAGACGAGTAACCAGCTACCCTCAAGAAAGATGTCTTCCCGTCACTCAAGCGTTCTCACACCTTGGGGAAATGTAATCTGCTTTATTCGAGCTCTGCTTTCTATTTCAGCATCTCTCATCGAAGCCCCAGGAACTTTTAAAATATCCTAAGGTGGAGGCAAACCCCCCTTCCCCGGGCCAACCTGGTTTTACACTTGTTGGGAGTGTGACATGGAAACAGGTCCTGTTCCCTAGATCAGTCCTTTATTAGGTTGAAACCGGCAGATGAAAAGGGTTGGCTAGGTTGCACTGCTGCCTGCCAGGAGATCTGTGGAAACTATTTTCTTCTTTGCTAAGAGGTAAAGTATTTATGTCTTTAATAAGCACAGTGACGGAGACATAAGTGTACTTATAAATAACTCCGCCAAAAATGTGCATATACACACTACTTCAAAAGAATGCAAGTCCTTCTGTGGACTCTGATTCCTGCCCAACCCGTGGCCCGCAGGAGGGACAAGAGCTGCCACCGTAAATGTCAGACCGACTCTGCTTCTTCCACAGCCACCAGGCCTGGAGAGGGGAGGTCCCTAATTCCGTTATTTGTCTTAGACACCCTTCAATGTCCCTGTGATAGCTATGACCACGTTTCAGACCACATCGAGACCGTGGCTCATGTAAGCATAACTTCTGCCGTGGGCACGCTGAGCTGTCAGTCTTGGGCGGTGGGGGGGTGGCACTCAGGGTGACCAGCAGCCTGGGCAGCATGTGGAAGGCCAGTAGGGGTAGACAGACATTCTGGCTATATGTGCCTATCCCCGCAGAGGCATCCTCCTGGAACTTTCTGGGCTCCCCAGAGCAATGAGAGCATTGTGCAAACACACACACACACACACCCCAAACATGACTGTCCAGCTGACAGGTCAGAATAAACCCGTCATCTGATCATAACCACTAACCCATTCGGCACAGGCAGCTCGCGTTACAGGGACTGTGAAACCCGAGTAAAACTTGAAGCACCCAGGACACTTTCACCAGCCAGTCTTGCTTCTTTACTGCCGAGTTCATAGCAACGTGAAAGAAAACGTGTGTTGGCACCAGAAACAGTTCTGTGACCCGAGTCCTCTGGGCTCAGCGGGTCACAGCCGGGATGACACGTAATGCTCACCGGACAGAGGGTGCTGAGGCCATTAAAGGTATTGAAAGAGATTTCACTGCCATGGAAAAGTAAATAAACACAGTTCAATAAAGAATACATAGATGTCTAGAATTCTTCAGGAGATGGCAAAGTCCCAAAGCACTTCAGGAAAGATTTTTGGCCTTCAGTGTCTGCTCTGTGTGCATGAACACATCATCTCTCCGGGAGAGGTTTGGGTAAATCTAATAAAGCCCTCTAGTTCCCTGATTTATAGGTGGACTGGCCTTTGAGTTGGCCCTCTTCCACACCCAGAAGTTAATCCTGTGATTTTTTCATACGCAATTGAGTGGAGTTGGGAGGGGGATTATATAAAATAAACCCCAAGCCAAACACACATATCCTTATCCTCACTGCAAGTACATGAACATAGAGTCCTCCATAAACAGATCTTTATTCCACGCATGAGTAGCAATCGTGTTTATGTTTAGACTTGGACCCAAGAAATTTTATGTGCAAGTTTTGGACTGAAAATGTTCAGTGGAAATTTTCAACATATTGAGCATTATTAAAATACTCTCAAATGTTAGATACATCCTAAAGCAAAAGTCGGTGGTTGAGGTAAGAGTTTCATCACCGAGCATTTTAAACATTATGAGATAGAATTATATACTGTTCCTACTGATCCTAGAGATATTTCTAGGATCTTCCCAATGTATCACTGAGGCTGCTGAGGAAAGGACTCTGTCTCTGCCTTTGTAAACAATGAGACCGGCCACAAACCTGTGACATGTAGGGCCTGAGGGGAGCAGGGCTGTGCTTTCGACCTGTGAGGAGAAAAACATACATAATGGTCAGGAATGGGATAGAACCATCAAAGGCACACAAAATGGTTATGAATATCAGAAAATGTAGGTTTCCATTCTATTGTTCTGCAAGAATGGAAAGCTGAGTTTTCCACCCGTATGGCAAACAAAAGCTCCAAGTCATAGCTATGTAATCACCTATAGATGAGCTCAATATTCATGTGGCTACATATGATGAAAGATGATAGGTAGATAGATACTAGATACATAGACAGACATAAAGGCAAGTTAAATACATATATACATGCCATTGGCCCTTGAACAACATGAGTTTGAACTACACAGATCCACTTAAACACTTTTTTTATCAGTATATATACTACAGTACTGTAAATGTATTTTCTCTTCCTTTGATTTCTTAACATTTTTTCTCTAACTTCTATTGTAAGAATATAATACATATAACATATAAAATATGTGTTAATCAATGGTTTCTGTTATTGGCAACGCTTCTCTGATCAACAGTGAGCTATTAGTAGTTAAGTTTTGGGGGAGTCAAAAGTTATACGAAGATTTTTGACTGAGTAGGTGCTCAACATCTCTAACCTCCACATGGTTCAGGGGTCAACTGTATGTACCAATTGTCCAACTTACCTTATTTCTATGTCAATGTTTGTTTGAATACTCATTGACTGTAAGCAATGGATATTTGACTTCTGTTTGCAGAGATAACTGAATCTAACATTTGTCGTTTGTAACTTTAGTAAAAACTTCATCTTTCTTTCCCTAACTGAGGTATATCATCAGAATTTTTCTTACACATCACTACACATTTGAATCCAAGAGAAATTTTCCTACACTGGGTAATGAGGAACTGGAAGGAACCAAAGACAAGGATGTTTTTGTGTGCACATTGGAAAAAAGATTTCCTAGCATAGAAGGCATTGATCTGTGAGGGATGAAAGACGGTAGTCTGATGTGTGTATATTTCAAAAGGGAAAGAGGAAAAATGGTGATCAAGACCTTGGTCAAAGAGTCTCACATCAACCACCAGGTGATTCATCTACATAGACCTTGGCTAAAAATAACAGCAATGATAATTGTACATAACATTGATTGAGCACTTACTATTTGCCAGCCACTCTGGGAGAACTTTCTCTATGTTAACTCATCTAGGAAAAAAACGTGGAAGATTTTGAAATGGGCAGAAGAGATTACTGGACACCTTTTCATTGGAATGCCAGACACTCCTCTGCTGATGTTTGCCTTTGACTAGACTGTTTTGCAACTCTGTAGAGATAAAGATTAGCTTGAAAACTGAAGGTAATATAACTTATTCCTGTCCATAGAAATGTGGAATGTATCCAATGGAATCCCATGGACTGCTGCCCTATGGCCATTGACCAGCTCTACCAGCTTTGTATCCATTTGTAAATTAATGTCTTCGATCTTTATCTGATTCTAGATGTGCGCTCCTTGGACCATCGTCAATGTCCAGTGAATTGCTTGTTAATCTAGGAATTAAGTACAATCTTTGACACAAGTTCATTCTGAAGTAAGAAGATTCTTTCTTTTAAGATTTGGCCTTTAGCCCTCATCTCCACTTTGGAATAATACTGTGAATAATGGGACCAGGGTTGATGGGGGACTTCCAGCAAGTAGAGACAAGAAGACAGTGAACCACCAACTGGTACATAGTTTCAAAGGAAGGAGCTTTACTAATCCCTTACAATGTGATCAGTAATCACATTACAATACATGACAGTTCCTCTCCCCAGTGTATATAAGTCTCCAGTGTACAGGAACTTGGTTAGAAGGCAATCCACTCCCAGGTTGGAAAACTATATTCTCTGGCAGATATTTCTGAGATTGAAACATTCTGAAATGTTAGCCAAGCTCCTATGAAAAATGTCTACTCCTTTCTCTACAAAGGAGTCTTTTAACTGTTTGAAGGCAAATAGATGATATCCCCAGTCTCTTCTCCTGCGTGAAATACATTAACCTGCTCCTTATCTGTGATGCTTTCAAGGCCTTCTTACCATCTTGTGCCTTCTTGTTGCACTTCATTTCAACTCCCTTCCTGCCCAGAAACATGGCACCTAGAGTTGGAAACAACATTCTGAGCCACAGTTCCCATGATCTGAGTCCTAGAAATGTGTAGGATGCTAAAAAGCCACATATTGGGGCATCTGGGTGGCTCAGTAGGTTAAGCCTCTGCCTTCGGCTCAGGTGATCTCTGGGTCCTGGGATCGAGTCCCACATCGGGCTCTCTGCTCGGCGAGGAGCCTGCTTTCCCCTCTCTCTCTGCCTGCATATCTGCCTACATGTGACCTCTCTCTCTCTCTCCCCCCCACCCTGTGTGTGTCGATAAATAAATAAAATCTTTAAAAATAAATAAATAAATAAAAAGCCCCATGTTTATAATACGGAGTGTGCCTATGATTTGCTAAAATTTCTTTATATCATGAAACAGGTATCAGTCCATTTTGCTTTCGATGTATATTCACTATGAAGAGTAGAAGTTTCTTGTTAACACACATACTTACTTATTTCTAGCCAGAGTCATCAAAATCTTTCATTTTATTTTTTTTAAGATTTTATTTATTTATTTGACAGAGAGAGATCACAAGTAGGCAGAGAGGCAGGCAGAGAGAGAGAGAGAAGGAAGCAGGCTCCCTGCTGAGTAGAGAGCCTGAAGTGGGACTTGATCCCAAGACCTTGAGATCATGACCTGAGCCAAAGGCAGAGGCTTAACCCACTGAGACACCCAGGCGCCCAAATCTTTCATTTTAAAGCAGTTCGTAATCCCTTTCATTCAATTTTTATCCAAAGAAAATCCTGCCATCCTCTGCTTATATTGAATTATATTTTATATTAATTTTATAGCAACAAATTAACTTTAATGATCAAAATCTACCCAAGTATCTACTTGATTTAATACCCTGTGGTCCGATTATTCGAATGTGATAAAGAATTCATTTTGACAGTAAGCTAACAACCCATCAATATTTATGGCTGCTCTTCCTGCTTGTTTAGGAATTCATGCTGACAAATTCCACATTTTTGACAGTTCCTCAGCTAGAAAGCTAGCCAGTGGTGGGAACCCAGTGTGGTGTTGACAAGGATCCACGGGTCCCTGAGATGTTCACAAAGCTGCAGAAGATTATCCCAAGGAAAGAAATACCCCTCAAACACCCCTGGGCCTGTAATTAAAGTGATCAACTACCCGCTCCTATAACTCTATATCTCCCAGCCCCTGGACAGGGCAGCCCGTGAAAGCCAAACCTGTAATCAGAATGTTGGGGGGGGGGGTGGATAACAAAGCAGAGAACAGGAAACTGTGGATATCTTCTCTACCAGATGTCCCTCTGCTCACTGAAGTTGCAAAAACACAGGAGCTCTAAATCTGACTTCTTTTCTTACAGAACTCAGCCCACCCTCCCTGCTGAGCTCATTCTGGGGCAAACAGACAGCCCTTCCCTGACGGTTACTAGCACAATGTTATCCTTGTTTTTCTGCCATTGTTAATTATGCACATGGCACACTCAAGCTCTATCATATGTTGCCAAAATAACTGTTGGATAAAAGAAAAATAGAGTCAGCCCACTAGTTCATTGATCTTCATGATATCTAAACACTAATTTTTTAAAAAAAACACATTGATATAAATAACATTTTGACATCCTAGATAGAATCTAAATTCTTCAATGTTCTTCAATATAAACATATTGCTTATCACAGGAGTCCTTCATGACATGGAAAAGCTCCTTTGATACTGTATAACCATCATAATCATGGGGAAACAGATATTGAAAGAGGGGGTAATAGGCCAAAGGTCACTAGCAGGGTCAAGGATGAAATCAGATTTAAGAGTGAAAGTTTCCACTTTGTTAGTCTTTATTCCCCAGTGAGACTCCAGAACATCCTGTTAGGTCTCGTTATGTCTACATTCAAAGTGAATTTCTATACATAGCGAGTAAGGAAATCATCTGAGTAACATCACAGAATCCAATTATCCAATTTGATTGTTTGGGGTATAGAAATGTGGATAACTTTATCAGTGTCAAGTAACACCCTTGATGTTTCTCTTTGGTTAAATCTGACTAACTCCTTAGATTTAAAATGAGTTCCTATTCCACCATTGATTTTGTTCCCTTGAGAGCCTGAGGTAAGAAACTCCCTGACCATCTGTTCTGCACACCTACTAAGCCTTCGATTTTCTGAGGGACCGGCATTTCTATTAATTTGTGTACCACTTCAGCTGATGTCTAGAAAACCCTTTTATTTTTCAAAGATTTTATTTATTTATTTGACAGACAGAGTTCACAAGTGGGCAGAGAAACAGGCAGAGAGAGGAGGAAGCAGGCTCCCTGTTGAGCAGAGAGCCCGATGGGGGGTTCGATCCCAGGACCCTGGGATCATGACCTGAGCTGAAGGCAGAGGCTTTAACCCACTGAGCCACCCAGGTGCTCCTGGAAAACCCTTTCATACATACAAGAGAGTCTTGGGTGGGCAATAATGATTTTATTTAAACAGAGGACCAAACTGGCACCACTGAACACAATGATATAGCAATAAGGTTAGAGCCGTCAGTTGGCTACTGGAACCTGCTAGAAAAAAACCATGGGAAACTGTGCCTGTGGCTTCCACAGAGCAGACGGATCTACAGCCCACAGACAGAGCTGAAGAAGATGGGAGGAACTCCCTGGTGAGGAAGCTGTCTTCAGGACAGGGCTGGTCCAGGAGCTCACAAGATCGAACCACCAGGCCATCCATCATCAACCCCAGCTGACAGAAAAAATAAACCATTTTTTGTTGCCTCAAAAGGCTTGCAAAAGAGCTCCTGGGCCCCACGGAGCCCAGAGCAAGCTGCTCAGAGTCCGTCGTGTCCAGGCCCCTCAGATCAAAGATCAGTTTGGGGCAAAAGGAAGTTTTGAATTTGACAGGATTTTCCTGGACACGTTCAAAACAGGAATAACGTGACAGGCCAGGAGTAACAAACTCAACCGCCTGAGCCTCTTAAATGCAACAAGGCTGGGTGCATAGGGGCAAATTCTTCAGGGTCTGAGGTGGTCCAGACTTAGAGAAAAGCCACGAGGCTGCAAACGGGCCCTCAGCGCGAGAATCCGTAAAGCTGTGGTGAGACTTAGAAGTAAAAGGAGAGAGGAGGGAAGAGAGATGAAAGTAAGCAAATGAATTCTTTGACATATGCCTTATGAGTTTTGACACTTTGATAGGAAGAATCTGTTACAGTGCTTAAAAGTTCCAAGCTCAGCCCGCAGGGTATGGGGGAAAGGAGCAGAAAGTTCAAAGCAAATAATTACCTGTTATTGATGTATTATATTTAAAGACCCTGGCTAAGGATTAAAGACGCTCTCAAGGCCGTTAACAGCCTGCAGTAAACAAGTCATGTTTCAGAGAGGAGGAGGAGAAAAGAATTTCAGAAGGATTTCCTCCATTAGTCCTTCTGGAACCCTCTGTAGGTAAGGCAGAGCATGTCTATGTGCCTTACACAGAAGGACCTATTTAAGACCAGAAAAAAAAAAAAAAAAAGTCATCAAATACTACTGGAGCTTTGTCTTGGTCCCTGAGGTTTTCTCCTCGGAGCTATCCTCTTTTTATCAAGGACTTTGTCTTCCTAACCATTATATTCCTGGCATCTCAGAGGGATACCCAGCCAGTCGGTAGGCGATAGATTTGGGTTGGGTGGATGGGTAGGTGGATGATTTCCTGGTGGAAACTAGTTTCTTTTTTTCTTTTTATTTTGAATGAAAAAAAAAAAAAGATTTTATCACTAAAATAGGTGGAGGTTCACCAGACCTAGCACCTCTCTAGGGCAGGCCTAGAGAAGGGATGGTCTCCTCCAAGTAGCCCCTCAGACATAATGGCGGGATGTCTTCCTCAAGGAGGCACTTGATGGTTCCGTTCCTGCTTCCCCTTCTGTGGTATCTGATCTCTCAGCTGAGGACTATTATTCTAATGAAAAACACTTCCAGGAAATCAGTCCAAGACAGATTTAATTTGATGTGGAAAAGAATTTCAAATGCACATTATGTCCGTCGGAAATTATGACCAGCTTTAGCTTTCAAGTACCCAGATCTGAAGATGCCACAGCGCTTTGAAGGACATGGGGAGGAGGACTTCCTTGTTTTTGTTTTTGTTTTGTTTTTTAGCAAAAAAAAAAAAGAATAAACAAAAGAAGAAACATTCTTCCCCCCCCCCCCCAGGGAAAAAGATAGTTCTGATCAACATAATCACAACCTTTCAGCGGGCAGAGCCTAGACACACACTGAAGCCACCAGGCCACGTGTGGCTGCTGGAGGCTGCTTGGAAGAGTGCGTCTGGTCCCCAGAGGCCACCTGTCTCAAACCACACTCTCCTGGGGCAATCCCCGGCTCAGGAACCTTCACGTCTGCAGCTCAAAGCTCTGAGCTGAGAATCAAGGCATCTCCAACCCCTCTTTCCTTGGCTTTCCAAGCCCAGCCCCCACAGGTGCCCTCAATAAACCATGCCCTGTGGCCTCCAGGTTCACCCAAAGATTGTCACCAGAGGACACTTCACTGAGCCCTAGTCAACCCTTCTTTCCACCCCTTCCACCCCAGAAAGGAACAATTTTAGAGCAAAAAGGGACCCCATCAATACTGTACCTAAGTTCCAGAATAATAAAATAAAAAGATTAGATGTACTTAGATGTCACTGCCTCTCCTCTCTTGAGCTTTTTAAGACCCAGCCTCAAGCTTCTCATTTGTTCTTGCTGGCTGGACTCAGAGGATACAAAGTTAAATAAAGCAAGGCTCCCGCCCTTGACATTCACATAGGTCTACAAATACTCTAAGAACCATCATGGTAAATGCCATTTCTCTATTTACATATTTTCTTGTCGTGGTGAAATGCATATAACAAATTTGCCTTTTTAACCATTTTTGAGTGTTCTATTCAGTGGCATTAATTATATTCACAGTATTGGGCAATCATCACCACTGTTTTCGAAACTTTTCATCATCCCAAGCAGAAACTCTGTACCCATTATGCAAGAGCTCCCTCCTCATTCTCCCCTCCGCCAGTCCCTGGCCACCTCGCCACATTTTCTATCTCTCTGAATTTGCGGATTCTATATATATTCCCTGTAAGTGGAGTCATACAATATTTTTCCTTTCATATCTGGCTTCTTTTCAGCGTAATGTTTTCAGGTTCATCCATGTTGGTGTGTATCAGATTTTCATTCTTTTTTAAGGCTGAAGAACTTCCTATTGGGTGTATATCCCCCATTCTGTTTATCCATTCATTCCATCTGTGGACACTTGGGTCACTTCCATGTTTTTAACTGTTATGAATAATGTTGCTAGGAACACGGGTGTGTAAATATCTGTTTGAGTCTCTCTTTCAGTTCTTTCAGGTATCTAACTAAGAGTGGGACCACTGAGGCACCTTTCCATTTCTAGTTGATGGATGAACAAATGAGTAAACATTTTCAGCAGAGACACCAATTGGTATAAAGGCACCAAGGCATAGCACCACCCTGGGAAACTCTGTGCCGCCAGAAGCCATTAGAAATGGCTCCACCAGGGGACCTGCAGATGAGGCCATGGGGACAGGAACTCTCCTGGAAATCCACCATTGCCATCTGCTAACTGTCCTTAATCCAAGTAAACTCACGGGAACAGCCAAAATAGGACTGGTTCCCGAACTTTCCTCTTTCTGGACATTGAGGGCAGAGGTCACTCAAAGAAGCCAAACACCCCATACACTGATGACAAAGTGGCCTTCCTTCACTCCATCCTTTTTCTGTCAATCCAGAAAGATCCCCAAGCTAAGAAGACTTGTTCTCCAGGAACCACCATTCTTACATATAAGAAAAGATCAACATTCAGCATTTTAGTCTGAACACCTCTGTTGTTCACCCCCCACCCCCATTCAGTAGAGACGAGTTACCAGAGGTGGGAGAGTCTTCTGCAGCATCTGTCCCATGGACATACCCTATGGTGGGTCAGCTGACTTTGGTGATGAGCTCCATTAGCCAGGGTGAAAATACATGAAGAGAGGAGATTTGGGGAAGACAATGGCTTCATTTTTCAGATAGAGACTGAGAAGTGGCTCCTGGGGTGGAGTAGGGGCAGAGGACAGATCTCCAGCCTGGAGAGACATATGTGGGAGTCACGAGCACACAAGATGGTATAAACCAGCTAGGGTTATACCTTCAGGATATAAACCAGCTGGGGTTATATCTTCAGGTCCTCAGAAAGAGGACCAAAGCCAGAAGTCCAAATTCTACTTAAGAGATAAATCATCAGAGAGTTAAAAGAAGAGCAAACTTTGTGTGTTTTTGTTCGCATCTGGCAGGAGACAGCACGCCTCCCTACATGCGTCCCAGGGTAGCGCCGTGGGCCAACCAGCTTGGACTACTCATTGGGGGTGAGGCCAGTGCCACTGCAGACACGTGGACTGCCCCTGCTGGTTTTCTAATGGGACTAGATAGACACACTTGTTAACACGTTTTGTTAGAAGAGAAAGGGTGGTGGTAATTGATGCTTGATAGATAATCCAAGTCCCTACCGGGGCTAGAAAGGAAATCAGAATGTTCTAACATGCATTACCTCATCGAATCACCAGGTTGTGAGTGAGGCTTGATTGCTCCCACTTCACTGAAGAGGAAACTGAGGCACAGGTTTTTAGCAATAGAGCCAAGATTTGAAACTTGGTTTCCTAATAACTTCATGGCTGGCAAAATGACCTAACTGGGAGTTTGTAGAAAAGTGTTACCCCAATATAACTAACTCTCCAATATAACTAATGGCGGGAACCAAGAATTCCTGCTATCAACCATTCCTTAAAGGAGAAATCAGCACCGCCACCCAAATAAGCTAAAATATAAAATTGTTACTTAGGAACACTTACTTATTACTACTTGACATGCCTGAAATTAGGTAATCAGGTTAAAAATTAATTACAAAAAAATGAATAAATGGGGACTCCAGTAGAAGCTAACTGGATCCCAGGCACTATCCTTAGCGCATCTCATGTATTTTATCATTAAATATTCACAAAAACCCAATGAGGTCATACTATCCCCAACGTACAGATTGAGAAAGTGAAGTCTAGGAGGTTAAGTAATTTGCCTAAGGTTAGGCAGCCAACAATAGGTAGAACTAAAATTTGAACCCTTCCTCTTAAAACCTATTCCATATCCCCTCCATGCAGTAATAATTCTTGTTATCTGTTATCTCTATCAGGAACCAGGAAATTCGTTCCTAATTTGCTTGGAAGCCATGGCAACAATGGGCACATCCTCTCTTCTTCCCATCCCTCCAATACCCTACTCCCACCTGTCCCAGCAAAAGAAATAGAAGACACCAGGTATAACCCCTCTAAACGAGGTAAATTTGTTGGAACCCATTGCTTGGACCTCCAGACATGAATTCTCAAGAGAGGAGACACCACCTCTATGGAGACACAAATTAATTCTTTGGAGCCAAAGAACACAATACCATAATTGTTTGTGGCCCTGCAAAGCTCAATGCTACCATCAAAAGCTTATTTCTCAATATTTCATCTCCCTCAATAGGGAGAATTTTTCTCCTAAGGGAGATGCTAATGGAAAAAAGTGGTTGAGATTCCACCGGGAAATCAACCAAGATTGAGAATGGCCCCAGGGGCCCAACCTGCACCCACATTCCTTCTCCAAATCTGGGCAATGTTGGCTGCTAACCTGGTGGAGGGCCTTTTCCAACCTTCCTAATAGCTTGCAAGAGTATAAATGCACTCTTCACACGCACGTAAGTTTATATGTATGTTTCCAAAAAGGAAGAGTCTTGGAGGGTCTATTTGGAGAATTCTTAGTTACATGCTGTCCAGCTCATCCCTCTGCTGCAGGACCCACCAACGGGCACAGTGACTCTGAGAAATGACCCAGGTACAGCCCAGAGCCTGGCCACCTTACAGGCGCCTTCTGGGATGGGGCACACTTCCAAAAATGCTGCTTCAGACAACAGTCACCAGCACCAGGGCCCGCCCGGCACTCAGGATGAGGTGGGAGCAAGAGAAATCCTTGCTGCTTGCCTTTACTTCTTTGCCTCCTGAATTCAGAACATCCTGATGCTCAGCTCTGCTCCAACCAGACCAAACCGCAGAAAAAGCTACACAAGAGAAAAGTAGAGAGAAACATCTGTCTACAAGTTTTCTCTCCCGGTGGCGATCTATAGGCAGCAGTGTAACCCATGCATCGGTCCTCAAACACGCACTTCGCCTACTGCTAATACATTTCAAAGGGTTTCAGGGAAGCGTCAATGAGGATATGCGGATTGATTTCTTCCGTGGGAATGTGGTTACAGACAAGAAAAAAGGAAGAGGGGAAAGACGCAGAGCCCCAGCCAGCAATTCATCTCACAACGCGAATCTGCTAGAGAAGATGAGGAGAAACAGAGACTAGGGTGATGGGGTGAATCCCCAAAGTTGCAGGGAGTTAGCAGCAAGGCTGAGCGCACAGCCTCCAGGAGCTGAGCCGGGTTACACTCTGCCCAACCGCACTACCTCTCACAGCCGGGGGTTCTTTTAATAACATGCACTTAAAAAGTGAAATTGCCAGAGCGCCAGCAGTCTTTATAAGGATTTCAGCGCAGCACATTTTCATTTCCTCCACATGGCAGGACCACCTTCTTTGTTCCGATTTCACCCGCAAGACCCTAATCCATGGACACTTGCTGTAACAAAGTGTTTCCAAGCTGGGATTTTGGAGGAGACCTACAGGCTATCTTCGACCACCTCCTCCCTTTCCCCTTCGAAGCCCAGTGGGTATTTTCCAAATGCAGGAGTTTGGTTTGGCCTTAGCCTCTTGTCGACTTGCACTCTTGACTGATGAAGAAAAAGACATGTCTCCAGCATGAATTTTTTTTTTTTTTCTCTTGCTGTCAGATAAGGATACCTGTACTGGATCCTTCCTGGCCACGGATCTTAACCTCCCTTGTTTCAGAAATTGTACCTAAGGCTTCAAAATCTCCTAACTGCACAGCATCTTGCTTTAGGCGGCATTTTCCACTGCCATCTGTGAAACTCAAACTCAAAGTTTAGTTTCCATCTTTGGGACCATTAAGTATTTTCATCAGAGATCTTTATTTTACTTAGTGTTTTTGTTGTTGTTGTTGTTTTGTTTTTTCTTAATGCTTTCTTTAAAAAAAAATATTCTGGATGTGTGCTTGTGTGCAAGGGCAAGGGTTTTGAATGATGTTTCTTTGATTATCCCACTTAATCAGGAACCCCAAATGTCACCCCAGAGCATCTTATGCATTGCTAAGCGATGTGTTTGCAATCGGCAGCTGCTCTTGAGCCGGGCCAGCATGTGTTTTCGGCTTTTGAATTCAATTTCAGCAACCTTGAGCTGGGTACAACATAGCTGGGCCGGAATTTGAATGGTGTTAGCTTCATTTGGATTCAATGGAAGCCAGTTAACCGTCCACCCATCTGTCTGCCAGGACGTCCGTTTACACTCGCGCACCAATCCCTCATTTCAGTCTGGGCCTCTTGGGCACGTACATCTGAAGTGCAGGGCGCAAAAAAGTCCACTGTCTGCTTGATGGAAGGTGGGTCCTGCGGCGCGCGTCGGAGTGAAAAACCCTGCACATTCATGCACGATAAGGATAAAGAATCCCGCGAGGCCTCTGCCCAGCTCTGGCTTTTAATTAGTCAGTAAAGCTTGATAAATGGCTCACCTCGTGGGCTGTAGCCTCACATCCTCAGACATCTGGAGGGAAACTGGAAGGGAAATGTTCTGCTCATTCCAAAGAGCCAGATGTGTGCCATCACGCGGAAGGAATGTCCAGATGCCGAACGTCTCCACCGCATTCCTCCAAGCAAGCATTTCCCGCAGTCTTTTTGAAAGTCAGATGAAGAAATTCTCGCTGAGGTTTACGCGGTGTGGTAGAGAGCACTTTATACCACTTCAAATCCTTTCAAAGACATAGAGGTATAAATAAGGAAACTCATTTTATTATGAGACTAAGGAATTCTTTCTTTTTCAGATTGCAGTTCTGTGTTTAAATAGACTTCGTTACCTAGATGGAGTGTGAGTGTGTGTGTGTGTGTGTGTGTGTGTGTTGGCTAGAGCAGGGATTTTAAAACAAGGCTACCAGTCATCATTACCTGAAAATCTTTCTAGAAATATGGATCCCTGTTCCCAAACTGGACCTATTTTTTTAAAGATTTTATTTATTTATTTGACAGACAGAGTTCACAAGTAGGCAGAGAGGCAGGCAGAGAGAGAGGGGGAAGCAGGATCCCTGCTGAGCAGAGAACCCGATGTGGGGCTTGTTCCCAGGACCTTGAGTTCATGACCTGAGCCGAAGGCAGAGGCTTAACCCACTGAGCCACCCAGGCGCCCCCCAAACTGGACCTATAGAACAAAATCTCCAGTTTTTAAATTCAGAAATCAGTATTTTTAAATGTAACCAGTTGGTTTGGTCATCAGAGCACAGAAGGGCATTTAGGATGCAGAGAATCAGGGACATATAAACTAATACTAACACTATCATGGCCAGCTTTCATTGAACTCCTGCCATGTACTTGACAGGCACCTGATTTAGCCTTGACCAGCACCGTACCACGGAGGTACTACGGCATCTCCCTTTTAAAACTGAGGAAATGGAAGCTGAATCACAAAGATGGTAAGTGGTGAGGCCAAACATTCAAGATCCTGGTCTAAGGGGTTGGTGGTTCTTGTTAAATCACAAGCTCCTGCCCAGCCAAGGCAGACGTCATTCCCAGAACACTTCCCCTTGGCCCTGAAGTCTCCAGTTGATTAGAGCTGAATCGGGAGATTAATCTCTCCTCTGATCTAGCCCAACCTGTTTGTTTTACAGATGAATAAACTTTGACCTAAAGAGAATTAAGTGACTCTTCTGGGAACACCCAGATGAGAACTTAGATTTCCTGATTTTGTCAGAGTTCTTACCAAAGCACCACATTTCTGGTTTAGTAACTAAGCTCTTTCTGATTTAAACACTAAAAAGTCCCCTTTGTCCTGGAAAGATAGCCACATTCGATGGCGCTCACTTAATTTCCTAAAACTTCTGGGTTTGAGGATCTCTGCAACTAAGACCTTCCAAAATCCCAGTGTGTGCCCTTACACGGTCCTGGGTTTTTGTCTGCTCATTTGAGGAGTCTAGATAAGAAATCTTTCCAGACTTATCTTAGAAGTCTGTTTTTTTCTGATTCCAGTTCCATGAGCATATATTTAGGGGTTTAGGGGGGATAAAAGGTTTTAAAATGGTTACCTCATGCCATTTGGAGACTCCAGACACATGTTTCAACAGTTTTCTCTGAGGTTCCCAACTCACATGTTGCTTATTGCTAAACTTCGAGTTAATATGACCGCTTGAGATTTAGACCTCAACATTCCACCCACAGACATGCTCTGGAAGCTTCCTTTCTCCATCCCACGCACAAGATTTCACTGTTGACATTATTACATAACTTTCCTCAAATTCGGATTGCCAAGACTGGTGTGTAGGGCTCCTACTGTCTGCGAAGGCGGGGCTGTGAATCTGTCTGGATTCACAAGGCTCCGTCAGCCTCAGAAGACATATGAAGGTTCAGATCACTGAGATGGAAACCTCACACTTAAGACTTTACTGAGATGGGTGCTGCTGTGCACCTGCAAGGTAGCAAATGCAGTAAAGACAGACAGCTCAGTGACCTGGTTCCAGGTCACTGGTGTCCTGGTCCTCCTGTGACAATGGCCAGATTTGCTGTCTTTTCTTCAAGGATTTGGTGATTTTTCTCCCTTCTCCCAAGCTCAGGATACCAAATTCTTATTGATTAGAGAAATAAAACCTCACACAGCTGTGGGAAAGCTAGAGAAATAAGACTCCAAAAGAGGCAGTCATTGATCAGAACTGCAGAGACACGGCCCCAATGGACAAGTTAACATTGTCCAGAGACCAGGGACGTCTATCTGTGGAGATGGTGTGGCAGAGAGGAGCTAGTGGAGAAGCCTGTGGAAAGCAGGCATGGTTCGCTGGTAGCCGGCAGGGCTAGTCATCAGGAAGATGAGCTGGATGCAGAGTGAGGCAAAGGAAGGGCAAGGTAGGCCCCGCTGGCAATACCCTGACAGGCTTTCACTAGAAGCAGAAAGCATAGTCTGGAACCCACTCGTGTCTCCACATTTGTCTCTCACCATATCTTACACAACTATCTTCAGAGAGTAATGGCTGCTTTCTTTCCACCTTTCAAACATCACGTAATCTCTCCTTGAGTGGGTCTAACTCACACCCACACACCGATTCTTGAGAACGTCGTTCGAGCTTAGCCAAGCCGACACAGTACAAAACCACCACAGTCTACCCCTTTTCAACGAGACATCCATATACACCTTGTTCAGTCATGTTTATTCCCAAGTAAGGATGACAGTAAAAGGATGTTTTCACCGAATGTGGTGCAACTACCATCACACAACCAAAGACATACTAAGTCTCTCCCTAAAGTAGCATACTAAGGCCCATGTGTTACTTTAGTCATCTTGGGATGGCCATGTCATGCAAAACCATTTCTAAATTAAGACTAAAGTTTTTTCTTCTCAGAAACTGGTCAGAAGGACTCTCAGTGATGCCAAAAGTAAAAGCTGAGAGAGAGAAGGCAAAACAGAAGAACTAGGAGCCATGAGAATCTGAGCCACTTGTTTGTAGATCTTGCGTGTATCTTTAGGACCTGTGCCTGCCCAACTTTATGGCTTGATCTGTCAGAAAACTCTCAGTTCTCAATGGGTGGTATGGAGTCCAAGGTCAAGTGCTCGGTCTCTGCTCCATACAGACATAGGGACTCAGTCTCTATGGCCTGTAATGAGACAAAAGCTATTTTTCAAATGAACAGTTATCTACAGAATGGCATAGCAATGTTCCCAAATCCTAAAGACCTTCCCTATGACTCATTTATAAGAGTATGTCAAAGCCATAGTCTAGAGACACATCAGGTGTCATAAAATATCCTTGATTCCAAGGCCAAAGTGACAGCACAGTTTGCAAAGCCATCTACCACAGAGCCTTCTTTTGTTATGGGACCAGCTCAAAACTGGCAATTTGGGGGGCTTATGCAACAAATGATTCAGATGACATGACCAAATGAAGGGCAGACTGCCTTCAAGATCCATAAAGGTCTACTAGACTTTGTGTCTTCTTAGCAGCAGAAGTGCTAGATGCAGAAACTTTCAGCATGTCATAGAGGATTGAACCTCTAGAAATTTTCACTGAGATAAGGGTTCCTAAATTTTTGTGGCAACTATGTCCACCCTCTGATACACCCTTGAAGTGTCTAGATCAGTTTCCTCTAACTCACTTTTTTGTCACTGGGTCCAATCAGCGTGATATCATCAATGGGCATCAGTGTAGTAGATCAGCATGATGTCCCATGGAACAGAGGGACAAGTAAGGGCCTTGTGGATTAGATTATGACAGAGGACTAGAGATGAGTTAGTTCAGTGAAGGCCAAATCGGCAAGTTCAATGGAAATATGGTAGGATTCTCTAACTTACAAGTCCTTAATAGTAGTACTAACCTCTGCAGTCACTCCAGAAATGCCATAATTCTTCTGAGGCCATTCTAGAACCTTCAACTTGGCCTTTCCCACCAAAGTAGTCTTTAGGTCATTCCAGGGGTCAGGGAAACAGGTGGGGGCTCTGCCAGATGCTGAGTATGTCTATGTTCCAGTTATGCACCCCAGTACTGGGGATATAAGCATAGGATAGGTTCAGAGACACGCTTGGCCCACTGTGAAATGGACCTGATGCAAAACCCTATTAACCACTTCACCGCAACAATCTCCTACTCTGGCTGATGGGCCATTGTAGCATTTTGAGACCCCAGGAGGTAGTGTCATCTCACAGCCAGTATCCAACAGTCCCCCCAAAGGCTCACTAGTCCCCCTTTCCTTAATGACAATCACCTGCAAAGTGGTAGCACAACCTCTGGAGAAGGTCAAGGAGATTTACACTATATACTTGTGACTGTACTTCAGGGCCAGCCCACTTCAGATGAGTGCAGTTGTGCCTGCCTCTGCTCTGAGAAACTAAACGGTAGGCCCACTCCCCATGCCAATGGACTCTTGTGCACACATGTTCCCTTATACACCCAGGGCACCTTCTACTAGGTGCTGTACAACTACACCACCCCCGACACACAATGCCCCTGCTTTGGGGAGGTTAAGTCTCTGCAGCTACCCAGAGGGAAAAAGGCAGCCTCAACTCTGCTTCCCCGCTTATGAGAACATGAACCCCTAATGAGATTCTCTGCATATAAATCCGTTTGCCCCTTCATAAAAAAGGCCCTATAAGTCAGGTATTATAAATTCCCCCTATATTCATTTCTGAGGCCTGTTGGAATTACCAGGAAACTAGGTGACTTAAAATGACAGAAATTTATTTTCTCATAGTCCTCGAGGCCAGAAGCCAGAAATCAAAGTGTCAGCTGGGCCAGGCTCCCTTTGAAGTCTCTAGGACAGGAGCCTGCCTTACCTCTCCAGCCTCTGGAGACCCCAGGCATTCTCTGGTTCATGGTGGCATCATGCCAATTCTCTTTCCATCTTCACATGACCCCCTCCTCTATGTGCACCTCTGCATAGCCTCCCCTCTTCTTATAAGGACCCTAGTCATTGGAGTCAGGGCCCACCCTGCTCTAGCATGAACTCAGCCAATTACCTCTGCAAGGATCCTGGTTCCAAATAAGGTCATATACTCTGGTTCAGGGTAAACATGAACTTGGGAAGGAAACACTCTTCAATCCCCCAATTCCTCTAATAGTGTTTCTCAACCTTAACTGCCTTGCATGCCCTTGGTGGCTCCCTTGAGACCCATGCAGCCTAGGTTCCCATCCCTACCTCCTGAAATTCTGCCATAGTCTTGCTGGGATGGGATCCAGGTATCAGTACTTTTGAAAGTTCCCCAGGTGAGCTTTACTGACTGTAGCCCAGTGGTCCATAGGGTGCATGATGCTTTCCAGCCAACCTATATCCAAGGAGAGCCAAGATCCCTGCCCGGCTCCCAGTCACTGCTGACAGCCACCTGTCTAGCCCAGAGGGATCCTACAAGATCTACAGTCGCCATCCAAACTTCTGCTTAAAAAAAAACAAACAAACACAGGACATTGCATCCACATGGTCAGACTTCCACTCAGGTCTACTGCATTCTGGCACCATTTTTCACGTTGGGCTTCTCTTCTATGTTGTCCTCTACAACACCCCAGGCAGTGTATTTCCAGGAAGCTATGGCACTTCTCAGTTAGTCAACATCTTCCCACACCATGCACCCAAGATGCACAGTAACCTCAGAAAATGCAACTCCTCTTACTCCTGCTGCTCCCCCAGCAGACCATCTATTGTAGGTTAGGAAGTCTCTGGAGGGTGGGACGGTCCCTGCAGGGTGGAACAGTCCCCTTGGCCTGCCTTTCTCTTTCCCAATCTGAACACATGTACCTAAGTTCCTTCTGGCCTAGCCCTATGTAACAGCCGACATTCTTGTCTCCCCTGGTATTTACACAACACCCTTAACCCAATACTGTGCACTTACATTAACACACACAAAAATACGTTGGCAGGTCTGTGGCTATGCTCGGACAGGTTCCATTTAGGATGAAATCAAAGACTGGCTTCCCCAAACCCAAACCCTAGTAGTTTTCCTTGCTGGCTTCGAAAAAAAGCAATTCTCCTTTGTTCCCTGTGAGCAAAATTTTCCAGTTGCAGAAGAAAGGCTGTGTTTTTCTCTTGGTAATTAAGCTCCCTAGATGAAATAAATCTACATTTATTTCAACCCTGAATGCGCATAGAACCGGGATTTTCCATCTTAGAGTTGCCCCCTAAATTGTCTTCCTAAAACGGTGCTTTGTTCATCAAAGGACTGCTCTGACTCTGGAATGCCTTCTTGTTGGGGCTGGTTATTGTTTCTTCTTCTCTCGGTGCCACTATGGTGGCCGAGAGGCAGGGAGGGAGGCCCAACTTGTCCAGTGATTAGAGGATGATGACGGATTATTCCCAACACTCTTCCCGGAATGATCAGCTAATCCTGACAAGTTTAGTATCAGATAATAAAATGGGTAATAATAATTTCATATACCTTATGTAATACAATAATAATAATAAGCTATGTTTCCCATTACCTAGCATGCCATAGAAAATTCCAGTGAGGACACGATTCTTATAAAATGGATCGTTCGATTACACAGTAAAGTGCCCCCGGCTTATTTCTGTTTGTACTTCCCTCCACAGCAGTGAAATTCTCTCTCTCTCTCTCTCTCTCCACCCTGCTGCCACCCCACTTGTTGTTTCTATCCCTGGCTGTTTTCCTTCAAACGCTCTGCTTGGGGTATTAATATCTGTGCGGTGAGAAGCACATCTGCCTATTCCTGGAAAACTATATAAAGCAAAGGAAGCTAATCAAATGCCCAGAAAAGGACACAAAGAAACCTTGCTCACGTGTTTTTCCCCAAGGCCATTCAAAGTCTCCCGCGGCTTCCTCTGGTGCCACCTGGAAGGGAGCTGTGGCAGAATAAGATGACAGCTCTCTGACCCTAATGGAAATGGAGCATGCAAACACCTTCACTCCTTCTAGCTTTGCCTCCACTCACTGGCTAAAGATCGGGGGAAGCACAAATCCTCGGGCTCACCGGTGCCCTGGGGCGTCATTGACACTGGCTGGAATTCTTGCACCTGAAGAACAGAGGTTCCAGAGGGAGCCCGGAATGGGGGATGGGAGGAGTCAGGTGATCTGGTCAGCCGGCCCCCTCTGCTGGCCAGCTGTATTTTGAGGATGGCACTCCGCCCCCTCGCCCCCCATGACTCAATTACCCCATATTTAACAGTAAATAATTCAGATTTAGGGGTCTCTCACGTCCTTTCAATATCTAATGATCTGATAGCCTGAGGCAAGGCAAACAGCCAATAAAAATGAGCGCTCCCCAGCCTCTGTTCTAGCCTTGTAGACCAAATTGCTGACATGTATTTAATAATAAAGGTCTCAGTGACTCGCATACACATGAAAAAGATTTGCACAAATAGGAAGTTTGTGCCTATCCGTTGTTTCACCGGGCACCCTCCCTCCGGGGTCTCCGCTTTTCTTTATCTCTGGTTGCTATTTGCCTCACGAGAAAGAAGGTTGCCCCGTAAGAGCTAATCTATGACATAAACTTGTCATGGGCCCACAGCAGAGACGTGTTACCTTACACACCAGAATACATTCCCACACCAGCTCCTTTGTCCAGAAAGGCAGAAAGACACTTTCCTCAGCCTCCCTTTAAGTTGGGATTGAACCGCATGCCCAAGTCTTCCTCGCGAGCACTGTGAGTAGGAGTAACGCCACCCCCAGACCAAGGCAGGGAGGAGCAGGTGTGGATTTTCCATGCCCACTGGCATCTGCACAGCCGGGAGCAGAGAACTCTGAGCTGTGGCTGGAATCATTGTGGGTCCCCGAGTCCCGATGGGAGAAGGGTCTCGAAGAGGGACGTCTGATCACCTCAGAAGGTGGTATGAGCAAGAAATCAATATGTTTGTATTAAGCCACTGATATGTGAGGCTTTGTGACGCCAGCAAAGCCTACCCGATCCTGGTACTTCAACAGGCCCATCCCAAAAGCAGAGAAGGAGTCCCCAAGACCATCAGCCACTGCCCTGCCGAGTGCTGTCCTAGAAGTGGGGTTGAGGTGGGGGTCTTGGTCTTGGGAGTTTTTCTGGCTCCCACTGGCCAAGTCTTCCATGAGATAGAAACGGAGAAGGTTATTCAGTCACATGCTTCATCATCTGAAACTATTAGGTGACCAGGTCAACCCAAGCCCCTTGTTCTTATTCACTGCTCACCGAAAAACCTTCTAATTATGATTCGGCATTCAATGCAGCTTTGTTGACAGGGAGAGGATACCACATCAGAGGAACTTTGAGTCAAGACATTCCTGTGACAGAGTCTAATTAGAGATAGTCAGTTACAGCTGCTGGCACACTTCTAGCTCCTTGAAGGGGAAATGTCCCTGCCCAGAGGCTAGGCCCAAGGGCCAACATAGATAGCCATGTTTGAACCCAAGGGTTCCCAAACCACAGTCCAGCTTATGATTGATTCATTCAGTTATCCATTCATTCACTCAACAAGTACTTATTAAGCACCTACTCTGTGCACTGGGGATAGAGCAGTAAACAAGCAAACTCCCTGTTCTCATGAATATTATATTCTAGAGGGTAGGAGGCAGCTGCTAACTATGAAAATAGATAAAGATCACATATCAGATGGATACAAGTGCTCAGCAGAAAAATAAAGTAGGGTGAGCAGGATAGGAGTGTGATCTAGGGCAAAGGGTGAGATTGCCTTTTCTATGTTTCAAGGGAAAGATTACTCTGATATTTGAGCAAGACACTGAAGCAATTCGGGAGATGGCTGTGTAGGCATTCCGCGGAACAAAGGATAAGAGTGGATGTGAAGGGAACAACAGCTGCAAAAATCTTCAGGTGGAGCGTGCTTGTTTGGTCAAGAAACCTCAGGAAGCTGGAAGGGCCAGGGGACGAACAAAGGAATGGTAAGAGGGAAAAAATCTGTGGGGAACTGGGGTCCAGAACACACGGGACTATGTAGGTAGGCATGGCAAGGACTCTGACTTAGAGTAGAATGGGAAGTCCTCTCAAAGTTTGGAGCAGAGGAGTGATGCCATCTCGCTTAGATTTGAAAAAGGAGAGATCTGGTTCTTCTGTTGAGAGAAGACAGAGAAGACAGTGGGAGAACGTGTAAGAGCAAGGAGAGATCCGTTGGGAAGTATCACAATAACTCAGGTGACGGGTCACAGTGGGTCCTATGGTCTATGGCATAATTCGTCAAATTCTCTTAGGGATCTGAGCAGATCGTACCAGGAGAATGAAGCTTAGAACTTCAGGGACAGCCACGGAGAACGCATGAGGCAAACAGGATCCCCTGTCCCCTAATATTGACCAGAGTGCTGACCTGACTTCCTGGTAGCAATAACCTCATCTCCAGGATGCCGAACCTTGTCTTTGTAGATATCCTGCTTCAATCAGCTGTATCAGTCAGCTATTGCTGAAAAAAAAAAAAAAAAAAAAAAAAAAATCCCCGAATTCAGTAGCAAACAATACTGTGCATCCATTCTCAGTTCAGCGAGGAAAATTTGCTCTGGGCTACGGTCAACAGGTCAGCTGGGGAAGCTCTGCTCCATGTGATTACTTTGCAGCCTAGCCTGAAGACACAGCAGCTCCCTGAGGACATTTTTTTTCCCATACAGAAGTTGGAAGCTTCCAGAGGAGCAAGCAGAAACACATGATTCCTTCTAAAGCTTGGGCTCAAGGCTAGCACACTGTCAGTCCCTTCCACGTTCTATTGCTGAAGACTGTCACTGGCCAACCCGGCACCATCAGGGCAGAGGAGCACACTTCTACTCCAGTAGCGAGAACTGCAGAGTCACCTGGCAAAGTGTACGGATATGGAGAGGGTGAAAAATTGGAAATAACAATGCAGTCTATCACATCACCCCATTGGGAAGCGAGTCAGTGGCCTCGGGTAGGGCTTCTCAGACACTGAGACTCCTAAGAATGGCCTCCAGAGCTCATCAAAGATTCCGGTTCAGTAGGTCTGGGGTGGAGCCTGAGGATTTACATTTCTAACAAACTCCCAGGTGATGCTGTCCCTGCCGATCCCCACGCCGCACATCTGGTCACAAAGAGCCACATCATACTCCAAGGTACTGAGCATCAGATCCATGGGACAGTTGGTAGAAATATTTTAATTCTCCAGGTAATATCTAATATCTCACAATGCAATGCTAGGACACCTCCTTAGCTGTGGAGGGAGAAGACTATCTAGATCCCTCTATCTAGGTCTATCAAGACAGAGCTTGGGGGAACCCACCCTTGTTGCTTTTGACCTCAGGTCACAGAGAACACTCAGCTCGTGTTGAACTTCTCAGCTTCTTTCTCTGTCAAATAAGGATTATGGCTTCTAAAAAGCATTTTATCACCCTAACCCCAACACATGCATGCTGAGTTAGCCCTTCTTTCCACTGAGCTCATACATGATCTCTATTAAAATAGTTACAGCAAGATGGTCCAATTATCTCTTTCCACCTGGTAAGCTCTGTGATAGCTACCTCCATGTCTTCTCCATGGGTCTCCCTGATGCTTGACACTTATTAGTGTCCCAACTCACGTTTGCTGAGTGAAAAAATGAGAGGAGGAACAAGATGGGCTCTCCAAGGAAGACGGGAAGGACTCTTGTGAAACCATTCGAGAACACTGCAAAGGATCTGATTGCCCACCCCGTGCTGGGCCCCTGCCCAGCTGTGGCCTCCAGCCTTTCCTGAATTCCCATAAAGCAGTGGTTTTCTGCATGCATGAGAGAAACACCAGGAGATATTTTAAAAATCTCAATGCCCAGGCCACCATCCAAACCACTTAAATCGGAAGACTTGGGGTGGGACCAGACATTGGTAATTTTTTAAGCTCCTGGTGATTTCCACATGCATCCAGGACTGAGGACAGCTGAGTGTCAGAGGACAGTCAGCTCCCCAGCTCCGCAGGCAGCAGTGACACCTGCAAGGCAGACACAGGGGGACGGATGAGTCATGGATGGAGCTTAACCGTCACCGCCAGGGGCACTGCAGCTATTTAGAAACAACAAACAATCTGGAGAAATAAGAAACAGATTCTCCCAACCTTGTTATGAAAACAAGGGATTAGCTGTTATTGCATAAAAGCTGGTGCCTCACTAATCCTTACAGAACCTGTTTTGTCGAGAGTTCCAAAGAAGCGACGGGTCCTTGGAAGGCCCTCTCAGCTAGCAAATGGCCTGCCCAAAGCCAAAGAGAGGGCACCTGGCAGTGGGGCTGGTCTACGGGCCCCCTGAGACCAGAAGCTGGCAGGGGGACAGGCCCTGAGGTCCCAGAGCAGGGCTGAGCACGGGAAGAGGAGCATACTGAAATCACATGCCGTGAAAGTTGGAGAAAGCCCAGAAAAGAGGAGGAGGAGGAGGAAAGAGACGCAGATGAGCAGGGGTGGACAGGGGACGGTAAGGTGGAGAAGGGCTGAGAGGGGAGGCTGGCTGCTCAGACCTGCCCCACATCTCCCAGCTGCCAAGACCCCTCTCTAGCAGCCATGGGAGAGAGAATCCAGGGTCCTCATCTTTCCCACTGTCCCACGGAATGTTCTATGCACGTACTCCCCAGATGGCCTCATGCCCAGGGATGGGAGATTGTGTTCTCCAAGCAGGGAATGCGTGGAACCCCAGTGAGGTTCAAAGTTCCATGTCACAAACACCCAGTGATTCAGATGGAGGACAACAACGCTGGTGGCTCCGGGCCACTCATACAGAGACGATCTCTTTGGTTTCTTACTGCCCAGAGGGATAAGCACTGACTTGTAGAGTAAGAAAAACCCTCTGCAGGTGAACATGAGCTAGGTAGCAAGCAGCTTGGCTTAATCAGAGGCCCCTGTAGCTGAACACTGGAAAGGTTCCTCACACCGTTATTGGGAGCAGGGAGCTCAAGTACAGTGGAAGTTCAGACCCAGAACCAGGCCCATTGGAGACCCGAGGTCTGGCCCCTTGGCATCTCAGTGAGGGACGGATAGCGGACTGGTGGACAAAGGCCGTCACCTGGCCTGTGCCATACTGTCAAGAAAACACAACAAGACCATTCCCAGCCATTTCGTTTATGGCAGGGACCCCAGCCCATCACATCAGAGGGAGACTAAGCAAAGCACCCACCTTCTCCTCCTGCAATTCGAGGAAGGAATAAGGATGTTGCAAGAGCTGGGGTTTTCCGCTTTGGCCAGAGTAGAGGGGACACGCCACTTGAACTTCTGATAATATTTTGCCCCCTCAGGGATTTGATGGCAAATCCAGTTCGGAGGGGGCCAACAACTGGGCCAAGGCCACTCATTCCTGCTCTCTGGACAGCAAGCAGCCGTGTTGCCCTGGTTCTCCTGCTGGGGACACCATTTTGCTGGTTCACCCTTGTATGTCAAGCACTACAAGCCTCAGGCAGCCCCAAAGCCTGCCGTCTGGGTCAGCAGCTCTGCAGTCATGGTGTCCATTTAGCAACCAGGAGGGTCCAAATCAGGCAGACACCGGGCTCAGTGGCATTTGAGCTCCACATGAGGCAGTAGACACTGCCAGAGGGTTGCAGTGTTGAGGGCGGGAGGTGGGGGTTTAAAGAGATAAAACACACAAAGCCCTTGCAACCCTGCCAGGCACGTGGCAAGGGCTCGATGACCAAGGGAATCCACATCTGCTCATGGGGTTCCTCAAGATGACCAAGGCAATCCACATCTGCTCATGGGGTTCCTCAAGAGCCAGTCTACATTCTGGTCAACTGTCCTTTGCAGCCACTGGTCCCAGGACCCAGTTCTTTTTAAGAAGCAACCTGAGAAGAAAGCTAGTTCTTGGCTGAGAGTCCAGCTCTGATGCACGGAGGCTGGCTCAGAACTTTTCTCCCCTCTCCCACCACCCTGTGGGCTCTGCGAGAGCCTTAAGTTCCCGGGCAAGGGGCTAACAGCCTCCAAAGCCCCACGTCCCTCTGCTACCCCTTCTTCCCCACCACTCTGTATTTGGAGTGGCCATAGGGAGTATGGCTATGGGGGAGTCATGCTCTCCTGTGCTCGTCTGTTGATTCGATTGCTTTTGGAGAGAGAAAGAAGAATTTCATGGTGTGCCAAATCTCTTTAGGGCGCTGAAAACATTCAAGAACCGGGTCCATAAGCCTCTGCCACACTCACCCATATTTGCCCCCTTCCCGCCTGTTTCCCCCCACCCCTGTGTTGTCATCTATTTCTACTTCCCTATTCCTTGTTGCCTCTTCCCTTTCTTCTTCCTTGTTACCCTCCTCCCGTTTCATCCCTCCCTACACCCACACCCCGTGGGACCACTCTGGGCAGAGGGTTGATGGTTATTGGTTGGGGGGGGTGGGAAAAAGGGAGACTTTCCAGCTCCTTCTCACCATATCAGACTATGTTCACATACATCTGCAGTAGGTCAAGCAATTTCATTTCATTTTATTGTGCACGTTGGAATGAAAGTCTCCCTAAACTGAACTTGAGAGCTTATTTTTTAAACTTGTAAAGTGAAATGCGTCTGGAGTAACTGAAAATAACCAGTGAATCTGGTGACCATTTGCCTTTCTGTTATGAGAAGTAAACTAAAAGCCATGAGAACGGCATGGGGGTGAAACAGGACTGGCCTCATAGAGGAGTAAACAAATCCGATGATAAATATTTACTACGACCAGTGAAGTATAGGAGGTCTTCAGAGTTTCTGCCCCAGACTCTATTTAGATGTTCCTGAGGAACAGCTCAGCAGGACAGCTCTGGATAGAGCCCCATCCCCCACCGTACCCAACCCCCGGCAATCAAGGGCATCCACCTGCCTGACCCACCACCACCAACCCACCCCCCCCACCCACCCATCAGAACTCCTCCCCTACCAGCGGAGAAGTGGCCACAACGATATCAGAGCCCTGGTGTGGGCCCACGGGGTCTGGTTCTAACAGGGCGGGTGACAACTTGCCAAATGAGATGGGTCCAAACCAGCAACTTCCGTCACCTCCTGACCCACCTCCAGGGACCTCTTGCCATGGCCCGAGCCTCTCCTCCACCCCCCAGAAGACTTTGGAGCCATTGCCCTCACCTGTGCGCACTCTCTCTCTTGCTCTCGATCTCGTGTTCTCTCTCTCTCCCCAGTCTCAGCATTTTGTAAGCCAGCTTGTCCCATGACTGCCATGCCACCTGGGACATCATTGTGTGCAATGCAGATGAAAAGTGTTCCTGCCCCCAAACAGATGGGCCTTTAAGAAGATGAATGATTTTTACTAGACCTTGTCTCCAAAACAGTCACCAAAAAACAATTCCACACTCCAGGGTTCTGACCTAAAGCCTTCTGATCACAGCTACCCGCCATTAAATGTCAAACTCTTTCCAGAACACCTCCAAAATGAGACGAGTTCAAGACTGCACAGCAGAGGCTGATGAACTCAGCTACTTTGAAATGGGCATGCAATGAGAAGGAGTCTTTGAGAAATATATCCTGGTAGAAATTTCCATGCCAGAGCCCAGTTGAGTTTGGCCTTTAAATTCTTTAAGAGATTTAAAAAGAACAAATCCCATTCTTCCTGCCGTGGGAGTGACAGACAGTGTGGGAATAGTTTCTGGGACTTTAAGGTGATGAAGGTCTCTCCTGCCTCCCCAAGGATCTATTTACGTTCATCCCTGCCTGCTGGTTTCCGCAGATTCCTGCTGGTACACAGTCTAGCAGCTGCATGGCCTGGCCTGGCCTGGCCAGGCTGGGAAGGGGACAGGGTCATGCCCACCAGACCTGTCATAGGGTCACCAGCTGACAAAGGCATCACTTTCATGAGTTGTTTTGACGACAGTTTGACTTTCAACTCACTGATTTCTTTCCTTCCGCAGCATTGTTAGAGATAGAGAAATACAAATCCAGTTTCCTATTTTAACGGACCCACCAATTTAAAAAAATAAAATAAAATAAAATAAATAAAAAATTTAAAAAAAACTTGCGTAACCCTGTGGATTACAGGGTGTTTAAATAAAAATTGGGTTGCTTTTTGTTCAAACAGCAAACAACATCGGAATTGCTATTTCCCCAATATTTTGGTCCCTCCCTGGGTGGAAGAGAGAGTAAACAAGCTGCCAGAGGTCAAACCCTTCACCGTGGTAGAAGGGGCTGGGGCTGGAACAGGGGCTTCTGTCCCCTTGGTCCCTGCTCTTCAACCAGAGCTATCTCCCCACAGTAGCCGCTGGGAGGCTTTCATTCTTCTGCCCTCCAGCAATGCCACACTTGCAGAAAGAGCAGAGCCCGCCTATTCCCCAAATTCTCCAAAGCAGATGCCCACAAAGCCCCCCAGGGACTGCAGCGCAGGCTTGATGTCATTACTTCGCTGTGTCCCAGAGCGACACTCGCATTCAGTCATCTTTGGGATGGAAGAGAGCAGCCGCCTTCTTCTTCCAAGTCCTTCTCTTCTCTGCCTCCTTCAACTAACACGTGTTTCAGGCCAAGTGCAGCTGGAGCAGCAGACCATGTGGAGTGGTGGGGTATATAGGCTTTATGGTGGGGCTGGCCCTTCCCCCATCATTGCAGGAGCTAGGTGAGGCATCCGAGCAAGCTGGCCACCTCTGGGCCTGGTGTGCAACCGGCCGGAAGTCAGCAGGCCAACCCCCAGGAGGGAAAGAAGGACAGAAGCTGGGGAGACCAGCAACCGATGAGAATGCATCTGCCTCTCACTGCGTCCTCCAGCCGTGATGACGGGGGTGACCTGCAGAGTAAATTAGAGACAGATGAAGAGATGCAGGGGAAGCCAGATCTGTTCAGATCTCACTGCTGCCCCACCCAGCAAGGTCAGCCAGCAGGTCAGGGACTTGGGGCTCTCTCCACACTGGGTGGTGCCTGACCCGCTGTGACCCCCTGAGCATTTGACCATTTGGCCACTAGTTCGCACCTTCCAAATCCCATACAAATTTCTCCTGTGGCGAACGGTTTATTCTTTCACCCAATCTACCCCATAAGTGGTTGGACGTGACTTCAAACACTTGCTCTCTGTAGCTCACATCGCATAGACAGAGCCCCAAAAGGAAGCCTGATTCCAAGGAGGCTGACCCCAGACTTAGGTTAATGTCCAATCTGTACGTCAAAACCTATTTTGAAGGGACTTTTCTTTAATATTTTCTACTGTGTACTATTTCACACAAACTTACATGAAACTTTTTGGAGACATGTAATCATGAGTAAGATACCCTTATTTCTTGCTCAGGCAGCAAATCTCACCCCAAAATATGCAAATACTATTGACACACTGAGAGTCACATTTTGTCACTCATCTACAAACTCTAGACAGGCTTTCAAAACAAATCACCGCCTTCTATTACAAAGCGTGGCTTTAAATGATTAAACCGGGGCACCTGGGAGGCCCGGTTTAATCAGTTAAGTGTCTGTCTCTTGATTTCAGGTCAGATTAAAACCTCAGGATTATGAGATAGAGACCTGTGTTGGACTCTGCACTGGGCATGGAACCTACTTAGGATTCTCTCTCTTCCTCTACCCCTCGCCCCTTAAATAAATAAATAAATAAATATTTAATGTATTTATTAATATACATTTAATAATATACGTGTATATTATTAAAATTATTAATTTAAAGATTAAAATATATATTATATAAAATTTATATATAATTAAAACATAAAATATCTATTATTCTCATACAAAATTATATATTTTATAATTTTTAAATTATATTTTATAATATATAAAATATATAATATTATGTATAATATTATATATATGTATGTATATATAAACAAAGTAACTACTGACCCCTCCATAGTTAATCTACGTAACTTAAATGGTGATCCATCCCACTGTGCACAATGCAGGGCCATCTCAGGCTCAGATCAAAGACAGCACACACCAGAGCTTTCCCTAAAAAGAAGACAAGACCTCTCATGTGGTCCTTAAAGGTTCTGGTTGATGAAATCTGGCAAGACTTTCTTCTGTGCATATACATGAAACACACACAATGATGAATAAAGTCTGTCCAGATGGGTAAAAACTTTCTGATCTGTGTTATGAATAACAAAAGGACCCAGAAATCAATAGATTGCCTGCGGGTGTGGTGGTTTTAATTTCCATTAGTTGATTGAAGTGTCCAAGCCACCATGATGAATGAAGCTGGAGTTTCACTGTACTGGGGGAGTATGTCCCATGATCCCAGGAAACCCTTGCAATATCCCCTGATTAAATGAGCTTTCTTGTAAGTTCAAAATTCACTAGATCAGGTTTACTGTCATTGTTGAAAATTTCAATGAAACAGATTAGTCCACTTTCCTGCTCTATAACACAGGCCTAGCACATGCTAAGCAATAAATAGTAATAAAGGAAATAATTAATATGTTTTCCATTATTGATCTAATATTTTGGAGGGCTTCAAATTTATACTCTATACACAAGAATTCTTTTCCCATACCATAAAAACAAAAGCTACATATCAATTACTGGCTGGATATCCAATAAACTTATAATATGCTTTACAAGATTATTTTAAATAAATCCCTACTATGAATTTTTCTTCTTACCTCTTGCTTTTTGGACAAAGAATTTCCTGCAAAGGTTATTCTGTTAAACTGAGGACAGCCATTGATTTATCAATTCAGTAGATTTTTTACACTTCCTTTGTTATACACTCTATGTTGGCCTTGAAAAACAGTAAATATAGAATTCAGCCTCAACCCCAAAAACATATGGTCTAGATTTCAAGATATACTACAAAGCTATAGTGATCAAAACAGTATGGTACTGGCACAAAAAGGGCTCACAGATCAACGGAGCAGAACAGAAATTCCAGAAATAAACCCACATTTATATGGTCAGTTAATATTCAATAAAGAAAGCAAGAACATACAATGGAAAAAAGAGAGTTTTTTCCAACAAATGATATGGGGGAATACTGGACAGCTACAAGCAAAAGAATGAAATTAGATCACTTTCTTACAACATAAACAAAAATAAACTCAAAATGGATTGAAGACATAAATATGAGATCTGAAACCATAAAATTCCTAGAAGAAAACATAGTCAGTAATCTCTTTGACATTCAGCCATAGTAAACACTTTTCTAGGTATATGTCCCTTGGCAAGAGAAACAAAAGCAAAATTAAACTATTAGGATAATACCAAAATCAAAAGCTTTTGCATAGTGAACAAAACCATCAACAAAAGAAAAGACAACCCACCAAATGGGAGAAGATATTTGTAAATCATATATTTGATAAAGGGATAATATCTGAAATATATACAGAACTTATACAACTCAACACCAATAATAATAATCATCATCATCATCATCATCTAATTAAAAATGGGCAGAAGACATAAACAGACATTTTTCCAAAGAAGACATACAGATGACCAACAGACACATGAAGAGACGCTCATCATCACTCACCAGCAGGGAAATGCAAATCAAGACCACAAGGAGATATCACCTCATGGCTGTCTGAATGACTAAAATTAAAAATACAAGTGTCAACAAGTGTTGGTGAGGATGTGGAGGAAAAGGAACCCTCATGCACTGTCAGTGGGAATGAAAACTGGTGCACCCACTGTGGAAGACAGTATGCAGTTTCCTAAAAACCTTAAAAATAGAAATACCATATGATTCAGTAATTTCACTAAGGGGTATTTACCCAAAGGAAATGAAAACATAAATTTAAAAGATAAGATATACACTCCTGTGTTTATTGCAATATTATTTATAGCAACCAAGATATGGAAGAAATCCAACCCAACTGTCCATCCATAGATACATGGATAAAGAGATATGTTTTTACTATCATATGATCTCCCTGATATGAGGAAGTGGAGACACAACGTGGGGGGGTTAAGGGGGTAGGAGAAGAATAAATGAAACAAGATGGGATTGGGAGGGAGACAAACCATAAGTGACTCTTAATCTCACAAAACAAACTGAGGGTTGCTGGGGGGAGGGGGTTTGGGAGAAGGGGGTGGGATTATGGACATTGGGGAGGGTATGTGCTTTGGTGAGTGCTGTGAAGTGTGTAAACCTGGTGATTCATGGACCTGTACCCCTGGGGATAAAAATATATGTTTATAAAAAATAAAAAATTTTAAAAAAAAGAAGATATGTTTTATAGATAGATAGGTATAGATAGATATAGGTAGATAGATAGAGATAGATATAGATATAAACACAATGGAATATTACTCAGTCATAAAAAAGAAGGAAATATTGCCATTTGCAACAACATGAATGGATCTAGAGGGTATAAGGCTAAGTGAAATAAGTTAGAGATATACAAATACCACATTATTTCACTCATATGTGAAATTTAAGAAACAAAACAAAGACAAACAAAAAACAGATTCTTAAATATAAAGAACAACTGGTGGTCACCAGAAGGGAAGTGGGGCGGATGGGAGACATGGGTGAGGGGGATTAAGAGTACATGTGTCTAGATGAACACTGAGTAATGTATAGAATTGTTAAATCATCATATTGCACACCTGAAACTACTATAACACTATATGTTAATTATATTTGAATTTTTTTTAATTAAGCAACAAAAAAAGAATGCTAACTAAAAACAAACAAAATATATATTAAAAAATCTAATTGATGATGTAGAGAACTGAAATAAACCAGGAATTACAAGATAGTGGGATAAGTCAAAATAACAAACGCTTTAGGTAGGAGAGGGGCTATAGTGGGAGAGGGCCACCCTGGTGGAAAGGGATAGTCTATTCCTGCCACTGTTTAGAATTGCTAGTAAGAGATGACAAATTGACTTCCAGTCAATTTTATCATTCTCTTAAAATTCTCTGCAGACCATGCACCTCTTATTTCCTGCTTCCAGGCCACCCCTCTTCCCCAATGGCCCCTGATTGGCAATGGGCCAGGAAAGTAAACTCACAGAGCAGGAGAGGAGAAAACATGGGCAAACATGAGTCCCAGCTCCTCAGAGACCATCCCTCAGAGAGCTAACAAGGACTTCTGGGGCAACTGAGTTTTCAGATTAAATCCATTGTCATCTGGCCATAATTGGGACATTAATCTTCCTATGAAGTCATTTGTGGCTGAGTTGGAAAGTCATGGCAAAAATCAGGGAGCAGGACAGAAGTTTCCAGCAGTTCAAAGGGGCCCAAAAGGAGAATGATCTACCCCCTGGAGGGGGACATATCAGTAAAGGCACTGGACAAGAGCCGTATCTGTCTTACCAGAGAGATAACTGGGTTTGGGAGTCTCTGGGCAGAGGAAACCCATTGGGTAAAGCATGGAACAGCCTGGCACTGGGGGTCACCTGTTGGCACAGAGGGACCTAGGAGCAGGTACAGTGGAGAAAACTACATTCACAGGCCCAAGTTGTTCCAATCATACTTAAGAGGTTTTCAAGGGGCACCTGGGCAGCTCAATCGGTTGGGTATCTGACTCTTGGTTTCTGCTCAGGTCATGATCTTGGGGTTCTGGGATCGAGCCCTGGATTAGGCTCCCCACTCAACAGGGAATCTTCCCAGGAGTCCCTCTTTCCCTCTCCCATTGCCCCAACCCCGGCTCACATATACGCACTCTCTCTCTCAAATTAAACAATAAATCTTTAAAAAATTTTTCTCAATAACTGAATCAAGTATCTGCTTTTGAATTTAAATTTTAAATAATTAAGATTAAATGAACAATTCAGTTGCTTAAGGCACTGCCACATTTCCAGTGTTCTTGACATAACCCTCTGGCCAGCTGGCCACTCCTCCAGACACCACTTATGACCGTGCAGGGCCATGGAATCCAATGACACACAGCAGTCCATGGGCACCCTGGGCCAGAGACCACTGCACATGGTGGAAAGAAGCAATGGTGTCAGCGGCTATTGGTGCCATAGCCAGGGAGTGGAGGGTCAAGGATGAAGGAAAACTGAAGAAAAGTAGAGAATCAAAGTATATTTCTTGGATATTGACTTCGAAGAGAAGGAGAAAGTAGAGTAACCACAGTGAATGCAGAACCACAGGACCTTGGATTATTGTTTGGTGAGACAGGAGAGTTTCAGGAATACTGGCGGGCCTGGAGAAAGAAGCAATACCGAGAGAGACGTTGCGGTATTGGTGGATAATGAAGGCAATCTTTGAGACTTTATTTCTCTGAAATCCCTGTGGTAATGATAGTCATACAATCAAGTTTACTGAACGTTTCCCATGAGTTGGTCATGCGCGTCTCATGTATTATCACATTTAATCAACATGTAATTACAGAATCGTAGAGTTTGCATTGAGAAGAGAAGCAGAGCCTGGAACGATCACTGTTAAATCAGTTGGAACTGACACATAATCATAATCAGAACATAATCCCCGAGGAATATGCTAGCATTTGGATCTCCGAGTCAAAAGGAAAAGGGTCCCAGTTACACTGACATACTCTTTCACACGGTGGACTCTTGCTTGCCCGTATGTACAACCCCCACAAAGCAGCTTCTGACTGGGAAGCAGGATGGGAAAAGCAGGAAGAAGAAGAGACAGGATCCCGAGTCTCTGTCCCGGTGCAGTGCCATCCCCCAGGGTTACAAACTGTGGCGAAAATGTTGCCTGCAAGGAACACATGAAGATGGCCGTTCTTGGTGGAGCCAAGGATCCACCTATAAAATTCCCTCGTCTGTCCCCCTGTGGCCAAATCATGTGCAAAGTCCCAGGCAAGATCCCTCTGTCAATGCCTGGAAATCGTAAGGAAAAATGGTTCCTCTGAACCAGCTCGGCAGAAAGGCAAACATCTGCTCGCACATGCAGAAAACATGTCTAGCCCACTTCAAAGACGTCGTGCATGTCTTAACCACCAAAGGAAGGAATTCTGAAAAGAAAGCCATAAATAAGTCTTACGGGGGGAAGACTGTTCAGCATTTTTGATTGCGCTGTTGAAAGGCAGAGGGGTTTTTTTTTTCCCCCTTTTTACTCTTGCTGATCTTGAGCCAATAAAGCTATTGACATAATTTTTTTAACTGATTACCAGAAACATATTTTTTTTAAGTTTGCCCATCTGGAATAACAATCCCAGTACACAAGAAAGAAGGCAGTAGCCTCACCTGCTTTACAGAACCCCGCTGCTCTCCAGTTCCAAAACCTCTGCATGAGAGAGACTCTTTGGGCCACAATGGCAAGCACCAGAAGGAAAACCACAGGTGAGAAGGTTAATCTCAGTGTTCATTGCCCCCCATAGGGTCGTGCCCATTTGTTTGCATGAAGAGGACTGGCTCAGGGGATGGGCGATGCCAGGTCTGTACAAAGCCCATTTTACGACTCTACAGGAACAGCTAATACTTTTGAGGGCCAAGCAAAGTTCTAAATGCTTCACATATATACATATTTAAATTCCTTTTCTCCTCACAATAGCCCTTATAGGCACAGAAAGGTTAATTGGCTTTCCCAAAGTCACACAGCTGTCAAGGCCCAGCATGCGACCAAGCTGACTCTCAGTCTACAAAGTACCTGCTAATCCCAGGTGCCTCCCTTCAACCCAACTCTTCTCCGGACTGTTCTTGCACTTTAAAGCCCACTGGGCCCAGTGAGAAGGGACTGACCCAATTAAGAAAAAGTCCCTCAGCTCTTCCAAAGCCAAAATTCCAACCTATGTACCTACCTAATGGATATATAGATGCCATTTTAAAGGTCAAGGTCTTACTCACATGTGAAGAAGGGGCTTCTTGCTACAATTTCCAAAGGTGGGCCTATCCAGATGGACAATTGGTGGTGTTCATTGGTCATTAGTCCCATCTATCTCAGTGTGTTAATTTGGTTCTAGTTCTGGCTGCTTCCAGAAGGAGCCAGGGAAGCAGGACATCACAAAAACTAGGGAGCTCTGCAGAGAGGGCCAGGAGTTGTGGAAACAGGAGGTCTATGAGGACCTATTATGCTTTTCATCCCTGTGCTTGGGTCTTATCACCCTGGAGAAAGGACTGACCTCCTACTAGAGGGGATGTCAACAAGACTGGTAAAATATGATAAACTCCACCTGCATGAGATCAATGATACCCCTGAAAAATGTCTCTCCCTGGAGCAGTAAGCTTTCTGAACTCAAGATGGAAAATCCCAGGAAATATACATACCAGAGGGCCCAGAAAGTTCTAGAACTATCCCAAATGTCAGAAATAATGTCTCCAACCTCCTAACTGAAGCCATGGAACTGAAGCCATATTTCTGACATCCCAAATGTCAGAAATAATGTCTCCAACCTGCCAACTGAATTCTGAGTACCTGGAAAAGAAAGAGAAGGGCCCCTGGCCCAGGCTGAAGGGCACTGCCCCATTCTGGGGGCTGCCCTCACTGGCAGGCAAGCTGGCCCAGGCTCCCAGCCAGCTGCTGGACTGAAAAGGAAAGAGTACCAGGGAAGCAGCTCTGCAGGCTGGCCAGGTTCTTCGAAACTGTAAGTCCTGGTCAGTGTCTTGCCCCTCGAGTTCTGGCCCCCATCGCAAGGACAAGGAGGACAGAAACTGGAAAGCGGCTGAGACGTGCTCTTGCATTTCTCTGGGCCGCCCCACTCACCGTGGCAGGACTCTTAAAACGATATGTGCCCCACATCTTCCTGCTTGACCCTCAAGTCCATGTGCAGCCATGCTGCTCTTCCTATCTATAGAAAAGGAGCCAAGCACAGAAAGGTTGTAAGTGCAGTTTGCAACTCGAAATCTCCTCTCTGAACCCCGTCAGGTGGGGTCCACCTCCTTACTTCACAAAATCCTGGTATATTTATCAACCTGATCAATTTACGATCATGGATCCCAGAACTCACAAGCTGGGCGAGGTGTCAGAGACCTAGCCCAACCCCTTCCACTCCTCAGAGGAAAACAGGGTCCCAAGAGCTGAAGGCGGTGCTCCATTACTCACAGGCTACTGTAGCAACAAATCACCACAACCCGATGCCTTAAATGGACACCCACTTATCACTCCATTTCCCCAGGTCAGAAGCTCGGTGAGGCATGGCTCAGCTGGATCTCTGTTGAAGGTCTTATGGGCCCAAATCAAGGTGTCAGCAGGGCTGCAGACCTTTCGAGAAGCTCTGGGAAGACTCCTTCTCAAGCTCATTGAGTGCCTTGACAGAATTCAGGTCCTCATGGTTCTAGGCCCAGAGTCCCCATTTCTTTGTAGTCTGTCATCCGAGGCCCACCTACATTCCTGTCTCACTGCCCTTCCCTCCTGAAACCAGCAAGACATATGGAACCCTTCTCTTGATGTGACTCTCTCCAAATCCTCTTTCTGCCTCATCCCTCAGACTACAGCTGGAGAAAGTGCTCTGCTTCCGAGGGCTTGTGTGATTCAGTTGGGCCCACCGAGACCATTCAGGATCATCTCCCTCTGATAAAGTGCTTAATGAAATCTGCAAAGTCCTTTTGCTAGGACATGATCACATGGTCTAGGAATAAGGACATGAACATCTTCTGGCCATGCAGTCAGTTAGAAACCCAGAATAGGTGTTCAGCCCCCTCCCCCCCAGGTCAAGCATACTGTGTGGCGGGAGCCTCAAAGCTCCAGGCTGGACAGGTTTCTGGCTGGAGGCTTGTATCGGCAGAAGGGATGGCCCCATTCCCTGCCACCGAGCAACGAGCAGGCGGACCTCAGCACCCTCTGGTTTTCCTGGTCTCTGGGGTTTATTTTGGCGGTGTCCTTCATCATTTTGTGAGAGCAGCTGCAAATCCTCGGAACATTCAACAGACAGATGTGCAAACACGAATACCAAAACCTATTGCAAAATATTCATTTGTATGTTAATGTATATGCAGTCATTCAATAAACATTTGCAGAAAGCTTACAGCAAGCAGACCATGTGAAAAAGATTTGAGGATCTGTAGCATCTTTGAATTATTTATGAGGCAGTGCCCTCCCCCCTGATTAATATGAATAACAGAATTGACCACATCCGGGCCTTTGCTCAGGTCAGCATTCGTGCAGACGGTGTACCCTGAAGAACCTCAAAGGGCTGTGTTTGGGTCTGGTGGTGAAGTAGCCCGTCCACTGCATAGGTAGGTGGAGATCCAGACTGAAGCTGAGTCCCCTTCCAGCAGAGTAAGACCTGGGACTGCTGTCATGGATCCCTCAGGCCCCAGGGCTACATCTTTCTGCCAGGACACCCAGGGCAGAGGCACCGGCAGGAAGACAGGCATCCAACGGGATGTGTACCTGGCTCCTCGATGAGGCCAACAGGGCTGTCTTGCCCAGAGACCAAAGTTACAGACCTCTGTCCATACTCGGCCAGAGCCCTTTGCTCATGTCATTCAAGCTGTGCACAGTTAAGAGTCTGAAAGGACTGCCACGTAGTCTCAAAGGACCAACGCAACCCACGGAGTAGCTACTCCCTTTTCAACAAGATCTGTATTTATTATAAAACATCTTTAACCAACAAGCATTCTTGAAACATGGTTCCATTTAGCAGGAAATTCAGATTGGTGTAGCTGGAAGGGGACTTGAAATAGGAACTTTTATTCCAAAGCAAGGAAAATGAGATCCTGGGAGGTGGGGTGACTTGCCCAGGAGCCCCCATGAGTGAGTTCAGAGAACAGAAGCTCTGGTGTTGGCCCCCCCTCCATCGCACCAAGGGG